>NC_058131.1:440057318-440174057 GCF_016433145.1 Gracilinanus agilis
TTGATGACTGCTGCTTTATAGTATAGTTTAATGTCTGGTACTGCTAGGCCCCCTTCCTTCACATTTTTTTTCATTATTTCCCTTGATATTCTTGATCTTTTGTTATTCAAAATGAACTTTGTTATAGTTTTTCCTAATTCAGTAAAAAAGTTTTTTGGTAATTTTATAGGTATGGCACTAAATAGGTAAATTAATTTGGGTAGAATGTTCATTTTTATTATGTTAGGTTGTCCTACCCATGAACAATTAATGGTTTTCCAATTGTTGAGATCCAGTTTTATTTTTTTGGAAAGTGCTTTGTAGTTGTTTTTGTATAATTGCTGTGTTTGTTTTGGTAGATAGATTCCTAAGTATTTTATATTGTCTAGGGTGATTTTAAATGGTGTTTCTCTTTCTACCTGTTGCTGCTCTAATGTGTTGGAGATGTATTGAAATGCTGATGATTTATGTGCATTTATTTTGTATCCTGCAACTTTGCTAAAGTTGTTGATTATTTCTACAAGCTTCTTAGTTGATTCTCTAGGATTTTTTAAGTAGACCATCATATCATCTGCAAAGAGTGATAGCTTAGTCTCCTCATTGCCTATCTTGATACATTCAATTTCTTTTTCTTCTCTAATTGCTATTGCTAGTGTTTCTAGTACTATGTTGAATAATAGAGGTGATAATGGGCATCCTTGTTTCACTCCTGATCTTATTGGGAAGGCTTCTAATTTATCCCCATTGCATATAATGCTTGTTGATGGTTTTAGGTCTATATTGTTTATTATTTTTAGGAAGGGTCCTTCTATTCCTACACTTTTCAATGTTTTCAATAGGAAGAGATGCTGTATTTTGTCAAAGGCTTTTTCAGCATCTATTGAGATGATCATGTGATTTTTGTTTGTTAGACTGTTGATATGGTCAATTATGTGGATGGTTTTCCTGATGTTGAACCATCCTTGCATTCCTGGTATAAATCCCACCTGATCATGGTGGATGATCTTCTTAATTACTTGCTGGAGTCTCTTTGCTAGTATTCTATTTAAGATTTTTGCATCTATGTTCATTAGGGAGATTGGTGTATAGTTTTCTTTTTCTGTTTTTGGTCTACCTGGCTTTGGAATCAGTACCATATTTGTGTCATAAAAGGAATTTGGTAGGACTCCTTCTTTGCTTATCATATCAAATAATTTGTATAGTATTGGGATTAGTTGCTCTTTGAATGTCTGATAGAATTCACTTGTGACTATTTTCTTTTAAACCAGTGGTTTGCTTTGAGCCGGTATCCCTTATCCCCTCCCTTGATTGACTTCCCTTTCTGCCCCCTCCCTTGTTATTCCCCTCTTTTTTTTAAAGGCCTAATGAATTCCCTCCCCCTTCTTTCCTCCCTTTTTTGACCTTCCCACTCCCCTGCTCCCTTTGGTTTGTCCCTTCTGACTTTCTCAGTAGGGTTAGATAGAGTTTTTTTATCTGAATGGATAATAAAGCTACTCTTCCCTCTCCGGGTTGATTACACTGAGAGTAAGGTTTGATTATTCCCTCTTAATGCTCTCTTCCTCTCCTTCTTATAATAGTATTTATCTCCTCCCCTTCCCATGTCCTCTTTGTATGTAATAGAATATCCTATTTTTCTTATTTACTCAGATTTTTCTTGGTGTTCCCTATTATTCCCCCCCTCTTTTACCCCCCCCATGTCATCTTAGACCATTTAGTATCCTATCCTCTCCCTATGAATTATTCTTCTCGTTGCTATAATAGTGAATATTATAATAGTGAATAGAGTTCACTACAGAGAATTATACATAGCATTTCTCCACATAGTAATACAGATAATTAGATCTTATTTAAGCCCTTAATGAGTCAAATTTAAAAAATTATAAGTTTTCTTTCTTTTCCCTCTGTTTCTTATTTACCTTTTCATGTTTCTCTTGATTTTTGTGGTTGGATATCAAACTTTCCATTTAGTCCTGGTCTCTTTTGTGCAAAAACTTGGAATTCTTCAATTTTGTTGAATGCCCATACTTTCCCCTGGAAGTATATAGTCAGTTTCGATGGGTTGTTGATCCATGGCTGAAGACCCATCTCTCTTGCCTTTCTGAATATCGTGTTCCAAGCCTTGTGGTCTTTTAGCATGGAGGCTGTCAGATTCTGTGTGATCCTGATTGGTGCTCCTTGATATTTGAATTGACTCTTTCTGGCTTCTTGTAAGATTTTTTTCTTTTACTTGAAAGCTCTTGAATTTTGCCATTATATTCCTTGGTGTTGACTTTTCTGTGTCCAGTGTAGAGGGTGTTCTATGGATCCTTTCAATGTCTATATTGCCCTCTTGTTGTAGAACTTCAGGGCTATTTTGCTGAATAATTTCTTTACGTATGGAGTCCAAGTTTCTATTAATTTCTGCCTTTTCAGGAAGACCAATGATTCTCAAATTGTCTCTTCTCGACCGGTTTTCTTGGTCTGTTGCTTTCTCATTAAGATATTTCATGTTTCCTTGTATTTTATCAGTCTTTTGACTTTGTTTTATTTGTTCTTGTTGTCTTAAGAGATCATTGTGTTCTAATTTTTCAATTCTAGCCTTTAAGGACTGGTTTTTGGCTATAATCTTTTGGTTTTCAGCTATAATCTTTTGATTTTTCTTTTAAATCTGGTCATATCTGGTATTCAATTTGCTTATCAGTTCATTTGATTTCTGAGCCTCACTTTCCAATTGCAAAATTCTGCCTTTTAAGCTGTTATTTTCTTGCCAGATCTCTTCCATCTTCTTCAACATCTCATTTTTGAACTCTTCTATAGCTTGTCACCAGCTTTCATTTTTTTGGTAAGGTTTGGATATGATAACTTGTTTGTCCTCCTCTGTTGTCTGGATTTTCTCTGTGTATAAGTTGTCGAGTGTTCCAGTGTTTTTCTTGATAATCTTTTTCTTCTTCTGGAGTTCTCGGCTTGCCATCGTTAGCCCCGCCCTCTTTCAGCTTTGTCTTCACACTCAGGGTCTACCTGCGCTTTCTAAGCTCCTGGGGCTCCATTCTCCTTGACCTCAGGGTCAGGCCTCCTGGTAGATCCTGGTCTACTCCTCTGCTCGAGGCTCCTTCAGCAGTCTCAGGGGCAGCTTCCACAGCCACGCTCCCGTCTGCTTCGGGTCCTCACTCGAGGTCCAAGACTGGGCTGGAGATCTTTATTCAAGCCTAGGGCAGTACCTTCACCTGCACAGATGCTAGGGAAAGTCACTGCATTAGAGATATTTATTCTCACTTAGGGCACTGTCTTCACCCACTCAGAAGCTAGGGAAAGTCCACCTGGTTCGATGCCTTCACCCGGGCAGACGCGCAGGGAAAATCCCTGGGTTAGAGATCTTTGTCCTGGCCTGAGGCAGTGCCTTCACCCTCGCAGATGCTCGGGAAAGTCCCTGAGTTGGAGATCTTTGTCCCGGCCCAAGGCTGTGCCTTCACCCGCACAGACACTCAAGAAAGTCCGTGCGCGTCCCCCAGCCACTTGGGGTCCCTCATCTTGCAGCACACAGGTATAAGCCCTGGGGCTGCTAGTGATTTACTGGTTGCCCCTGTCCTGTTTTCACTCTTGTGTATTGGTCTTGGCATTGTGCGAGGTGTGTGGTGTGGGGGTGGGGGAGGGGCTTCTTCCTCTCTGGTTTTAGTGAGAGCTGTTTCACCCCTTTATAGCATGGAAATGCCCAGATTCTGCTTACCTTTAATGCTGCGCCCTGTTGTGGGGTTCCTTCGTTTGTCTGGGCTCGTTTCTATTTCCCCTTGAAGAGTCCTCTATCCTTCGGTTAGGAGAGATCGAGCAGCTGCTCCTTACTCTGCCACCATCTTAACCGGAAGTCTGTCGCCAGTAACAATTTTGATAATTGCTTCATAATATCATTTGATATCTGGTATTGCTAGTCCACCTTTCAATAAAATATTTTTGATAATTTAATTAGAATGGCATTGAAGAAATGAATTGGTTTAAATAAAATTGCCACTTTAATTATATTGGCTTTACCCACCTATGAACAATTAATATATCTACAATTATTTAAATATGACTTTATTTGTATAAAATGTTTTATAATTATGTTCATATTGTTTCTGGGTTTGTTTTGGCAAATGTATTCCTTAATGTTTAATTCTATCTGTGATTAGTTTAAAGGAACTTACTATCTCTTCTTGCAAGACATTGTTAGTGATATGTTGATTACTTCTGCGGATTTATTTTATATCTTGCTACTTTGATAAAATTATTGATAATTTCAACTAACTTTTTAGTTGAATATCTAGGATTCTTTCTCCATATTAACATGTATATTAACACATATACATGTGCAAAGAGAGTTTTATTACCTTTTTGTCCATTCTGATTCCGTCAATTTTTTTTTCTCTCATTGGTATTCCTAGCATTTATAATATAATATTAAATATTATTAGTGATAATATTAGTGATGCTTGTTTCATTCCTGATTTTACAAGAAAGGCTTCTAACTTATTGTCATTACAGATAATATTTGCGATGGGTTTTAATTATGTTGTTATCCTAAGGAAAAATTGATTTATACCTATACTTTCAAGTGTCTTTAATAGTAATGAGTAGTATATCTTGTCAAACGCTTTTTCTGTATATATTGAATTTTGTGAATTTTTTGTTGATGTAATCAATAATGTTAGTAGTTTTCCTTATATTAAATCATCCCTGCATACCTGGTATAAATCCTATTTAGTCATAATGTATAATCTTTGTGATATATTTTTGTAGGTTCCTGGCTAATATTTTGTTATGATTTTTACATTTATATTCATTTAATTAACTTCTTGTTCTGTTCCAGTTTTCCTCACCAGATGCTTTTTCCAGTTGCCAAGAATTCCCAGGAAGATTACAGGATCCAAAACTTTTCTGACCTACTTTTTTTCTCCTTTCTCCATAACTGTCTTTTTCCTGCTGTGTTAGGGAGATTCTTCTCTAGAGAAATTAACTGGGAAGGAGGGTTGATTAGTACACATGAGGAGCAATGGCGAATGTTACTCATTTTTTATGTAAGTGCAAGGAATTGCACTTGTCTCATCATCCAGAAATATTACTTGTCTTCAACTATCCAAACTAACCACTATCTTCATGCCCAGAAGTCCTGCTAATTAATGAGTTTGAGTTCACATTTTGCTTTCCCCAGTTACCCCACCAGCCATCTTTCTGTCATGTTGCCCAAAAGTGTCCTCTACTTCCACCCTTTCCAGCTCTTGTTCTAAGAACAGTAATTAAATCAATATTCCTTTTGCTATTAGAAAGAACTAGCAGCCAAATCTCAGTCACTATTATACTCTTCCCTCGTCACCATGCCCCATGTGCATTGTTTCTTCTTATTAGAAGATAGTTTTTAAAATCACTTTTTATTTATTTTATGTGTATCACATATGATATATTGTAAACAATAAATACTTTTTTCTTCATGTATTCATTCCCACTACATGATTTAATTCATCATTATTTACTTTGCTATTCCATTTTAATTTTTTTTAATTCATGCACAATGTATATGAGTCAATTAAGTGCAGTGAATAGAGTAGTAGGCCTGAAGTCAGGAAGACTCATCTTCTTGAAGTCAAATCTGACCTCAGGCACTTACTAGCTGTGTGATCCTAGTTAAGACACTTAAAACTGTATGCCTCAGTCTCCTCATTTGTAAAATGAAGTAGATAGGTCAATGGAAAATCACTACAGTATCTTTGCCAAGAATACACCGAAATAATGCCATGGAGAGTAAGATATTGATTGAAAAAGGATTGAACAACAACAATTTGATATAGTTTGTGATATATATGATTTAGTGAGGAACTGAGCCTTGGTCTGGAATAGATGATGAGCCAAATAATACTTTGAATCCAAGTGTAGCTAAAAGTAGTACAAAAGGTTTAATTTGTCTCTATTCCAATGTCCCTATTTCTGTTAATGATACCACTATCCTTTCAGTTCCAGTTCCAGTTTCAGAATTTTGCATTCATTTTTGACTTTTTCTGTTTTTCCATTCATTAGTTATCAAATCTTGTCACTTTTACCTCTAGTTGTGTTTAGAGCTATCCTCTTATGCAGTAGTAAATTTACAGAAGCCTCCATGTGTCTAAAACGCACTTTTTCTACACACTTTGTTCAAATTTTTCTCTTCATATAAAGCCTTTGTAATATGTGCCCAGACCTTTGCTCTCTCTAGATATCTCCTTTACTCTTATCACATTCTACATTGATGATCATTACATGTATATAGGTCATATTCCGTCAATACCCTTGAAAGTACTTGAAGGCAAGAACTATGTTGTTTTTTTCATCTGTGCATTTCCAGGACTTCCAGCTGTAATGTACACATAATAAGATATTTCATCAATGCCCTTTAATTGAAGTGATTGGATCTGATACTGAAATGATGTGGAGATATTAATGGCTAAACTTAGACTTATTCCATCCTGTTCAAGGAACATCTGCATTTTAATAACCCTTTTCCCATAGAATAAGTAATGATGGATTAAAGAGACTGAAAAGCTAGAAAAAACAGAGGTATTTTATGGGGAGGGAGACTTCCAGTGGCACCATCTTTATATTCTGTCTATGAATAAACAAGGACAGTCTCTTTTTTTTTCTTTCTACTAGAGGAGAGATGCAGGAATAGATTATCTTCACTCATTCCTAAAAAAAATGTCCTTAAATCTACCTTCATAATATCTCTTATAGCCTCAGGAGGCTGAGTCAAGATGGCAGCTTAGTAGTAGCTGAAACCGCTCTGGCTATACTTACAAACTGATCTTTATAAGACCCCTCAAAACTATAGGGGTAAAGAACAATGACAGGATGGAGTGAGGGTCTCTCTTGCTGAACACAATGAGGTTTAGACAGAGAGAATTAATTTTCATGGTATAAGGGGGAATTGGAAGAAAAACTACACAAAGAGAAGTGCTGTCCCACCACCCCCAAACTGCAACAGGTTCCATGACTGGGTGTAGAACCAGATTCTAGTTACCTTTTAAGAACTGGGGATGTGTCTTCCAGAAGGCTTGATCTTGAATTCCAAATGTAATTTATGTAACTATGGACAAGTACACACTGGGGAAACTGGTCCCAGTAAAGTCCAACCAAGAGTTCATGTTATGATTCCAATTGAAAAGTGTACCTATCAAAATGTGCCACATTTCTCCCTCTTTCTCCCTCCCCTAGCTCCTTCACCTAAAAATATATTTTCTTTTTTACACACAGGCAAAAAAGAAGGAATTTTCTAAGAAGAGATTGTTAATATCACAGAAGGAAAGTCACGAAGGAATGAAAACAGACCAATAATGTCAGGAAACTGGGATAATTGTGGCATATGGACACATTCATTTTCATTGAGAGTGTTGGTAATTATAATCCAAAGAACCAGAAGAACACATAATATTTGGTGTTCTAGGTTTTAAGTGCAGGAAAACAAATTAATCTTGGAAATAGTTTAGATATTTCAATCACAAAATGACCCATAGAGGTCATTCCACCTAGGTCCCTTATGTATGAGTCTCAGATAGGGAAGGGACTCGTTTCATGCCATAAGATTTTCTGCTTAATAAAAATGATTGCCTTGTTTGTCCAGAGATTTGTTGTTTAGAGGACTTTATATTCATGATATTGTTTGATCCTTACAAAAACTCTGAGGCAGATAGAGCAAGAATTATGATCACCAATTTGTAAATAAGGCCCAGAGTGGTCAAATAATTTTCCCTCTTATAAAGTTAGAGTCCTATCCTCTCTCTATGATTATATTTTTTAATTAAAAATTTAAATTAAATTTAAATTAAAAAATTAAAAAAATTCATACCTTTTGTCTTAGAATCAATACCACATATAAGGTAGAATAATGGTAAAGGCTAGGAAATGGGGATTAGGTGACTTTCCCAGGATCACACAGCTAGTCTGAGGCCAGATTTGAACCTAAGACTTCTGTCTCTAGGCCTGGTTCTCAATTCACTGAGCTACCTGCTTGCCTTTGTATGGTTATATCTTAAAGTTCCTTCCTGGGCATTAAGAGAGAAGTGTGGTACAGGGGAAAGTATGCTGACTTTATAAGCCTTGGGTTCAAATATTTCCTTTGCAACTTATATGACTTTGAGCAAATCATTACATCTCTATGATCCTTAGTTCTGTTCTGTAAACTTAAGTAACTTTACTAGATGACTTCTGAGATCCTTCCCACATCTGTATCCATGATCCTATGATCCCCTTTCTATTCTCACTCAGTGGTCTCATCAGCTGATATGGATTTAGTCACCATGCCTATGCAGATAACTTTCATATGAATATCATCTCTCTCCTGAGCTCCAGTCCCATATTTCAACATGTGAACAAATTGCTCAGAAAGCAGTAGAAAAGATAACATTCATCAGTGAACCCCACTGTCACTCAACATTGGACCCTCTTGCTATCTATCCTCCATCTAATTTTACCAAGAGGCATTTAAAACATATGTAAGTAAATTTTGTGTTCTTGCCTCTACCAAAGCCCTTCCTTCTTTATAACTTCTGTTTCTGTTATATCACCATCATCCTTCTGCTTTCATACATTTGAAACCTGACACCTTAACTTCTTTCCTCTACTTCCTATCATATATAATTATTAGAAAATGTCCTTCAATTTACCTTCATAATATTTCTTACAGTCAAGAGGTTGAGTCAAGATGGCAGCTTAGTGGCAGCAAAAGCTGAAACTCCTCTGACAATACTTACGAACCAATTTTATTAGGTCCTTAAAAAATACAAGGGTAAAAGAACAACAACAGGATAGAATGAGGGGCTTTCCTGCTGAACAAAAATTGAGGTATAGGCACAGAGAGTTGATTTTCATGGGATAAGGGGGAACTGGAAGCAAAACTACATAAAAATATGTGTTGTCTAACCGCACCCCCCCTTCCCCGGCTCCATGACTGTGTGTAGGTTAACTCTAGGGTCCTGGGATGTGGACTATACCAATAAAAGAGCACCTGTGACTCACCCATTGAAGTCTCATCAGTATCAGCCCACACAGAGGTCTCGAAGTCCATAGCATTGGGTCCTTTCAAGCCTGGTCTGCAGTGATGACTTAGGCCTAGGGTGATATAGCTCAAAGTGTTGATCCCTTCAAACCACCAGTAGAGGAAACAGAATCAGCTAGCAGCTTTCAGAATTCCCAGGCCATGAGTAAAAAAGGCTGGGAAAATGAACAAAGAGCAAAACAAACAAACAAACAAAACACTTTACTCTCAAAAATGTCTATGGGGACAAAGATCAAAGAACAGAACCAACAGGGGATAGTGAGATCTAAGCAACTACATGCAGAACTTAAAAAAAGAGGGGGGGGATTGGTCTTAAGATTGTGTAAATGGAATTAACTCTAGCCCATTCATAGTCAAAAATCTACTCTTCCTAGGCGTAGAAATGATGTCACCCTCACCTTCCTTAGTGGGGAGGGGAGACCAGTTACCCACACATGACAATAAGTAACAAATCAAGAATAAGGGACTGCCCTTTGGGCAGTCCAAATCAATGTAGAGACTGCCATTTGTCCATTTGAATTAGAGGTGGACCCACGGGAAAGAAAGACACTATCTCTTTAAGTATGTTAGTTACTTCCTGTTGAGGCAGTTCCCACCTTGAACTTGGTGCTGAAGGATCTCCTGAGACCACAGACAGCTTACACTCTGTATTGTCACGTGGATAAGTTAGGCTGACTTCCTTGGCCTACCTAGGCCACTTCCAAACTCTGGCTATCTGGTTGCTGGGCCTTGTGGCTTGCAGCTTCATTTACTTAGCCTTTTAACCTTCTCTCTCATCCAGGCCTGACCAGGCCTTGACTAGCCTCTCCCTTTCTCTTTATTCCTATACTTTTACCTTCCCGATTGTAAATAAACTTATCTCAACCCGATGCTGATTTGGGTCTGATTTAATTATGGAATCAATCTGAACTGTTGATTCCTGGTGGCCACGTTTTATATATATCTATAAAATGCCCTAAATTTCCCTCTTACAAGATCTGGAAGAACTCAAAAATGAATTAAAAAATCAAATAGTCATTCAAAGAAAAATGGAAAAAGAAATAAAGTAATGCAAAAAGAAAATAACAGCTTAAAAAGGGAAATTAGTCAACCAGAAAAAGAGGCACAAAAATCCAATGAAGAAAAGAATGCCATGAAAAGTAGAATGGACCAAATGGAAAAGGAGAATCCAAAGGTCATGGAAGAAATTTAGTCTTTAAAAATTAGAACTGGGCAAATAGAAGCCAATGATTTTACAAGACATCAGGAACAATAAAATAAAACCAAAAGAAGGAATAAATAGAAGAAAGTATGAAATATCTCATTGAAAAGAATGACTGACGTGGAAAATATATCAGGAAAGACAATTTAAGAATTATCGAACAACCTGAAAGTCATGACCAAATAAAAAAACACTTAGATAGCATATCACAAGTAACAATCCAAGAAAAATGCCCTAATATTCTTGAACAAAAGTGTAAAATTAAAATGGAAAGAATCTAAAGATCACCTCTTGCAACAAATCCCTAAATGACAACTACCAAGAGCCAAGTTCAAGAGCTTCCAGGCCAAGGAGAAATTTCTGTAAGCAGATGGAAAGAAACAATTCAAATATCATGGAGTTTCAGGTAGGGTTATACAAAATCTAGCAACTTTTACATTAAAGTACTGGAAGGCTTAGAATATGATATTCAATAAGGTAAGGGAACCAGGTTTATAATCAAGAATCACCTACCTGTCAAAACTATTTTTATTCTTTCAGGGGAAAGTATGATCATTTAAGAAAATAGAAGATTTCTAAGTATTCCTGAAGAAAAGACCAGACTTAAAACAGAAAATTTGAAGACCAAATACAAGACACAAGAGAAGCATAAAAAGGTAAATAAGAAAGCAAAACAATTTAAAGGGATTAATAACATCAAATTGTTTATATTCCTACATGGAAAGATAATATCTATAACTCTTAAAATTTTTTATCATTATCGATTATCATAGTAGAAGAAATATACATAGACTGAGGGGGTGCAGTAACAAGCTGTTTAGGATGACATATATAAAAAAACTAGGGGGTTAAAATGATTGCACTAAGAGAAATGGGAAAAGAGAAGTAAAATGGGTTAAAATATATTTCATAAAGAGGTATAGAGGTGGAGGGAAATAGTATTACAGTGGAGGGGAGGATGATGGAAGGCAATAGGTGATGCTGAAACCTTATTTATATTGGAATTGGCTCAGAGAGAGTAAAATAGCCAGATTCATTGAGAGAATCAAATCCTATCTTACCCTTAGAGAAGTAGAAGGGGAATAAGAAAGGTGGGGAGGGGAGTAATAACCTAGAGGTGGGTAACAACCCTAAATGGAGGAATGACAATTGGGCAGTCACTGGTCATCCACAATCTGGAGAAAAGACATGGGTAATTGATATACTCTCTGAGTTCTTATTGGGATTAAAGGATGGAAACAGGAAGTAAACAAATATAGTTTATTAAGAAGGGTGATAGATCGGAGTAAAGAAAAATGTCTCTACACTAGGATACTATGGACAGACTTCAGGGATTGGGAAAATGGGTCAATCTACTCTCAACTACCACAGGCTATCAGGGTTCATCTGGGCTGGTTGGAAGAAAGTAAATGCCTCACAATTGTTACGATTAAAAATGATAAAGACTGATATAATAATAGAAATTAGTAGTTTAATTAAAGCCATGCTGATAGAGATAAAAATCTTTAGACCATGCACCTGTAAGTATTCAAACTGCCGCCTCAGTCATTTTTACCTTTCATCTTGCCCGCTCAGGTAGCTAAAGAGGGCCACTTCCTCCTGACCCAGGAGTCTTATCCCCCTTCTTACATCATCATACTTCCTGTTTGCCATCAGGAATCATGGGAAATGTAGTTTCAAAGTCTCTCACATGTCCATAGGAAATATATAACATACTTTTAAATGGCATCTTCCCAATTCCAAATATACACAACTGGGTCCTCTTCTGTTCCCATGATGATCAAGAGTTTCCAGGAACACAGGTCCATAGCAAAATAAATCTACAGAGTGAAGAAGGCAAGGAGCTGGAGCAGTCTGAGGTCCACCCTCCAGAGCTGTACCAATGCTCAACATGCACTTCCTCTCAGGATAGATGATTTCTTGAAGGAGACAAATCCACTCTTCTCTGAGTTCTCCACTGAGGCAGTTGATCCAGTCTCTAACAGCACTCGGTTTCCAGCATAGAGTCCAAACCCCAGAGCTTCTCCTTCCTCATTCCATTTAGAATTCTCCAGCCTTCCCTGATAAGCCTGGTGCCTAATTTAATCTCTAAATTTGCCTATTACACATGACACCTATACTCAAAACATTTTTAGTTTTGTTGAACCTGCAAGAGTTGTTCTTCCTTTGGCAAAGTCTTAAAATACTTGATCTACATTAAAATACTTGATCATCTATGATGAGTCATTATATTTTAATGGGGATTATTGCATACTTTTTGTTAAATTAAATTTTATTCATTTTTTTATTTTTTAAATTTTATTTAATTGAATAATTAAGACAATTTTTCCAATGGTTACGATTCATGTTCTTTCTCTCCCTTCCTCCCACCTCCCTCCCATAGTCAATGCACAAATCCACTGGGTTTTACATGTGCCACTTATCAAGACCTATTTCCATATTACTGATATTTGCACTAGAGCAGTAATGGGAAAACTACAGCCCACACGCCAGATGGGGCCCCCTGAAATGCTTTATCTCTCCAGCAACATTATTCTTAATCTGAGGAATACAATGAGTAGGATACAATACAATGAAACTTCAAAAGAGTTGCCTTAGAAACAGACTGACAGATGAGCATGTCCTTTCCTTTGGCCCCCTCTTTAAAAAGTTTGCCCATTACTGCACTAGGGTGATCATTCCAAATCTACATCACCAATCATATCCCCATTGATCCATGTGATCAAGCAGTTGTTTTTCCTTTGTGTTTCTACTCTCACAGTTCTTTCACTGGATGTGGATAGCTTTCTTTCTCATAAGTCCCTCAGAAATGTCTTGGATCTTTGCATTACTGCTAGTAGAGAAGTTCATTACATTCTATTGTGCCACAGTGTATTTGTCTCTGTGTATAAGGTTCTCCTAGTTTCTCTCCTTTCACTCTGTATCAATTCCTGGAGGTCTTTCCAGTTCACATAGAATTCTTCCAGTTCATTATTCGTTTGAGCATAATAGTATTCCATCGCCAACAGATACCATAATGTGTTTAGCAATTACCCAATTGAAGGGCATGCCCTCATTTTCCAATTTTTTGCCACCACAAAGGATGTGGCTATAAATATTTTGTACAAGTCTTTTTCCCTATTATCTCCTTGGGGTACAAACGCAGCAGTGGTATGGCTGGATCAAAAGGCAGACAGTCTTTTAAAAGCCCTTTGAGCATAATTCCAAATTGTCATCTAGAATGGTTGGATCAGTTCACAACTCAACCAGCAATACATTAATGTCCCTATTTTGCCACATCCCTGCCAAAATTTATTATTTTCCTTTGCTGTCATTTTTGCCAATCTACTAGGTATGAAGTAAATTTCTAATTCAGTAAAAACACTTCAGAGTTTTGATTTACATTTCTCTAATAAGAGATTTAGAAAACTTTTTCATGTGCTTATTGATAGTTTTGATTTCTTTATCTGAAAATTGTTTATTCATGTCTCTTGCTATTTATCAGTTGGGTCAATTGCTTGATTTTTTGTACAATTGATTTAGCTCCTTATATATTTGAGTAATTAGACTGTTGTCAGAGGTTTTTGTTATAAAGATTCTTCTGCAATTTGTTGCTTCCCTTCTAATTTTGGTATCATAAGTTTTGTTTGTACAAAACCTTGTTAGTTTAATGTAATCAAAATTATTTATTTTATATTTTGTGATTTTCTCTAACTCTTGCTTGGTCTTAAAATCTTTCCTTTCCCAAAGATCTGACAGGTATATTATTCTGTGTTCACCTAATTTACTTAAAGTTTCCTTCTTTATATTCAAGTCATTCACCCATTCTGAATTTATTCTGGTGTAGGGTGTGAGATGTTGATCTAAACCTATTCTCTCCATACTATTTTCCAATTTTCCCAGCAGTTTTTGTCAAACAGTGGATTTTTGTCCCAATAACTGTGCTCTTTGGGTTTATCATACACTATCTTGCTAAGGTCATTTACCCCAAGTCTATTCTACTGATCCTCCCTTTTGTCTCATAGCCATATTGTTTTGATGACCCCTTGCTTTATAGTATAGTTTAAGATCTGATACTGCTAAGCTCCCCTCCTTCACTTTTAAAAAATTATTTCCCTTGATATTCTTGATCTTTTGTTCTTCCAAATGAACTTTGTTATAGGTTTTTTCCTAATTCAGTAAAAAATTTTCTTGGTAGTTTGATAGGTATGGCACTGAATAAGTAAATTAATTTGGGTAGGATTGTCATTT
This sequence comes from Gracilinanus agilis, assembly GCF_016433145.1. Taxonomy (NCBI): domain Eukaryota; kingdom Metazoa; phylum Chordata; class Mammalia; order Didelphimorphia; family Didelphidae; genus Gracilinanus; species Gracilinanus agilis. The sequence continues at coordinate 440,071,760 of NC_058131.1, forward strand.
TTATTATGTTGGCTTGTGCTACCCATGAACAATAAATTTTATTTGCTTTGATGATTTGTAAATACTTTTGGAATAGTTGATGTGATCTTTGAGTAGAACAAAATTTGGGTAGGTATTGGCTGTCTGAAGATTAAAATAATTTGCAAAAAGCTGAAAATTACCCCCCCCCATCACACTAGAGGCTCTATTAGACCGCTAAAGAAGAGACATCTCAATGTTCAGAAGATGAAAAAGAAAGTAAAAAAAAACTGAACAGGATTGAATGAGTTGTGCATTGATGCTCTCTGTATACAGGACTGATTATATGATTTCTTAATGCAAATATATTTTGGCTTTAGAATGGTCATAAGACTACCATTATTTCAAGAAGGATTAGTTCAAGAAACACAAATTTGCATGAAGATCATTATAAATGCTTTCTGTTTCTTCACTGAGGTGGTCAGAAGCCATAACTAGACATATTTCAAGCAATGCCTAATATGTAACATGTAGAAAATTCAAGCAGGATCCTTTTCCTATACTATCAGCTACTTTGTCAGGGATGTTTCAGAAATGTTTTGGCCCTGGAAAGAAAACCTTTCTAATTTGGGAGATAATTAGGTATAGTTTATTTTTTTTAAAAAAAAGAATAGAGTATAACTGACAAATAACATGGTAAGGTAAAGACTGATTAACTAGGTGTGGTTCTCATCTACTGTTATAAATATTCCTTTTCATTTCTTTCTTTTGTTTAATTTGATGGTTCTAGAAGAGAGTAAATGGTTTTGAATCTCGACTGTAAAAATGCTTACTGTGTGAAATAGAATGTTACTTTTCTTCCCTAGGTCTTAGTTTCCTCCACTGTAAAATAAATAGGTTGGAACTGATAGTCTCTAAAGTTTCTCCTAACTCTAAATATATTACAATACATATATACAATAATACAATATAATCCCCAAGTTTTATACTAAGCTGTATCAAGTGGGAAAACACTTGGAATTCAGTTTCAATTGAAATGAGTTCGAATTGTGCCTCCACTACTCTCTGTGTGATGCTAAGTAAGTGATTTAAATTCTTTAGTGATTTCATTTTTTTTATTCATCTGAAAACTGAGAGTATCAAATTGGATGATATCTATCACCTCTTTCAAATCTAAAATATATTCCTATCAGCTTGACTTCTCCTTACTCCTTTCAGTTATTATGGGTTGCCTAGCAATGTATCTTGTGAGTTCTTTTCTCAATGAGAAATGTCTCTATAGGTTTTGTGGTTGAGATGCCTCAGATGTGGACTAGGCCTAAAAGGGATAAGTCTTTATATCCTGCCTAGGGGAATCTTCTGTTACTTTGCTTTTACTGTCTTTAATGCTCTCTATTGTGGTACAAATGCTAAATCATAACCAGATTGATGAACTAAGTAGAATGCATGAGCTTGAATATAAATATTTATTTTCCTCACATGTTTTTAAAAGCATTTTCTGCATTCATAGTCAAATGAAAGATTTTTAAATGATGAATTTCAAAAACTCATCAGATACTTTAACTTCTACTTAAAATATTTCTAAGTTATTTTCTCTTGGCTTTTCAACTAAATGCAACAACTATTTATTGCCTCATTGTTATGCATAAGAAGATACAACACATATAGGACAAGCAGAAATGAATTAAGCTAATTTATTGCTTTCTGAGAATCTGATGTTAGGGTACATAAAAGTGAGATGCAGTGTGGTATAATGGAAAGAACACTGAATTCGAAGTCAGTGTTTATTAGACTTTGGAACTGCTGAGTTTGAATACTGTTTCTGACACTTAATTACTGTGTGAGCCTGGGCAACTCATTTATCCTCCCTAAGGCTCATATTCTTCATTTGTAAAATGGGGATGACAATAATATTTCCCCTCATCGCATAATTACTTCTTTATGTCTTTTGTGTAAACTTATAAAGGTACATATTGATTTCTCTGGATGACTATGCTATATGCAAATACGATTTCATCTTCATCTTTGCATCTTCAGAGCATAGCATCATATCTAGTATATAAAGGTGATTAATAAGTACATGTTAATTGATTTCTACTTCAGAGTTGTTGTAATGATCAAATGAAGTGATAAATATGAAGTGCCTTGTAACCTTGAAGAACTATAGAAATGTAAACCATCATAATCATCATCATCATGGTCATCATATAATGTCTGTAGAATTTACCATCTTGTTCTCCATGGGAAAGTTACTCAATCTCCCTTGAGTCTCAGTTTTCTTACTTGTAAAATGGAGATGATAATAACAATAGCAACTTGGCTCTCAAATTTGTTGTGAGGATTACATACATAGCTAATGTATGTAAAGTACTTGTAAATGTCAGCTATTATTATGAAAGCCAAATTAGATACAGATAAAGGAAGTGCACACATAGCCAACAGTTTAAGGCAGAATAGGATAAATGTCACAAGATGTAAAAATAAAGTATTAGCAGAGAATCTGAATCAAAGCAGCATTCAGTAGGAATGAAAAGGAGAGAGCATAGTTGTAAAGAAAAATATGGAGGAGGAATTGGCAGAATTATTAGTTATTTGGAGAAAATACTAAGGTTTCGGTTTTGAGCAGTATAGTTAATGAGAGTGGGGGAAGTAGGGGAAAAGTCATATTGATTCAGTTTGAGGAAAAAAATAATGAATTTCTAGAACTGTTAAAGTTCTCAGAGATGATTTATTCTATCCCTTATTTGAACAGAAATCCCTTCTAAAACATCAATATGGGGCACCCAGCCTCTGTTCAAATGTTTCCCAAATGCCACTGCTCTCGAGAGACCTTAGAAGATTTTTAATTTAAATGTGAAGTATTTTATTCACAATGAGCCAAAATTTGTTTCTATGTTCCCCCCACCCCATTGGTTCTAGTTTTGTACTACAGAGCCAAAAAAGAGCAAATCTAATCTCTCTTCTACATTACATTTTTTCAAATATTTGAATATTGATACTCATGTTTTCCCCATCTCACATGATATCGAGAATTTTGTTTTACATTCTAAAGATGCCTGATGCCATTTAGGATACTCTGAAGAGCACTTTTTTTTGAAGAGCACAGTGGAATTTTCATTTAGAGAAGTGCCCATCAATAAACTGGCCACTGTGCATGGAACTTAGAAGAGTAACTGAGACAGTCATGAAGTGAAAATTGAGAGTTGAAACTGTGGTTCTTTCCTGAGATATGACTTAAACAGCTCTAATAAGTAACTGGCTCAACGCAGAGAAATACTTTCCATCATTAAGAACTTACTTCAAACCAAAAATATTCCAAGAGGCCTTTCTTAACTAGAATCCTAATTTTTAAACTTGGATGTGATCTTAATAACCATCTAACTCGATCACCTCACTTCATATCTGGGTCAGCAAATTATTCATGGTTATCTATCTGGATAGAAGAGGAATGTTGGGAGCCATTAATACTCCTCTTTTGACCCCTTTTATGATCCACACCTTTTCTTATTGAAAAACATTATAGCCTTTAAGTTCTTAGTAAACCAGCACTTAATGAGTTAACAGCCTTTTTTCACTCAACAGATTAAAGCTGCAGCTGTGGGTATATCTCTCTCTAGCTGTTCCAGGCATCCCAAGGTCACAGAGTGGCAAGCTCAGGCAAAATAACTTTTAGATAAAGTGAGACTCAGTTTTAGCCTTGGGACTTTTCTCATCTGGCATTATTTTCATAAGAAAATTCTTTGTAAAATTATAACTTTATTGTGCTTTGATATGACATAATTTGTGTTTCTACACAAACTCAAAGTTTGGGGGGGGTTCTTTTGTGTGAAATGAGTCTTGAAATATATATAATAAACTCCATGCTCCCAGACAAAGAGCTGGAAGCATGAGCTAAAAGATCTTCCGTGTTCTTTACTTCCTTATCATCTAAGCCATCTTTATCAGATAATCTGGAGATGATAGATAGATCTCAAGATAGAGGAAGAGTATCCTACTCCCTCTTCCATCATTTCACCAAACTTCTCCTCTGAACTTCCACAGTTCCTACATTCTACACCATATTTTTGATTTGATATTTTGTTAGTTCTCTAGTTGTTTTACATGTAAGTATCCAATCAATCTAATAACAAATAATTGAATTCAATTGAAAACATTACTTTAATACAGAGAAAATGATTTACAAATGCCCTTTCATTCATTTATTTACCATGGTAAGCATCATACTAAGCAGTAGGATTCTGTTGTTTTTCAGTTGTGTCTGACTCTTCATAACCTCATTTAGGGTTTTCTTGCCTAGAATGGCTCACTATTTCCTTTTCTCCTCTATAAACAGAAACTGGCAGGATTAAGTGATATGCCCAGGATCATATAGCTAGTAAGTGTCAGAATTTGAACTCAGAAAGAGGAATCATATTGATTTCAGGCCTGCCACTCTAACCACTGCATCACACAGGTACTCAAAGAATGAGATAAAGAGACAAAATTGAACAAAGTTCCTACCCTCCAGGAAGTTAGTACTAATTTTAATAACAATGACTGACAGTTATGTGGCACTCTCAAGATTATACAATGCTTTATATACATCATTTGAATACTTAGAGTAACCAGGGACATAACAGGAACTAAGAAAGGGGAGAAACAGGTGCTGATAAAACATGTTTTTCTGTCTGGAGAAAAGGTCTGGGAAAGAAGCCTGGGAAAAGATCATAACCTCTAACAAAACTTTGTTGGGAAATATGGAAACTGAGGGAATCAGCTATTGTGTTAGTGGGAAATATGGGAACTGAGGGAGCTCAGGCCTTAATTAGACCTTGGACATTACCTAACATCAGGGGTCAACAGACCTTTGCCTTTTCAGATCCTGGAACCTCAGTCCCTGACATACTTGCAAAACAGCATTTAGGCCAAGACCTTTAAGATGCCAGGTTAGCTTTTGGGCACAGCTCCTAGTCTCAATTCAGAAGCTTGCCAAAGTGCTGCTGCTGGAAGTCTTTGCTCTACTCCCAAGCTTTGTCGAGCAGCAGGAGGTTGGAGAGATGTCTAGTTGGCACAAGTCTTGAGGAAGTTTGAAAGACATTCAACTTGAGTCAATTGTAGACTGTTGCTCTCAATTATCTTAATGAGACTTCTCAGGCATACACTGCTTCTTTCATAGGCTACAAGGGAAATGGAATGCCAGTAGTGTAACTCAGAAAAAGGGTTTTAAAAATAAAAATAGCATTGTATTTCATTGTTGAGGAGACAGTCTGTACTCCTGTTTTGTGAGAGACTTCTATGTCATTTTTATCATGTCTTTGGGTTTGACATGACATGATTGTCATGTCTTTGGACTTGTTTTTCTTAATGATTTTAGTACTGAAAGAAAGTTATCAAGAGAGATTGTGTAAGCCAAAGTTTGTTCAAGAGCAAGGACATTAATGAAAACAAGGTCTGTATGTGTATGGTGTTTGTGTGTGTTTGCATGACATACAATTTTCCTTGAATGATGTTGGTTTTGGTGCTGTTGTCATCTACTTTGGTCAGACCACAGTTGGAGTATTATTTTTAGTTCTGGGTGTCAGATTTTAGGAAGGACATTGGTAAGTTGGAGAATATCAAAGGAAGGGGATGGGGATACTGAAGGCACAGGGGATTTTTGTTGAAGGAACTAGGAAAGCTTGGCCTAGAAAAGAAAACACCTAGGAGGAGGTTGGTGTTGATAGTTGTCGTCAAAGTACCTAAGAGGTTGTTATGTAGAAGAGAGATAAGTTTTATTGCTTGGCCCAAGAAGGCTAAGAATACTCAGAAATTGTGGAGATTTCAGATAAATATAAGGAAAGGTTTTTTGATAATTAGAGCAATCCCAAAGTGTAATAAACTGCCTCGAGGGTAGTGAGCTCTCCACTACTAGATATTCAGAGAGAACCTGGATGACCATTTGCAGATGCTGTAGGGGGAAATCTTGTTTAGATATGATTAGATGGCCTCTGAAGGTCCTTTCAGCTAGTCTGTGATTCTGTAAAAATTCCAAGAAGTTATGAGTAATAAGGACTTAAGCTTGGTTGCTAGATTGATTTTTAAATACTACAGTTATATGATTACTTTAAATATTCTCTCATTTCTATTCTAATATATATTTACATGCATGTATAAATACACATAAACATACATACATGCATACTACACATATATATTGTTATAGGGCTATTTGGGAGATGGGATTAGATGGGATTAAATGAATTACTTTGGGTCAGTATCAAGTTTTATACCCTGTGGGTGAAAGGGCCTAATAGACAACCCTGACCAGGCCAAAACTTGGTCTGGTTCCAGCACACAGATAAGTCACAGTAAATAAAATGTGTGATTCATTTCCAAAGGGAGAGGTTAAGAGGGAAAGGGGAAAATCCCTGACACTAATTTTACTAGCTAAGTACCTCAGAATCTAAAGCCTTCTCACTAAGGATCTTCAGAGATTTGATTGTCTACCCTTATCACTCTTTCCTATCTACTTTGTAAATCCAGTCCCTCTTCTGAATATCCTGCTCTAAACCCCTCTCTTTTGTTTGTTACTAGAGATACTGGTCTATAACAGATCAGGCAGGGGCCCAGGGAAAGGTCCTAAGTTCAACTGGACTCAGACCTCTGCTTACTGACTGCTGGATGTTGATACAGGATAGTGACAGTCTCTTAGGATCTTCTTCCAGGGCACATAGCTCAAGGACAGCAACACAGGCAGCAATAAGGATAGAATCAAACCCTGAGGTCTTGGCATCTACTCCCTCCAGGTTCACATTCAGAGACAGACAGACCCAACAGTTTCTGAGTTTTAGCTTAACCCTTCCTTCCAGCATTCCAGAATCTTCCCCTGTTTGTCTCATGTATCTGTCCTCTGCAAACCTATATTTTCCTCTTTAACTTATCTCTTCCTTATAACAATATGTATATGCTTTTGTTTAGTGTTAAGGACTTTTTATAATCTAGATGCATTGTACTCTGCTTTTCTTTTGAATGTGTCCTATGTTCCTACACAAATTGTACTGAATTGCTGTTCTCTGACATAGCCACCTCTCTGCATTTGCATTTATCCTCCATTTGAGGCACCTGAGCCATCTTTTTCTCTGAATTCTTTAAAATTTCATCTTCTACAATCAGAGGTGTATCATTTTGTGCTTGTCTTCTCTGTTTCTCTATTCTGTGAGCATGATCAATTTCTGTTATTAATTCATAAAATATTATTAATGTAAGAAATTCAGAGATCATCTCATAAAATCCTGTCATGGAACAGAAGGCCTCATTTGGGATCATATTGTGAGGTTGCTACAAGACCTGGACTATGACTTACATTTTATAATTCCAAGACCTCTGCATGACAATTTGTGATTTTACATTGTACATTAGTCACATAATACCAATAAAATGAGAAACTTAGCTCAACATCAAAATAGCAAAACTGAATTATTACCTTTTTTAAAAAAAGAAAATAGAATTAGAATGGGAGCACTTAAAGTGTCCAGAAAGAATTAAATGCTGAACTTAGCATAATTATAGCTTTCTGCACAAGAAACACACACACACACACACACACACACACACATACACACACACACACACACACAAGCATGGCCCCCTCAAACCTGGAAAATCTTTTTGATTTAAAACCTGAGAACTCTAATCCTTAAAGCACTATTTTTCATCTTTTCCCCAACAGTCTCTGTGACTTGAAAGGGCATTGAATTTGGTATTAAATGACTTGATTTTAAGTCCTGGTTGTTCTACTCTCTATTTATACCTCATTGGGCCTCATTTTTTCTTTTTTTTTTTAATGTTCTTTTTTATTTAAAATTAATTGTTTGTTTGTTAGTTTAAAATTTCCAGGTAATCACCTTTCTTCTCTCCCTGCACTAGAGAAGGCATCATTTGACAAAAAAGATATATGTACATATAAAATTATATTGTGTTTGTTTCAGTTTATCAGTTCTTTCTCAGGAGGTGGACAAACCCAAGTCTTTCTTCAAACAATATTTCTACTGCTGTATATAATGTTGTTTCTGTCCTGCTTATCTCATTCTTCACAGTAGGTTTTTCTTTAAAAAAATTAACTTGCTCATAATTTCTTATGATGTAGTACTATTCCATCATGACTATATGTCACAATTTGTTTAGCCATTCCTCAGTTGTTGGACATTTCCTTAATTTCTAGTTCTTTGGCACTACAAAGAAAGCTGCTATAAATATTTTAGAACATGGAGGTACTTTTCCATTTTTCAAGATTGTTTTAGGAAATATACCTAATAGTGGTATTATTGGGTCAAAAGATATATAAAGTTTTATGACTCTGGGCATAACTCCATATTAGTCTCCAAAAATGGTTGGAGTTACAGCTTTCTGTGCCCCCATTTTTTCACATCCTCTTGAACAGGGGTCGGCAACCTTTTTGGCCATGAGAGCCATAAACGCCACATTTTTTAAAATGTAATTTTGTGAGAGCCGTACAGTGCTCACAGTGCACACTCCTGTAACAGTGCACACTCCTGTAACAGCACCTGAAAAAAAATTGAGTTTATGGCTCCTGCAGAAAGATCCTCAAAAGAGCCCTCAAAAGAGCCATATGTTGCTGACCCCTGCTCTAGAACATCCGTTATTTTATCATTTAAGCTAATCTTATTAAACATTAAGCTAATCTGATAGGTGTTTTTAGAGTCATTTTGTTTTCATTTCTCTAATCAATAATGATTTAGAGCATTTTAAATAAAGTTTTATATAGCTTTGATTTCTTTATCCAAAAGTTGTCTTTTCATATCTCTTGACTATTTATAATTGGAGAACAATTTATAATCTTGTAAATTTAACAAAGTTCTTTATATATTTTAGATATGAGACTTCTTTCCAAGAATATGATATAGTAAAAGTATGATATTCTGTCTATGAAATTTCAGAGGTGGTTTAGATTATCTTCAGGATCTTTTCCAAATCAAAATCCTATATATAAGAAAGTACTTTCTTTTTCCAAATAATTTTATATGGTTCAAATATTTAAAACCTATTTGTTCATATTGAAATAAACTAAAACTTAGGGCAACATGTTTCTGCTTCAAAAATACAGCACACTGATTCATTTGAGTGTAACTTCTCTGGCTCCACAATAACATTCTAGTCAAAAATGTGCTTTAAGCCTGAGGATGTAGTGTCTCTTTATACACTGGATTTTTGCACATAGGTATCTAGGGAACTATATCGATTAGCTTAGATTCTTAGAAAAATTACATGGAATTTTGGAATGTGGAATGTGGAAGACAATTTGATTACATAATAGGAAAAATTAGCCTAGCTGTCACTAAAGGAACTTTAGGAGATGTTTCTACTACCACATCCTACCTCTTGATAGTAAAATTCTTCTTGTTATTAACTTGTTCAGTAATCTTTGTGACCTCATGGGTCATTCATACCAGGCCCTTCTATCTTCCATTATCTCTCCAAATCTGTCCAGGTTAATGCTTATTGCTTCCATTAAACTATCTATCCATTTCATTTTCTGCCTTCTTTTTCTGTCTTTAATCTTTCCCCAAATTAGGGCCTTTCACAAAGAGTTCTGTCTTCTCATTATGTTACTAAAGTATTTAAGTTTCAGCAGCAGAATTTGTCTTCCAATGAATAGTCTGAACTAATTTTTATGAAATACTGATTGATTTGATCACCTTGCTGTCCAAGGGACTCTCCAAAGTCTTTTCCAGCAATATTCAGCTTTCCTTATAGTCCAATTCTCATAGACATATATTGCTATTGGAAAAAAACAAAACATTACTTTGGTGGACCATAGGGGTATGTGTGTGTGTTTGTATGCAAAGATAAGCTAGTGGTTGGCCATTTCCTTTTCCAGTGGATCATCTTTTGTATGCAAACCCATCCACCATGACAAGGTAGTGATTCAGGAGAGGGAAATGTCCTAACAGTCTTCGATCAGGCTGTCTGTCACATAGAGAATGTGAGAAATATGGCATATGTGGCAGCATTGGCAGAGAAACTTAGGGGAGTTAGAAAAAAATATTAAGAAAGCAAAAAATGCAAACAAGCATTGTAATAGCCTTCTATGGGAGTGACTGAATACGGAAGAAAATTGAGAACATAAATTCTAATATTTTTCTCTTCCTTTTGGAAAAACAAAGTTCTGTATCTTAATGATATGGTCCACAGAGTGGACAATACCAACTATTTCTAGTTCATGGTGATGTACATAGTTACACACTGAGGTAAAACACTAAATAGGCATTGTATCACGAACATCGTAACCACAGTGAAGAAAAACAAGGTCATTGTCTTCTTTCATGAAACCTTTCCTGGAGCTAGGGTCAGTATCAAAACCTGCTTTGTAATACCACTTAATATCCACCATCTAGGACTTCTCTCTTCATGAAAGTAGTATAGAGGTATAGAGAGAGATATAAAATCTTTTCTCCTTTAAAGGTCTATGTTGAGAGACTGTCCTCTTTTCTTTAGGGGTTGAGTGACTTTGTAGAGATAGTTTCACCTGTCCTCTATCATTAGAAAATTTTAACGCTTGAGCAATCCTACCACTTGACCCACTAATGTAAGAAAATTATACAAATAATTATACAAAATTAACCATTTGGTACTATCCTGACAACAATATGAAAGGACCTTATCAGTTTCACATTATCATAAGCAGAAGGCCTGAATAAATCACTGTCTTTAACACTGTCCATACCCCTGGAGCCATTTTCCTCTAGGATCCCCATTATGCATTTTCATGCCACTGAAGTTTATTATGTTGCCTATTCTTCTGAGTCCCTAGTATGGGCATGGGAATGTTTCTGCTATTCTGCTCACCTAGTACTCCCACATGACCATGACAAGTAGGATAAGATTATGATTTTGTTCAAAAAGTTAAGTTCTGGAAAGCTGCCTCTTGCCTTAGAATTTATAGGCAGTGGGGGTTGCAAGTCAGAGTTCTATGGAATGTTGACATGCTTTTTTTGAGCCAACAGTCTTTGCTGGGTGCTCTGACCCACTGGAGCTTGACCTACTCTGAAGTTCTTGGCATTCCCTGTGCCAATTTGGGAATACCAATATCAGCATTTACTGACTGTATGGCTGTGATGGGAGAGATATTACCAACTGAGAAAGAAACAAAGATCTTTCTTTCCTAGTCTTTGTGAACCTGACTGTGCCAAGGACTCTTGTCCCATGTTGGGCCAGAAGCCAATTTTGGCCTACCAGGCCCACCTTGGAGGCTACTTTTAAGTTAATTGATAAGGATATTTAGAAGTAAGCTAGATCAGATAGTTGTGAATTTAAGATAGAATACGGAGGATAGGAAGGTTTCTAGTTTACTTGAGGCAAGAAGAAAGGTCATGAGGCCTAGAGGGGAGTGGGAAAAAGCTTCGTGCCCCTGGTAGAGTTTAGGGAACCCCTAATTTTGAAACCCTTATTACTATCCTTTCTTTCTTTAAACCTTAACATAATAAATAACGTTTGTTTTTGTAATCTGCCTCAAAGGATTTTTTTTTAAACCAGAGTTAACCTGTTATACAACGCTATTCAGTTCAAATGCAGTCAGATTACTTGAGCAACAGTTACAGAATAAGGGAATTTGAATACAGTCTATCATGCACCCTTTTAGTTTCTCGTAAAGTTTAGCATTTTCCCTTACAATACCTACCTGTGCTGGGTACAATGTGCTCTTATGGACACTGTTACCATGCCTTCCTATCAGGGTTGCACTACTCAATGTCAGTGCCTATTGCTGATCAACCACATTAATGAGGTAAGGGGCTTACTTAATAACTTGGAAAGTGAATTAAGCAAGGATCTAGCATTGATTTGGGTAGAGGCAATTTCCAAGTCTCTGATTTGTCATGATTTCATGCAGTCTCAGAAGTGAGGCTTGATTGTGCAATACACTTTAGTACTTTGGTGACCAAGAATTGTTTGTGCTTCCAGACTTAGTTCTACAAACCAATTATGTTTAGAGGAAGGTTTATTTTCCCTTTTGGGATAATGATGAAATAGATTGGCAGTGGGAAGGGAAAGTACTCTAGTCTACATTGCAGGTATCTTAGCACAGCGTCTGGTACAAAGAAATCACTTGATAAATGCTTGTGGAGTGATTACTACAGAGCTCCATCACTGGCATTAATCACAAAACTTGATTATAATAAGTTTGATTATAATCCAGCACCTAGAGATTAAGATTTTTCAACCCTGTGAGAATATTGTGAAGAAAATCTCATAGGTCAGTTTTCCAAAATTAATTCAGACATAAATTGGGTAATCAATCAATCAAAGAACATTTATCTATCATGTGCCAGGTACTATTTTAGTTTCTGGGGATACAAAGAACAATGTAAAATAGAACCTCAAAGCATTCACATTCAGTGAGGGGAGAATAGGAAATGAAACACAGGTATTCACCCAAAGGAACTACTTTCAAGGGAAGGATGTTTTGTTTTTCCTCATTTATTTGTTAAAGGCTCAGGTATTATTAGTTCATACACTGTACACTCACCTTTTTTATCTTTCTGCATATCACAGTGGAAAATTCTATTCAAGAAGAAAATTCTCTCTGTTTTTTGCCTTTGCAAAATAAATCCACAAATTGTTGGAAGAACACTTATTACATGATAAATGCTTCCTAAACCATAATAGATTACTACATTTATAATAGAGTAGCAGTAGTAAAATTCACTTACTGGAGTTGGATATTATCTTCCCAACTGTCAGTGGTACCTTGAGAAATGATGTGAGAAAAGATAATCATCTAAAAATGGTGACATAATTTCTTTTAATGTTCTGGGAAATCTCTTTCTCCTCCTTTTACCTAGAGAAATTTATTATTTTTAATCATTTCTAACTTTATAGGTTTTAATAAGAATCAACATAATTACTATTCCCCTGTAGTGGCATAGCTTTTTATGATTAAATAAAAATTAAGTAATGAGTAATTAGAACTTACAGCCTCTGAAACAGTCTGAACATTTTTTGGCACTAGAATGACCAGGAAGGTAGCTGGAGAGGTTAGAACTCGCTGTTGCTTTATATTCTTGAATGTTTTCTTGAAGACTGAATATTGACCATAAAAAGCTCTGTGTACTTTTAAAAAAACTCTTTCCACATCATCACCCCTAATGAATATATTAACATTTCTCTCCAAATATATGTGTATTTGTTTGAAGAGAGATTTCTTTCAAAGTTTAAGTATATTGAAAATTCTAGTTACTATTATTTAATTTACATTTGTAACCAAGGCTGTCCACATATGTTGCATGAAGGTATAATAGACATTTCTAACCTCTTCTTTATCCTTCTCCAAGGAAGAGTGTAATTCCTGCTAAAAGAAGTAAGAGGTGGAGCCCAGAAGCCTGGTAACTCTGTTCACCACAGAGAGATAGAATAAATATTATTAGTATAGGGGATATAGTTTTCAAGTGGAAGTTAAACTTCTAAAACAAATCCTAACATTCTCATTCTAATTCTTCAGTAATAGGGAGAAGAAGAACCGAATCTTTATAACTAAGGTTTGACTTATTTCCCACCAAATACCAGTTCCTTAATAAATATACACAAAGTGGATGGCAAAGAAACCCCATTTATCAAAGTTGATAACAAACTAGAAATGAGAACAACCTATACATAGGATAAAAATACCAGATAATAAATATAAAGTGAAAGAGGTCTCAAATAGTAAGATAACTCAGCGCAACCAAGTGGGAATTTTCCTAAAGTAGAGTGCATAGCAAGCAGGAATAGGGACATTATGGAAATTACAAGTACCTCTCATTCCCAGACTCTTCAGCAACAGGAAGTGGGATTCACTTCATCTATTTTCTCTCTAGAAATTGGAAGTCAATAAAGCCTTATGTGACTTTAGAGCTTCAGTCAGCCAATCAATAAACATTTTATTTTATTTTTGTTGTTGTTGTAAAGATATTTTATTATTACATGTGTTATAATTATCTGTGAGGATAACTTCAGGACCCACCTGGGGTTAATTGATATATTGATTTGGGCTCTTTAGCTAGGATAACAACTTGTATTCTGACTGCATTTTCTCCCTTCCCAAACAAGCTTTGAAACTGATTTAGGAAGGTACTTTAAACTTTATATATTAAACAGGAAGGATAAGGGTAAAGGACTGTGGTATAGGAGACCCTACTCTAATTGTTACTAATGAAATCTCAACTGCTGGCAGATGAAGAATCAAGGTACCTTCCCTCTGGTTCAGCCTGGCCAAGACTAAACCAGAGTAGGTAAACTGCTGGGAAATCTTCAGTTTCTTCTTCTGTAGCTCTTCAGCCTAACAGTTGAGTTATATCCACCCTTTCCACTCTCTTCTTAATCTCCTGCCCACTTCCTGGATCCCTCCCGGGCCCTGGGAAACCTAGATATCTAGATGATGAAACTCCTAATATCTAGGGACAGTAGATACCAAGGTGGTGGTCAGGTACAGATTGAAATGGTATCTCAAGTACAGGAAGAGTTTGCAGAGAGATGTTTGCACCCTCTCACTCCAAGACCAGGATCCACTGATCTCCAGCCTCAGCACAGGTCAAAGACCCAGAATCTCTCTTCAGAATTCTCAACTGCCCCTCCTGCCCCTCACACGTCTCCCTGGGAACATTCCATCCAACTGACTTAGTTGTCAATCAAAGGTGAACTTCAAGCTCCCAGAGAAGAACTGGGGGACCCTCCTTTTTAAAATCTCTAGATCCCCTCCAGTAAATGGTTTATAGCCTTTAACATGTATAATCCCAGCATCCGGTTGTACTATTGTTCTGTCTGTAATAGGAAGTATTGTTACAGGAGCTGCCTCTGCCCCTGCAACTTCTTGCTTTTCTGGGTTGTCCTTTTTAATCTCTTGTTGTTTTTCACCCCCTTTCTTTGTTGTGACCGTGCTTTCTATGATTTCCAGCTGTATAATTGTCCTGGCATCTAGTTCTTTCCCTTCCCTTATTTGTTTGTTAATTTCTATTAGTGTTTTCATATACTCCAACATCTTTTCCATAGCCGGGTCAGTAACTTTAGTGTTTCCAAAAGTAAAAGCCAGTATCTTTCTTAAAATCATTAGGGTCCCATAGCCAGTGGCAGTCATGGCTATGCCTGTTGGTACATAAGCCAATGCCTCTCCAACTGTAATTGTTAGCCACAGATAAGTGTCATAAAATTCTATTATTGACCTAAAAAATTGGGGAACAGTGACAAACCAAAATGTAGCACAGGTTTGCCAAATCCCATAAATTAAAACAGCAGAGCACCCCAAGGTAACGATTGCTCTATTTAACATGTTGGCCATCTTATCTCTTCTCCACTAGGTCCTATAGTACAAATCCTAGGCTGGCTGGCCAAAACTGTTAATGATGATAATAACAGATAGTTTGGAGAAGCAGATAAATGTGTTAAGGCCAAATAGAGTTTTAAGTCAAGAGCCAGAGATTGACAGGCTACAGTGAGGAAAGGAGGGGGTAAAACACTCCTGATTCTCAAACCCCTCCCCCTCTAACTGCTTCTGCTTCAGTTGGTAATGAAGACAGGAATAAGATTCCTCTGGTAAGTTTCAGTTATGGCTGAAACCCCAATTGATGTCCTTTTCTTAAATTTATATTCCTCACAGGTCAGTATGATGAGTATATAGAAATTAGTTATCTAACAGTTGAGGACAGAGGAGATCTTCTTAAACTGGCAGCCAACAGGATTCAAACTAAATGTAGAGACTGAATTGTAAGTATCTTCCCAAATAATTATCAGGCACAGATTTGAAGGTAAAAAGTTATATTAGGAATTAACAAGGAAAATTAGAGAAATTAATGAAGGTTTTAGGATAAAGGAAAAGTGACCCTGAACTGTTAAATTGATGCCGCCCTTCCCCCCTCCTCACTGGAGGGGATGAAGCACTTAACTAAAACTGGCTCTCTTGCTATTGATAAATATCTTACTCTCTAATCACTAAGTAATTATATAATTATATTAATGAAGAATAGTAATAACAAATAGGCTAACCCTATGAGTAGAAACCACTGGCTTAAGCTACAATGGCCACCTCAGGAGAAACCCCAAGTCCTGAGGAGCAAGCAGAGTGTCTGCTCACATCCACTCCCACAAGTTAACTGTCTCCAACCCTTCTCAACTGCCCCCTCACCCAAAGTTCTCCAGGGGGGTCCCCTGGAATTCTGGGTGAGGCTATCCCTGTACCTTTGCAGGGATTCCATGCTTTGCATCTGCACACGATGACACGTAATAATAATTTTCCACATAAGTTTTCAGAAGTTACATAATCCTTCTTTGCTTATTATATAAAATAGTTTGTATAGTATTGGGATTAGTTGTTCTTTGAATGTTTGATAGAATTCACTTGTGAATCCATCAGGCCCTGGGGATTTTTCCTTAGGGGAGTTCTTTGATGGCTTGTTTAATTTCATTTTCTCATATGGGATTACACAAATATTCATTTTCTTCTTCTGTTAATCTAGGCAATGTATTATTTTTGTAGATATTTACCCATATCTCCTAAGTTACTGTATTTATTGCCATATAATTGGGCAAAATCATTTTTAATGATTGCCTTAATTTCCTCTTCATTAGAAGTGAGGTCTCCCTTTTCATCTTTGATACTGTTAATTTGGTTTTCTTCTTTCCTTTTTTATTAGATTGACCAGTACTTTGTCTATTTTATTTGTTTTTTTTTCCAAAGTACCAGCTTCTAATCTTATTTATTAATTCAATAGTTGTTTTACTTTCTATTTTATTCATTTCTCCTTCAATTTTTAGGATTTCTAACTTAGTTTTCAGCTGGGGATTTTTAATTTGTTCACTTTCTAGTTTTTTTAATTTACATGCCTACTTCATTGACCTCTGCCTTCCCTAATCTGTTAATATATGCACTTAAGGATATAAATTTTCCCCTGAGTATTGCCTTGGATGCATCCCATAGATTTTGGTAAGAAGTCTCATCATTGGCATTCTCTTCAATGAAATTATAAATTGTTTCTATGATTTGTTCTTTGATTTTGGAGAATCATATTATTTAATTTCCAATAAATTTTTGGTTTCTCTCTCCATGTACCCTTGCTAATAACTATTTTTATTGCATTATGATCTGAAAACATTGCATTTATTATTTCTGCTTTTTTGCATTTGTTTGCTTTGTTTTTATGTCCTAGTACATGGTTAATCTTTGTGAATTTACCATGTGCTGCTGAAAAACAAGGTGTATTCTTTTTTGTCCCTAATTATTTTTCTCCACATATCTATTGACTCCAAGTTTTCTAAGATTTTGTTCACATCTCTTACCTCTTTCTTATTTATTTTTTGGTTTAATTCATCTCATGTGTAGGACCACCCTACCCAAATTAATCTATTTATTTAGTGCCATACCTATCAAACCACCAATAAACGTTCTACTGAATTAGGAAAAACTATAACAAAGTTTATTTGGAAGAACAAAAGATCAAGAATATCAAGGGAAATAATGAAAAAAATGTGAAGGAAGGTGACCTATATCTTAAACTGTACTATAAAGCAGTGGTCATCAAAACAATATGGTATTGGCTAAGAGACAAAAGGGAGGATCAGTGGAATAGACTTGGTGTAAGTGACTTCAGCAAGACAGATTAGCATGAATTTTCATTTCCAATATACATTTTTTCTTGGCAATATTTGATTAACCCAAAAAGTTATGATATAATATGTATCATATCATATGATAAACCCAAAGAGCGCAGCCTTTGGGACAAAAATCCACTATTTGACAAAAACTGCTGGGAAAATTGGAAAACAGTATGGAGAGAATAGGTTTAGATCAACATCTCATACCCTAAAACAAAATAAACTCAGAATGGGTGAATGACTTGAATATAAAGAAGGAAACTATAAGTAAATTAGGTGAACATGGAATAGTATATTGGTCAGATCTTTAGGAAAGAAAAGATCTTAAGACCAAGTAAGAGTTAGAAAAAATTACAAAATATACAATAAATAATTTTGATTACATTAAATTAAAAAGGTTTTGTACAAACATAACCAATACAATCAAAATTAGAAGGGAAGCAACAAATTGTGAAAAAAACTTCATATCAAAAAACTCTGACAAAGGTCTAATTACTCAAATTTATAAGGAGCTAAATCAATTGTACAAAACCCCAAACCATTCCCCAACTGATAAATAGACAAGGGACATGAGCAGGCACTTTTCAGATAAAGAAATCAAAACTATCAATAAGCACATGTGCCAGGAGCCATCAAAATCCATGACGAATGACAAAGTCACATGTGGATCCTGAATTCTACAAAGCAGGTCACAGGAGGATGGAAATCCCACTCAGACCCCCATGTGTGACTCCTCTCTTACTAACACATTCTATTATTGAAACTATAATGATTAATATCCCTACCTAGCCCCAGGAAAATACAGAAGTATAGTAAAGGCTGTTATTAGAGCCTTTACAGATCCCCCACAAACTCCTAGGAAAGCCCACCTCTACATGTAACGATACAGAAATTCCCCTAAAAGTCACTCCATAACAAATGAGAAATTAGTGAATTAACATTAAAGATTTTAAAACCCCAGAAAAACTGCACTTTAGATTCCTAAATCCCCATAAACTTGGAGAATTGCCTTCAAGCTTCCATCTTCCTTGATGTGGAAAGGAAGGACAAAGGATGAAAAGTAGAGCAAGTTACTGGACTGTTTTCATTAACCACACAAGTTCAGAGAACATACTAAACTTACCTTTGTAAAATATTGAAAGGCTGTTATTGAAATATTATTTGGATCAGGTTAGGGTTATTGTATCTTTTGAAATCTACTAGTGTAGCGAATCACTGCTTGATTAAGTATGTAACTGAATAGATAAAAGAATAATCATCCCTGACTTGATTGGTCAAAATGTAATTGACTATTATACTAAACTGTAATGCATGAATTGCACTTCATGGATGGACAGAAAGTACAATTTCCAGCCAATTTACTCCATGATGAATATTTCTTGCCAAAGCTTTGCATCAAGTTAATCTAAATAGAATAATTATGGAATATCAATCAAATGATTCTATAATTCAGTAAAGTTAATGTATGACTTAATCCATTATTGCCAAGAAAAGATGCATATTGGAAATGAAAATTCATGCCAATCTGTATATAATTTTAAGAAAAGGGCATAAAAAAATAAAGTCAGTATAGGGCTGACCAGAACAGTCTTTGTGATATATAACTGAAACTCTGATTATTCTCATTCGTCTCAATCCGTTGACGCCATCATCCTCCAATATACCCTGTACCAGCGGAGGCACTCCTCCACACACGTGAAAATGTGCTCTAAATTTAATTAGAGAAATGCAAATCAAAACAACTCTGAGATACCACCTCATACCTAGCAGATTGGCAAAAGAAAGTAATAAGTGTTGGAGGGGGTGTGGCAAAATTGGGACATTAATGCATTGCTGGTGGAGTTGTAAATTGATCCAACAATTCTAAATGTCAATTTGGAACTATGCCCAAATGGTGCTAAAAGACCGCCTGTCCTTTGATCCAGTCATACCACTGCTGGGTTTGTGCCCCAAAGAGATCATAAGGAAAAAGACTTGTGCAAAAATATTTATAGCTGTGCTCTTTGTGTTAGCAAAAAACTGGAAAACGAGGGTATGCCCTTCAATTGGGGAATGGCTGAACAAATTGTGGTATCTGTTGGTGATGGAATACTATTGTGCTTAAAGAAATAATGAACTAGAGGAATTCCATGTGAACTGGAATGACCTCTAGGAATTGATGCATAGTGAAAGGAGCAAAACCAGGAGAACATTATTTACAGAGATGGATACACTGTAATAAAATCAAGTGTAATGGACTTCTCTACTAGCAACAATGCAATGATCCAGGACAACTATGAGAGATCTATGAGAAAAAAGACTATCCACATTCAGAGGGAGAACTGTGGGAGTAAAAACACAGAAGAAAAACAATTGCCTGATCACATGGGAGGGTAGGGATATAATTAGGAATATTGACTCTAAATGAGCATCCTAGTGCAAATATCAATAATATGGATATAGGTCTTGATCAATGACACATGTAAAACCCAGTGGAATTGTGCATTGGCTATAGGAGAGGGTGGAAGGGGGGAGGGATAGAACATGAATCCTATAACCATGGAAAAATGTTCTATATTTATTAATTAAATGAAAAAAATAATAAAAAAATAAAATAAAAATAAGATGGTATTGGACTAGATGACTTCTAAATGACCTCCCTTCCAATTTTTGATCCTAAGTACCTGCACACATGAAAAATGAAATAGGAACAGAAAAAAAATCAGCAAACATCATTGGCAATGGGGATAAATTAGATGCCTTCCCAATAAGATAAGGAGTAAAGCAAGGATGCCCATTATTACTTCTATTACTTAACATTGTACTGGAAACACTAGCAGTAGCAATTAAAGCAGAAAAAGGAATTAAAGGGATTAAAGTAGGCAATGAGGAGACCAAGCAATCACTCTTTGCAGATGATATAATGTTCTACTCAAAGAATCCTAGGGAATCAAATAAAAAGCTAGTGGAAATAATCAACAACTTTAGCAAAGTTGCAGGATTCAAAATAACCCACATAAATCATCAGCATTTCTATATATTTCCACAACTCAGCAGCAAAAGTTAGAAAGAGAAATTCCATTTAAAATAGCCCTAGACAATATAAAATATTTAGTTATTTACCAAGACAAACACAGGAATTATATGGACCCAGCTACAAAATACTTTTTACACAGTTAAAACTAGATCTAAACGATTGGAAAAAACATTAATTACTCATGGGTAGGGCAAACTATTATAATAAAAATGACAATCCTACTCAAATTAATTTACTTATTCAGTATCATACCTATGAAACTACCAAAAAACTATTTTACTGAGTTAGAAAAAAAAGGATAACAAAGTTCATTTGGAAGAACAAAAGATCAAGAATATCAGGGAAAACAATGAAAAAAATGGAGAGTATGGGGGCCTGGTAGTTCCAGATGTTAAACTATACTATAAAGCAGTGGCCATCAAAACAATATGGTCCTGGCTAAGAGACAGAAGGGAGGATCAATGGCCTAGACTTGGGGTAAATATCCTCAGCCAGATAGTGTACAATAAACTAAAAGATCCCAGCTTTTAGGACAAAAACACACTATTTCACAAAAAATGCTGGGAAAATTGGAAAATAGTCTGAGAGAGATTAAGTTTAGATCAACATCTTACACCCTACACCAAGATAAATTCAGAATGGGTAAGTGACTTAAATATAGGAAAGTATAAGTAAATTAGGTGAACATAGAATATTATGCTGGTCAGATGTTAGGGAAAGGAAAGAATTTAAGATTAAGCAAGAGGTAGAAAATATTACAAAATATAAAATGTTCATTTTATATTTTGATTACATTAAATTAAACAGGTTTTCTACAAACAAAACTAATGCAAACAAAAGTAGAAGGGAAGCAACAATTTGAGAAAAAAAACCCTTTATAACAAAAACCTCTGACAAAGGTCTAATTTCTCAAATCTATAAGGAGCTAAATCAATTGTACAAAAAGTCAAGCCATTCCCCAATTGATCAATGGGCAAGGGACATGAAAAAGCAGTTTTCAGATAAAGTAATCAAAACTAACAATAAGCACATGAAAAAGTGTTCTAAATCTCTCATAATTAGAGAAATGCAAATCAAAAGAACTAGCAGATTAGCTTATATGACAGCAAAGGAAAGTCATAAATGTTGGAGGGGATGTGGCAAAATTTGGACATTAATGCACTGCTGGTAAAGTTGTGAATTGATCCAACCATTTTGGAAGTCAATTTGGAGTTATGCCCAAAGGGCTTTAAAAGACTGCCTACCCTTTGATCCAGCCATATCACTGCTGTGTCTGTACCCCAAAGAGATAATAAGAAAAAATACTTGTACAAAAATATGTATAACCACTCTCTTTGTAGTGACACAAATTGGAAAATGAGGGGATGTCCTTTGATTGGGGAATGGCTAAACAAATTGTGGTATCTGAAGGTTATGGAATACTATTGTGCTAAAAGGAATCAAGATCTAGAGTAATTCCATGTGAACTGGAATGACCTCCAGGAATTGATGCACAATTAAAGAAGCAGAAACAGGATAATACTGTATACAGAGACTAATACACTGTGGCACAATAAAATATAATGGACTTCTCTACCAGGCGCAATTCAGGGATACAGGAAAATTCTGAGGGACTTATGAGAGAGAATGCTATCCACATCCAGAGAAAGAACTGTGGAAGTAGAAATACAGAAGAAAAACATTTCCTTGATTATGTGGTTTGATGGGGATAGGAGTTGGGATGTAGACTCTAAATGGTCACTCTATTGCAAATGTTAATAATATGAAAATAGTTCTAGTTCAATGATACATTTAAAACCCAGTAGAATTGCTCATTGGCTATAAGAGGGGGGGGAGTAAGATAGAGAGAAAGAATCATGTAAGAATGGAAAATATTCTTAATTAATTAATTAATTGGAAATACAAAACCCAATCAATACATCTACTCTGATAACAGACTATCAAAGTAGTCTACACCCCAAACCCCTCACCTACTTAATTATAGGAGACAGGTACATTTTCTCAACTCTTCTCTGTGGTTAACTTCAGTCATTATAATTATGCAACATTCAGATTTCCATATATGCTTTTTAAAAAATTTACTATGTATTCAGTCAACAAGTATTTATTAAATGTCTAAGATGTGCCATAGAAAATAAAAAATAAATCATATATCTATTTTGACTTTTATCTTGGTAGACAGTGTAAGATATTGATCTATTCCTAATTCTACTATTTTCCAGTTTTCTAGACGTTTTTGTCAAATAGTGAGTTATTACTTCCAAAGCTGAGATTTTTTTGTTTATCAAACACTAGGTTGAGAAGTTCACTTATGCAATCTCTTCCATTGATTCCATTTTAGCCAATACCAGATTGTTTTGATGATTCTTGTTTTAAAGCACAATTTGAGATCTGGTACTGGTAGCCACTATCCTTCACTTTTTTTTCCCATCAATTCCTTTGATTTTCTTGATCTTTTATTTTTCCAGGTGAATTTTGTTATTAGTTTTTCTAGTTCTATAAAATAGTTTTTTGGTAGTTTAAATTGGTATGGCACTGAATGAGTAAATTAATTTAGATAGAATTGTAATTTCTATTATATTAACTCAGTTTATTCATGAGCAATTAATGTTTTTTTCCTAATTGTTTAGATCTGACTTTATTTGTGTGAAAAGTGTTTTGCAATAATGTTCATATAATTCCTGTATTTGTCTTGGCAAATAGATTCCCAAGTGTTTTATATTGTCCAGAATTATTATAAATGGAAACTCTAGCTGCTGGACTTTGTTGGTACTATATGGAAATGCTAATTTTATGGGGGTTTATTTTTTCCTTCAGCTTTGCCAAAGTTGCTGAAGTATACCACCATATCACCTGTACAGAGTGATAGTTTATTTTCTTCATTGCCTACTTTAATTCCTTTCAATTTTTTCTCATCTTATTGCTAAAGCTAGAATTTCTAATACAATATTAAATAATACTTGTAATGTTCTTGTACTTGTAATGTAATACTTTGTAATAATGTTCATCTTTACCTTCACCCTTGATTTTATTAGGAAGAGTTCTAGAATTTATCTCCAACAGATACTACTCATCATTTTTAGTAATGGCCCATTTATTCCTATGCTTTCTAGTGTTTTTAATAGGAAAGGGTCACATAATCTGTTGAAGGCTTTTTCTGCATCTATTGAGATAATCTTGGTATAAATCCCACTGGCTCATAGGTAACGATCTTTGTGATATATTGCTAGAGTCTCTTTGCTAGTATATCATTTAAGATTTTTGCATGTATTCAGTAACAAAATTGGCTTTTATTTTTCTCTGTTTTTGTTCTTCCTTGGTTGGCACCATATTTGTGTCATAAAATTTGGCAGTATTCCTTTTTTGCCTTTTTTCCAAATAGTTTAAATAGTATTGAGATTAATTGCTCTTTATATGTTTGATAGAACTCACTTGTGAATCCATATGACTCTGGGATTTTTCTTGGTGAGTTATTTGATGGCCTGTTCAATTTCTTTTTCTGAGATGGGATTATTTAAGTATTGATTTCCTCTTTGATTAATCTGGGCAATTTATGTTTTTATAAATATTTATCAATTTCATTTAGATTGTCAGATTTTTCATCTTATAATTGGGCCAATAAATCAAATTAACCAATGTTCTATCTATTTCATTTGTTCCCCCCACCAAAAAATGCCAATTCCTACTCTTATTTATTAGTTCAATGGTTCTCTTATTTTCAATTTTAATCGTTTTTCCTTTTTGATCATCTTCCTCTCTCATTTTACTCTGTTCCTTATTAATAGTGCTTTGTTTTTAATTGCCGCCCCCCCAGTTCCTAATGTGTCATTTGAAATTATTATAAGCCCTGGGAGACTACAACTCCCAGGACTCTCTCTGCTACAACTTCCCTTGACACCTCCCACTTCCTTTGTGGGAGGTGTCAGAGAAAGTATAAAAGGGAAAGTTTGGCACCTTTTCTCTCTCGACCTTGGAGGTTGGCTGGGCTCTCTCGAACCTGAGCTCTCTCAACCCAGAGCTCTGCTCTCTCTCTACCCAGGAGGGTCTGTTCTCTCAACCCTGGAAGCAGCGCTCTATGCTGGAAGCCCTGCTCTCTACCCTGAGACCCTGATCTCTCTCGGTGCTTTTTCCCCTTTCTTCCTACCTGCTAGTTTTCCCTAGAACTTTCCCTTTCTAATTAAAATAAAACCTAGCTATTCAAACCCTAAAAATTGTTCTCTGATCATTCATTTGAGGGCTCTGGTCAATTTCCCTCTGCCCGGGCTGGGATACTACCTTCCTTTCCCTTCCTCTACCTTCCTCTCTCCTTTCTCCCATCCATCCTTCCTTCCTACCTCCATCCCTTTACTTTCACCATTCACTTTTCTTTTATACTACTTACTCCCTCCCCCATCTCCCCCTTCTTATTTCCCTCCTACATCTCTATAGAGTAAGATAGGAATCTGTACTGCAATTAGTATGGTTGTTATTCCCTCTCTGAACCAATTCCAAAGAGTGTAAGATTTAAGTACTGTCAGTATACTTATCCTCCCCTTATATAATTTTTTTCACTCCTCTTTAGGTGATATAATATATCCCATTTTGCTTCTCTCTTCCTTTTTGATTTTTCTGCATATCTCTTTGTCCAAAACAGCTTACTCCCACATCCTCTGTCTATGTATACTTCTTCTAACTGCTCTAAAATTCATGATAATTTTGAGTTACAAACATCATTTTTCCATGTAGGAACATCCTGTTTTGACCTTATTAAATCCCTAAAATGTTATCTTTCTTATTTACCTTTTTATGCTTCTCTTGAGAATTGTATTTGGATATCAGATTTTCTGAATAGGTTTGATCTTTTTATCAGGAATGCTTGGAATTCTTTTATTTTATTAATTATTTATTTCCATGAAAAAAATACACTCAACTTGCTGGGTAGGTGATTCTTGGTTGTAAATTTAGCTCCTTTGCTTTTTGGATTATCAT
This sequence comes from Gracilinanus agilis, assembly GCF_016433145.1. Classification (NCBI taxonomy): domain Eukaryota; kingdom Metazoa; phylum Chordata; class Mammalia; order Didelphimorphia; family Didelphidae; genus Gracilinanus; species Gracilinanus agilis. Next base: position 440,097,297 of record NC_058131.1, read on the forward strand.
ATTCCAACTTTCCAATCCTTTAATGTAGAAGCTGTAAAGATGGGACCAGTTTGCAATGATGCCACAGCAGGCTCAAAGTTATTGGCTGAAAACTCAAACCTCTAGCAAGGGGGAGGGGAGTGAGTGGATAGAATTCTTCTCCTCCCCCTCTTTGGCAGTTAGAAGACTCTGGTAACTGATTTTCAGAACTGTCTGTGTACCAGAAATGGCTATTATCTGACTTAGCCTTTACAGGGCTAAACTTGCTAATAAAAAAGAATAATGCCACAGAAATCAATGTCTTCAACTGATTGAGGTTCATTCCCTAAACCAGGATGGACAATTGGCTAAGGATGTCTTCACAACAGATTCTTTGGTCTTTGAATCCAAACTGCTCACTGAGTCTGCCTTAGATGGAGATTTGGCTTAGGTAATGTATGAATCCTGGCCTAAGTGGCTTGGACGACATTACTTCAAACACACGGGCTTAGCTAAGCAAGGGTTTATTAATTTGAAGGGTGTGGGATGGAGGATAAGTGTTTTAGGTAAGAAGGTAAGGTATAATCTGTCTAAAAATCTTCAGGTGTTGTCAGAATAGCTTCCCCTAGAGGGGAAAGCTCAAAATTGGAAACTTCCTTTCTCTAACTACCTCACAAGCTAAACTGTTTCTTTGCATCAAATAATATCAAGTACAAGATGCCTTAGAGAGGCTTGATTGAAGATCTGTATACGTTTAATGTTTTGCTAACAGGATGTCTCTGCAGCAATAATAAATCAGTGTTGGTTAAACAGTCTTGATGACTGCCTATTTGGGTAAATAGAAATAACCCACCCTGCTCCTCAGGTCAGAGATAAGCTAGGTTTATAGAGAAGGAGCAATCCTACCCCCTTTTTTCCACACAGCACCCTCTTTCCCCTGAAGAGTCTGTAGTCAATCAAGCTTGGGGTGTTGCTTTTATACCCCATTCTTAACTGCCCTAACTGCCCCTCTCTCTTGGGGCTCTGTGGGGTTCTGTGGGGTAGTTCATCCCCTATAAGATCCTTTAAGTTACAAAGCTAATTAAATTCTGTGCAAATCTGGGGGTGTCTCCATGATATTTGAACTGTTTCTCTCTGGTTGCTTGCAGCATTTCTTACTTTTTTTGGAAATTCATAAGGGTTAGGGTTTAGGGAAAGAGTTAGAGTTTAGGATTTTGAATTTGGTTAATTGGTAGATTAGGGATATGAATAAGTTTAGGGTTAGGGTTAGGCATAGCATTTGTTAGGCTTATGTTATATTCATAACCTGGGAAGTGGTGGATGCCACCTTGAATGACAGGGATGGCAGTTGGAAGACTTAGAATGTTGCCAGGGGCAAACCGGTTGGCCCCATGTATAAATACCCCTGACAGCCACTTTGAGGGAGTCTCTATGGAGGTCTCTGGACAAGAGTCTCTGGAATGGGAAATCTTGGAGTGGGTGGCGAAGGGAGGAAGGGAGGTCTATGAAGAAGAGGGTTGGAATAACTCTGAATATTTCCAGATAGACTGTGAAAGCTATTGCATCACCAACATGGATAGTGAAAAAGCTGAAAGAATAAGATCATCAGTACAGCTGCATCAATAGCCTCCCTATTCTCTGGCTTGGCTGTGACCAGGCCTGGCCAGGGAGTAGGAGTGAGCAAATCTCCGGCTTTCACTTGATCAATAGCCTTAAGTCCTGATTGTCAACTAGTTTATAGATAAAAAAAAATTTAATAGGGTCTCCAATCCCCAATACTTGTCCTTGTTATCCTTCACTTGAGTATAGATAAAGAGTGTTCAACAAGTACCTTCCTGAGTGGTTTATATCACAGCCCTTGGGAAGGGAGTCAAACGCAGTCAGATCCCAAATGTTACCCAGTACTAACCTATCCAAAACCAGGTTGGACCTGGAAAGTTTACTCATCTATCTAACCTCTCGAGGGTCCTCCCTGGGCAACTGTTAGAGAGAAAGGGAAAATAACAGCAACTGTCAAGGGTGATCGAGGTTGGTGTTCCTCCATCATCTGCAGCTGAGGAGAATACAGATAAATACATCAGTATCATTGTACATCTATACATTCTCCCTTGGTTGCTTTTTGTTTATAACACTTAGCATTAGGCTTAGTTAGGTTTAGGGTTAGCAGATGGGACACTGTATTATTTGTGATATTGTTAAGGTCAGGTTTACTGTCATTGTTAGTGTCAGGGTTATGGTTAGATTTGTCTCAAATGTATGTATAAGGTTAGAGTTAGGGGAGGGCTCATGATAGGTTTAGGGTTAGGGTTAGAATTAGGGTTTGGGTTGGAATGGCCTGGAATTTAGAGCTAGGGTCAGTGTTGTGTAAGGTCTAGCAATAGGGTTAGGGTTAGAGTTGGGCTAGGCATAAATTTATATTAGTGTTACGGTTTGGGTTAGTATTATATTTAAGGTTTAAGAGATAGCTTTAGTATTAGTGTTACATTTTGCTGTAGTTACTCTTATGGTTAGGGTTATTGTTAACCTTAATGTTTGGGTTAGATAGCACCAATCAGTCACTGACTGTTTTGTGCTAGGGTTATACATATTCACCATTGACTTGGACAGAGGCTCAGAACCTAAATATGAGCTTATAACAGTCTGATACACTGTGGACTGTCCTGCTATGGCAGTTGGGACCTCCCTAAAAGCTTAGGCAGAGGTTCTGGCCCTCCCTTTAGGCTTGAAGGGTGCAAGTTCAGGACGGCCTTTTGTTAGGGCTTGGGATCTCACTGAAGACATGTGCTAGGGCTTGGAATATTAAGGGGTGGGTGTGGGGTACTCTGCTGTGGGTCTGGATGTTGGTTTGTGCTCAGATTTGGAATTTTGAGCAATAGGCCAGGTGGGTGACTTGTACTCCTCAAAGCATGGCTTTGCTTCTGGCTTCTCTGTCATCTCTGTGAAATAGATCCTCTCTGCCTACCTTTCATGTTGTTTTCTACCAGAGAGTTACTTCCCTTGTTAGTTCTGCCACTCCAGTACTCATTTTGAGGCACTATTTTAAGGTTAATTTCAGAGGATTCTCAGAGCAGTTCCAGTTTTCTGAGCTGCTAGCCTACCATCTTGGCTCTGCTCTCTACAAACATTTAAAAAATATTTCTCTTCCAGAGACTGTGCTAAGTGCTGAGGACAGAAATACAAATAAAAACGAAGATAATCCATATCCTTGTAAGGGTTAAATTTAATGGTTGGAGAATAATTTTATGAAATTATGTGGTTGCCAATATTTATTTTATCTTCAGTCAGAAATTTATTTACAAATATTTACCAAATGGAGAGAAAACAATAAAGTAGATAAATGTGAAGAGGTTAGAGAGGTTTTCTATCCTATTGATTTAAATGTTTACTCCTGTAATAGAATGTAAGGCAATATTGATATGTAAAGAAATAAATGGGGGAATATAAGAAGGTAAGGGATGAATAGGGAATATAGGAAGGGCTGCTCAAACAGGCTAATTAATGAGGCTAGAGACAGAGGGTACTGGGAGGAAATAGGTTGGGTTCTTCAGACAGAGGGCTATGTGATACAAGAAGAATTGAGTCAGCCAGAAGTAATTTGGGTTTGGTTAAAAGGTTTCTGTTATCAATTTCTAAGATCCCTTGAGGGAGGAGACAAGAGGCTCCTCCCTGCCAGTGAAACTGAATCTATAGGAAGTCTCGGCTAGCTACTTCCTGCCCAAGATGGATGCTTAGCTTTGTCCTCAAGAAATAAAAGTAAAGTTATTCCTTCCCTCTTCAGCCTTTGCCCTAATATCAAGTTCAATGATTCACCAGAGGCTTTTGTGTAGATATCAAAGGGGATTTTTTGATGTCAGGGGTAAGCAGAGGGAAAAAGGGTTTGAGGGTTTTGTAACTGCTGCTAGGGAGAAAGCTGGTGCTGGGGGGAGGGTCGCAGGAGAGAGAGGGTCAGACTGAGAGAGATTGGCTCTCTCAGTCAGGGAAGGTTTCACTGCCCTGAGGTAAAAGAATGTGAAGAGGTTAGAGAGGTTATCTATCCTATTGATTTAAATGTTTACTCCAGGACTGCTTCATCCAAAAAGATATTAATTAGCTCTCAACTAGGAAGGCTGGTAGTGAGTCCAAGATGGAAGCTAGTCTCTTAGGAAACTAGGAAAGGAGTCAGCTTTTCACTCACCCAACCAAGTAGTCCAGAAGTCAGAATGTAAATTGAAGAAGAGTTCCAAGCCCAGGATCCAAGCCATAGTTTCCAACAAATCTCCCTCAAAGACTCTACCCATTCAGAAGACTATCTCTAGAAGACAATCTCTTCAGACTATCTTCTCAAAGACAATCTGCCCTGAGGTTGTTCAGGGCTTGCTTTTATGGTGACTTCTTGCCCCTGCCCCTGCCCCTCTTCACAGGGGCCAATCACAGTTTCCAAATTGTCTAGCACTGCCCAGGGATCAACTTCTCACCTTCTGAAGGTTAAGTTCTCAACAAAAAATTCACAGCTAAATGTGTGAATTTTCTAAATCTCACCTTCTGAAGTTTAAGTTCTCATAAAAAAGATTCACATTTAAAGGTGTGAATTTTCTAAGCACCTTGCTAGTTTCTCACCTAGTACTAAGTAGGGTGTTAAATATTTTGTTGATTCGTTTTAAAAGTAGACAAAGGAGAGTTAATCCAGCCTTCAATCTAGTGAGGTACTAAGTAGGGATACTTAAAGTTAGTGTTAACTCAAGATAGCAATAGAGTAAAAAATTCTCTTTCATCCTCAAGGAACTTACCATCTAATAAGGGAGTAAAACATTTAAAATACAATAGAAAAAGTGGAGGAGCAGAGGGGATAATGTGCTCAATATGGGAAATTATGGAGAGTTCAAAAGAAATTAAGTCAGAGTCAAGATAGCAATTTAGAAGCAGCAGAAACCTAAACCTCTCTGACTATCCTTCCATACCAATCTTTAAAAAGTACTCAAAGAAGACAGAAAATCCAAACCCAACAACAAGTTGGAATCATGGGATTCTCCTCCTGAATACAATTTGAAAGGTAGGCAGAGAGAGTCAATTTCCAAAGTATAAGGGTCTGGAAATAAAACAGGGCTCCCCAAATTCCCCTTCCCCCACCTACTGCACTGAGACCTGTGATAGGACTCTAGCTGACTGTGGGATTCCAGGGTGAAGGCTACAGTCACTATTGTTACCACCATGAGAAGTTCAGGGTTCTAATGGTTACTGGCAGGGAGGAACTGGGCATGTGGTTGGCACTCTTGACCTCATATTTGATTTCAGGGCAGATTGGCTCAATCAGTCTAATCTAGTATACCAGCAGAGGAAAAAGAAAACTAAATATTCATTTCAGAGCAGAGCAGCTCAAACACCCAGGTCCAGTAAACAAACAGAGGAGTGAATATATAGTCCACAAGGAGCAAAAGAAGTTAAAATGCAGTGTAGTTGGTGGAGGGTGGAGAATAAAACTGTATTTCACACCCTTCTTTAAAGACAGGCTCTGGAGCTGTTAGCCCTGCCCTTCAATCAAAGGGTCCAAATAGAGGGGCATAGGGTACTATTGAATCTGAGTACCAACTAGATTCAATCTTGCAGAATAATGAGATTTCCTAATGATGAGTTTCTCGGGTAAGGAAAGCATGATGGGGAGATTCAAAGAAATTCAAAAGCAGTATGGCTGAAGGGATGTCTTTCAATTGAGGAATGACTGAAAAAAATATGATATATGATCTCAATGGAATATTATTGCACCATAAGAAATAGCAAAGATGATCACAAAAAAATCTGGAAAGCTTTATATGAAGTATTACAAAGTGAAGTGAGTAGAACTAGGAGAATGTTGTATACAGTAACAAAAATACTGCATGATGATCAATAAGGCAAAGATGCAGGATAACTCCAAGAGGCTGAAAAAGGATATCCATCCACCAAAGAATGAACAGATAGAGTTAGAGTACAGATTGAAGCTTACCATTCTTCATTTCATTTCCTCCACAAATTTTTTATCTAGCGAGCTCAATCTATGTTTTGTTCTACAACATCATCAAGTACAACCTATATATCATATTACTAGCCTTCTAGGGGAAGGGAAAGGATGAAAGTGAGGGAGAGAACATGGATTACAAAATGTTAGGAAATGAGTATTAAAACCTGTATAAATGTAATTTGGAAAAAATAAATTTAAAAAAAGAAAAAGGAGATTCTCGAACATAGAAGAGACTGGTAGGTCTCATGTGGGAACATACCCTATCATATATGATGACATATTGGTCATCAGTTGTATATTCAAAATCCAACTGGAGTGACATCTCCTCCAAGATGCTTTCTCTTATGTTCTCATCCTCTTTGCCCCGTCATTCAATTCCAAGATGAAAGTGATCTCAAATTAATCAATTTGGATATTGATCTAAAATAAACACTATACTTCCAGGTTAAATTGGCTGAAGAGTAGAAGCAGGGCACTTAACTATCCTCACCACTGACCCATACATGATATCTCAAAAGGACAAAAAAAAACCCCAAATCCAGATGAAGAAAGGGATAATAAGGCGCAGCATGGCAGGTACGAGGGATTTGGGCATTTCCACACTATAAGGGGGTGAAATAGCCCCCATTAAAATACAAGGTGATCAACCCTCCCCCATCCCACCTACGGTGCCAGAGTAAGAGCCAGCATGCCAGAACTAGAGCGAGTGTGGGGCAATCCCTAAGTTCTTGGCAGCTAACTGGGACCACCAGTTTTGAGGGCTTGCCCCTCAAAGCAGCAAGATTTGATACCCCAAGAGGCTAAAGAGTACAATCCTTGAGCATGGAGTTAGAGCTGAGGGGCAACAGACAGTGGAAGCAGTGTACTAAGACTTGAAAAGGAGCCTCAGGTAGAGGACCAACCCTGGGACAATATCTGGGTTCTCGGCAACAGACTGGGACCATGAGGAGCTTGACCCTGAGAACAGCTAGAATTGAACCCCCAGGAGGCTAAAGAGTGCAGACCTTGAGTGTGGGAATAGAGCTGAGAGGGGTGGCAGACAGTAGAAGTTGCACTGAGACTTAAAAAGTAGCCTCAAGCAAAAACTGCTTCATAGCTCCATACAGAAAGAACCTGCCTACCTCATTCAGACTTCTGGCTGAGAAGGAAAAACCAGCATAGTGATGGCTAACAATATCCAAGCATATTCAACCACCAGAAAGAACAAGAGAAAGACACTGATACTGGATAATTTTTACAGAGAAAAAATCCAGAACACAGAGCAGATGGAAGAGGAGGACAAACAAGTAAACACATCCAAACATTCCCCCCCCCCAAATGAAAATTAGTCACAAGCTATTGAAAAATTCAAATCTGAGATCATGAGAAAGATAGAAGAGATTTGGTAAAAAAAAAGTGGGGAATAGCTCAAAAAAGAAATCAACAGTTTAAAAGACAGAAACTCCCAATTGGAGAAAGATGCCCCCAAATCAAATGAAATAAGCAAATTGGAGACCAAAATTAAACAGTTGAAAACCATGAAAAAAATAGGGTAGACCAAACTGAAAAGAAAAATTAAAAGATTATAGCAAGAAATCAGTCTCTAAAGACCAGAATTGAGTAAGTAGAAGCCAATGATCTCATGAGACAGCAAGAACTAATAAAGAAAAGTCAAAAGAATGACAAAATAGAAGGAAACATGAAATATCTCACTTGGCAGACCAAGAAAACAGGTCTAGAAGAGATGATTTGAGAATCATACCTCTTCTGAAAAATCAGAAACAAACAGGAATCTTGACATCATACTAAACGAAGTTATGCAAGAAGACCGCCCTGATGTTCTTGATCAAGAGGGCAAAATAGAAATTGAAAGAATCCATAGATCACCCTCAACACTAAATCCTCAAAAGACAATCCCTAGGAATATAATAGCCAAATTCAAGAGTTTCCAAGTTAAGGAGAAAATATTACAAGAAGCCAGAAAGAGAAAATTCAGATATCAAGGAGCACCAATCAGGATTACACAGGATCTGGCAGTCTCCATACTAAAAGACTGCAAGACTTGGAATATGATATTCAGAAAGGCAAGAGAACTGGGTCTACAACCAAGGATCACCTACCCATCAAAACTAACTATATACTTCCAGGAGAAAGTATGGGCATTCAACAAAATAGGAGAGTTCCAAGCATTTGTAAAGAAAAGACCAGAACTAAGCAGAAAGTTTGATGTCCAACCACATAAACCAAGAAAAACATCAAAAGGGGAAAGAGGAAGAGGAAAGAAAAAAATCATTTTTTTTAAAAATTTGCTTCTTTAAGGGTTCCAATAAGATCAAATTATTTGTATTCCTATAAGGAGAAATGTTACGTGTAACTCTCAAAAATTGTATTCACTATTATAGTAATTAGAAGAATTATTCATAGGGAGAGGTTGGAGTATTAAATGGTCTAAGACACTATGCAAAAAAAGAAAAGGGGGGAATAGAAGAGAGCAGCAGGAGAAACTTGAAGGAATAAGAAAAATAGGATAATCTCTATCACACAAAGGGATGCATGGGAAGGGGAAGGAATGAATACTATTATAAGAAGGAGAGGAAGAGAACAGTAATAGGAAATACTTGAAATTTACTCTCAGTGTAATCAGTTCTATGAGGTAAGAGTAGCTGGATCCACTGGGATATTGAATTCTATCTTACCCTACAGGGAAAGTCAGAAGGGAAAAAACAAGGGGGGTAGTGTGGCAGGGAGTTCAAAAAGGGAAGGAAAGAGAGGGAGGGAATTCATTATGCCTTAAAAAATAATAAGAGGGGAATCAAAAGGGAGGGGGAAGAAAGGGAAGTAAACTAAGGGAGAGGATAAAAGAATAGGGACAAAAAGGAATATAATTTCTTTTCAGCAGCACATGGTACATTCACAAAGATTGACCATGTACTAGGGCATAGAAACATGGTAAACAAATGCAAAAGAGCAGAAATAATAATTGTAACCTTTCAGATCACAATGCAATAAAAATAATAATTAGTAAGGGTACATGGATAGGCACATCAAAATTAATTGGAAAATAAATCATATGATTCTCCAAAATCAGTTAGTTAAAGAACAAATCATAGAAACAATTAATAACTTCACTGAATGGAATGACAATTATGAGATATCCTACCAAAACCTTCAGGATACAGCCAAAGCAGTATTTAGGGGGAAATTCATAGCTTTGAATGAATATATTAACAAATTAGGGAGGACAGAGGTTAATGAATTGGGCATAAAAATAAAAAAAAAAACTAGATAGCAAACAAATGAAAAATCCCCAGATAAAAACTAAATTAGAGATCATAAAAGTTAAAGGAGAAATTAATAAAACAGAAAGTAAAACAACTATTGAATTAATAAATAAGACTAGAAGCTGATACTTTGAAAAAACAAATAAAATAGACAAAGTATAGGTCAATCTAATTAAAAAAAGGAAAGAAGAAATTAACAGTATCAATGATGAAAAGGGAGACCACACCTCTAATGAAGAGGAAATCAATGCAATAATCAAAAACTATTTTGCCCAATTATATGGCAAAAATATAACAATCTAGATGATATGGATGAATATTTAAAAAATATAAATTTCCCAGATTAACAGTAGAAGAAATAGAATACTTAAATAATCTCATATTAGAAAAATAAATTTTGAACAAGCCTTCAAAGGACTCCTTAAGAAAAAATCTCCAGGACCAGATGTATTCACAAGTGAATTCTATCAAACTTTCAAAGAACAACTAATCCCAATATGATATACACTATTTGGCATAATAAGCAAAGAAGGAGTTCTACCAAATTCTTTTGATGACACAAATATGGAACTGATCCCAAAGCCATACAGATCAAAAACAGAGAAAAAAACTACAGACCAATCTCCTTAATGAACATGGATGCAAAAATCTTAAATAGAATACTAGCAAAAAGAATCTAGCAAGTGTTCATGAGGGATATTCATTATGATCAGGTGGGATTTATACCAGGAATGCAAGGATAGTTGAATATTAGAAAAACAATTCACGTACTTGACCATATCAACAAGCAAACCAACAAAAATCAAATCATTATTTTAATAGATGCAGAAAAAGCCTTTGATAAAATATAACAACCATTCCAATTGAAAACACTAGAAAATATAGGAATAACAAGGCCTTTCCTAAAAATAATAAACAAAAACCATCAACAAGCATTATCTGCAATGGGCATAAACTAAATGCATTCCCAATAAGATCAGGAGTGAAACAAGGATGGCCATTATTACCTCTATTATTTAACATTGTATTAGAAACACTAGCAGCAGCATTTAGAGAAGAAAAAGAAGTTGAAGGCATTAAAATAGGCAAGGAGGAGACTAAGCTATCACTTTTTGCAGATGATATGATGGTATACTTAAAAAATCTTAGAAAATCAACTAAAAAGCTAGTAGAAATAATCAACAACTTTAGCAAAGTGGCAGGATCGAAAATAAATGCACATAAATCATCAACATTTCTATATATCTCCAACACATCTCAGCAGCAGGAGTTAGAAAGAGAAATTCCATTTCAAATCACCCTAGTCCAGTGATGGGCAAACTTTTTAAAGAGGGGGGCCAAAGGAAAGGAAATGCTCATCTGTCAATCTGTTTCTAAGGCAACTCTTTTGAAGTTTCATTGTATTGTATCCTACTCATTGTATTTGTCAGATTAGGAATAATGTCCCACTGCTGGATAGAACATTACAGGGAGCTACATCTGGCCTGTGGGCAGTAGTTTTCCCATCACTGCCCTAGACAATATAAAATGCTTAGAAATCTATCTGCCAAGACAAACACATCTACAAAACAGGTTCCACATAATTAAAATTAGATCTAAACAATTAGTAAAATATTAATTGCTCATGGGTAGGATGAGCTAACCTAATAAAAATGAAAGTCCTACCCAAATTAATTTACATATTTAGTGCCATACCTACTAAACTACCAAGAAACTTTTTCACTGAATTAGAAAAAAAACTATAACAAAGTTCATTTGGAAGAACAAAAGATCAAGAATATCAAGAAAAATAATGAAAAAATGTGAATGAAGGTGGTCTAGCAATACTAGATTCTAAACTCTACTATAAAGCAGTGGTCATCAAAACAATATAGTACTGGCTAAGTAAGAGACAGAAGGGAGGATCAGTGGAATAGACTTGGGCCAAGTCACCTCAGCAAGACAGTCTATGATGAACCCAAAGAGCCCAGCTTTGGGGACAAAAACCCACTATTTGACAGAAACTGCTGGGAGACCTGGAAAACAGTATGGGAGAGATTAGGTCTAGATCAACATCTTATACCCTACACCAAGATAAATTCAGAATAGGTGAATTACTTGAATATAAAGAAGGAAACTATAAGTAAAATTAGGTGAGCACATAATAGTATACTTGTCAGATCTTTGCGAATGGAAAGAATTTAAAACCAAGCAAGAGTTAGAAAAAATTACAAAATGTAAAATAAATGATTTTGATTACATTAAATTAAAAAGGTTTTGTACAAAGAAAACTAATACAACCAAAATTAGAAGGGAAGCAACAAATTGGGGAAAAAATCTTTATTACAAAAAATTCTGACAAAGGTCTAATTATTCAAATATACAAAGAACTAAATCAATTGTACAAAAAAAATCAAGCCATTCCCCAATTGATAAATGGGCAAGGGACATGAATAGGCCATTTTCAGATAAAGAAATCAAAACTATCAACAAACACATCAAAAAGTGTTCTAAATCTCTTATAATTAGAGAAATGCAAAACAAAACAACTCTGAGGCAGCACCTTACACCTAGCAAATTAGCTAACATGTCAGCAAAGAAAAGTAATAAATGTTGGAGGGGATGTGGCAAAATTGGGACATTAATTCATTGCTGGTGGAGTTGTGAATTGATCCAACCATTCTGGATGACAATTTGGAACTATGCCTAAAGGGCTATAAAAGACTGTCTGCCCTTTCATCCACTGCTGGGTTCATACCCTGAAGAGATAATAGGGAAAAAGACTTGTACAAAAATATTTATAACCACACTCTTTGTGGTGGCAAAAAATTGGAAAATGAGTAGATGCCCTTCAATTGGGGAATGGCTGAACAAATTGTGGTATCTACTGGTGATGGAATACTTTTGTGCTCAACAGAATAATTAACTGGAGGAATTCCATGTGAACTGGAATGACTTCCAGGAATTGAAAGGAGCAGAACCAGGAGAACATTATACACAAAGACTGATACACTGTGGTGCAATCTAACATAATGGACTTCTCTACAAGCAGCAATGCAATGATCCAGAACAATTATGAGGGACTTATGAGAAAGAAACCGATCCATATTCAGAGGAAGAAATGTGGGAGTAGAAACACAGAAGAAAAACAATTGCTTGAACACAAATGGGTTGATGGGGATGTTATTGGGGATGTAGATGCTAAACACTAGTGCAGCTATCAACAATATGAAAATAGGTCTTGATCAATGATACATGCAAAACCCAGTGGAACTGCACGTTGGCTACTGGGAGGTGGGGGGCATCTGAGGGAGAGGGATAGAATATGAATCATGTAACCATGGGGAAATATTCTAAATAAAAAAATATTTAATAAATAAATATCTATTCAGTCTAAAAAAAATAAAACACTAGGCTAACAGATAGGAGCCCTTGATTCTATGTTTTCCAATAATCTTCTCTATTACCTTAAGGCTTCTGGGTCTCTGTTTCTTGACCTACTAATTCAGTAATCATTTGAAAGTGGGAAAAAGATTTAATTAATGATTTTTTGCCCCATATGTTGGTTCATACATTTATCATAAAATAATCTTTCATGTATGTCACAAATATAAAATGAATTAAAACTTCAAAAACAGTTTAGTGTTATAAGTTTTGGATTAGTTTTTATCAGTATTAATATCCATATAAAGTGAGAAGCCACAAAAGAAGATCCATTTGAATAGTCTCCTCCTCCACATTAAGTGATTTAATTATTAAATTTGAGTTTGCCTAAAGGGAACTTAGCTTTGTTCAGATAATGAACTTCTGAAATCAGCAAACTAAAGTAAAGATAGGGATACAGAACACAGAATCATTGAATGTTATAATGGATGAGACTCATAAGGATAATAAAATCCAAAGTTTTTGCCCTTGGTTATATTGTAGTTAGAACATGGGACTATCTTAGATCCCAAGATAGTAAGATTTGCTAGAGTATCCCAAAAATGTAACCAAAGTACAAACATATTGCATGAATTGTAGGCAATATGTAGAGGGCAATGGACTTAGAAAAAATAGTAAGACTTGACTTTAGTAGTAATCATGTGCATAACCTTGGAAAAGTTCTTTTCTCTCTTTAGATCTTTTTTTTAAAATATCAAATAATTTGTTCTTAGTACTGAGAGAGAAAAGCTGTAGGGATGTTGTTCACTAATTGTCTATGATCTTTCATCTCCAACAAATGCTTTGTATCCTCAATGTGGGATTCTTTGGGATAATAGAGTATAACAATATGTGATTATAATATCTAAGTTCATGTAAAAAAGGATGCTGAAAAGATAAAATATAACTTCGAAGTACAACACAACTTTTTTTCATTACATCATCATGAGCTGTATATTACTCATAGCCTTGAAAAAATTAAAATTAATCTAATGAGAAGCTATTCATAAAATCTCATAATTAAACATAATGTATGCAATGCCTTTGCCTTTGAGTACTTCTCATGCCCTGCCCCTCTCCACCTTCAAAATACTGTGATACATGAATGTAAAGTTCCCAGAGAGTCAGTCTTGTAGCATGCCACAATCAAATGTTAAGCTATTTATTTTTAAACTGAACTGGCTAGTGCAGTCACTTAGAGCCCAGTGCTAATGCCTTGTATATCCCAGGTTATATCCCTAGTTAAATAAAGAATAATAGATTTTAGAGCTGGGAAAAATTTCACAGATCATTTATTCTAATCTCATTTTAAAGACCCAGAGTAAGCAAATAACCTACCAAGGTCACACAATAGTTATGCATTGCCTAGAAAAAATATTCTTCAGTAATAGAACTCTCCTCTGAATGCATATGCTGTTGGTCACAAGGAGCACAGAGGGAGAGAGTATGGATGACTCAGTTCCACTACCAGATAATTAAGCACTTATGTCTTATTGATGGTAAGTTGAGAACACTCTCTTCAATCACACAGGACATGCCATCCTGATCTTTATCACAAGCATCATTTTCATTATATCATCTTTGTGATCAATTACTTGAGACATGGGTCACATTGAGAGTCCTTCTCTTATGTTTTTAGGATGTCTTGCAGGGCTCTTTTTTGCCCTCATGTGTAATTAGTATGGCCGGAGCTGTGAATTTTGAGGAAAAGTAAAGATCTGGTGCTTTTTGTGTCCCATCCCTTTCTCTGAGTCTCTTCACAAAGCAGAAATATTTGCTTTCTGATCTGCCAGGAATCTGTTCCATCCTAATGATTGATGGTTGTGCAGATTTTCAGAGGGTATCATGCAAACAGAAGCTAGCAAATGAGGGAATATGAAGATACTTCATTGTTTTCTTATTTAGTAATAAGAAGAAATCCAATTTGTTTGAAGAAAGGGGACACTATCCCTTTACAGAGTCAACCTTGACCCACTAGTACTCTCAGAAAGCAGAAAAAAGTGGCAACATTGAAAGTTATAGCAAAAGAATAAATGGGAAAAAAAAGGTTGTCACAAACTAGAGAACTAAACTATATATTTCATATTAAGTACAAAGGCTGAATATTAGGAGAGCTGGAAAAGAAGATCTGAGTTCCACATTATTCTATTTAGATAAGGAAACTTTGGGAAGCTAAAAAGAAAGATCATACCAGCATTTACCCAAACAGTAAATAGGATTGGAAAAATGTAGCACTTCTTAAAAGACATAGTTATTTAGGTGCGGAAAATCAATTTAAGATTACATCCTATTCTTGTTTTAGGAAATTAGTTTTAAAAATGAAACAGCTTAGGAGTTTCCAGGTTAAGATGCTGGCAGAGTAAAAAGCAGCTCTTAACCTCTCCTGACCGAAACATATAAGACTCCTGAAGGAAACATTAAAAACAAACCCAGTCGAACAGAGGGACCCCACAACAGGGCGCAGTGTGGAAGGTTCATGGAATCAGGACATTTCCATGCTATAAAGGGGTGAAACAGCTCTCACTAAATCACGGACTGAGCAACCACTCCCCCACCCCCCCAACACACACCACCTATAGCACCACAGCCAGCTAAAAAGAAATAGAGCAAGTTTGGGGCACCCATTGAGTCATTGGCAGCTCCAGGGCCTGTTCCTGAGAGCAGCAAGATTTAGGAACACAAAAAGCTAAAGAACACGCACGGACTCTTAGCTCGGGCTCAGAGCGCAGGCTCAGGCAGAGGTGCGGGCGGAGGCAGACACAGGCACACACGTGAGCGTGAGCGAAGGCTCTGAAACCCTGAGAGGGGAACCAGTGCAGATAGGTATACGACTGTGGAAGCAGCACCCTGAGACTTTTAAAGGAACCTCCAGCAGAGGACCAAGCAAGGAGGTCCACCAGGGTGTTTGACCATGAGAAAAACCAGAACTCAGACCTCAGGATGCAAAAGACTGCAGACAGACCCTGAGCACAAGGATAAATCTGAGAAGCTGCTGGGCTAATGATGGCTACCCAGAATCAGGAAGCTCAGATGAGAAAGATTAACAAGAAAAAGAAATCTTTAACACTCGACAACTTTTACACAGAGAAAATCCAGACAACTGAGCAAATAGAGGGGGAGAACAAACAAGCATCCGGACCCTCCCAAAATAATAATGAAAACTGGTCACAAGCTCTTGAAAAGTTCAAAAATGAGACGACGAGAAAGATGGAAAAGATTTGGTTAGAGAAATGGGAAATAGCTCAAAAGGAAATCAGGCAAGAAAATAACAGTTTAAAAGGCAGAATTTTGCAATTGGAAAGTGAGGCTCAGAAATCAAATGAACTGATAAGCAAATTGAACACCAGAAATGACCAGATTGAAAAGGAAAACCAAAAGATCATAGCCGAAAACCAAAAGATCATAGCCGAAAACCAAAAGATTATAGCTGAAAACCAGTCCCTAAGGGCTAGAATTGAGCAATTAGAAGCTAATGATCTCACAAGAAAACAAGAACAAATAAAACAAAGTCAAAAGACTGAAAAAAATAGAAGGAAACATGAAATAGCTCAATGAGAAAGTGACAGACCAAGAAAACCGGTCTAGAAGAGACAATTTGAGAATCATTGGTCTTCCAGAAAAACCAGAAAATAATAGAAACCTGGACTCCATACTCAAAGAAATTATTCAGCAAAATTGCCCTGAAGTCCTACAACAAGACAGCAATATAGACATTGAAAGGATCCATAGATCACCCTCGACACTCGACTTAGAAAAGACGACGCCCAGAAATATAATTGCCAAATTTAAGAGCTTCCAATTAAAAGAAAAAATCTTACAAGAAGCCAGAAAGAGACAATTCAAATATCAAGGAGCACCAATCAGGATCAACCAGGATCTGGCAAACTCCACACTAAAAGACTGCAAGGTTTGGAATATGATATTCAGAAAGGCAAGAGAGCTGGGCCTGCAACCACGGATCAACTACCCATCAAAATTGACTATATACTTCCAGGGGAAAGTATGGGCATTCAACAAAATTGAAGATTTCCATGTATTTGCACAGAAAAGACCAGGGCTAAATGGAAAGTTTGATATCCAACCACAAAAATCAAGAGAAACATGAAAAAATAATAAGAAGCAGAGGGGGAAGAAAGAAAACTTAAAATTTTTAAATTTGCCTTTTTAAGGGCCTCCGTAAGATCTAATTATCTGTATTCCTATGTGGAGAAATGCTATGTATAATTCTTGGTAGTGAATTCTATTCACTATTATAGTATTCACTATTATAGTAATCAGAAGAATAATTCACAGGGAGAGGGTGGAATACTAAATGGTCTAAGATGATATGGGGGGGGTGGGAAAGAGGGAGGTGAATAGTAGGGGACAACAAGAGAAACTTGAGTGAATAAGAAAAATAGGATAATATATTACGCACAAAGAGGGCATGGGAAGGTGAGGGGACAAATACTATTATAAGAAGGAGAGGAAGAGAGCATTAAGAGGTAATATTTAAACCTTACTCTCAGTGTAATCAACCCTGAGAGGGAAGAGTAGCTATACTATCCATTGGGATATAAAACTCTTATCTAACCCAACTGAGAAAGTCAAAAGGGATAAACCAAGGGGAGCAGGGGAGTGGGGAAGTCAAATTGGAAGGGGAGAAGAAGGGGGAAGGAATTCATTAGGCCTTTAAAAACAAAAAGAGGGGAATAATAAGGGAGAGGGTAGAAAGGGAAGTTAGTCAAGGGAGGGGATAAGGGATAGGGTCTTAATAGCAAACCACTAGTTTAAAAGGAAATAGTTTAAGGAGAAGGGGTAGGAATAGGGGAGAATACGAAAATGTCAGCGAATGCACAACTTATAATTATAACTCTGAATGTGAATGGGATGAACTTGCTCATAAAACGGAAGCAAATAGCAGAGTGGATTAGAAACCAAAATCCTACCATATGTTGTCTACAAGAAACACATATGAGGCAGGTGGACATACAGAAGTTTAAGGTTCAGGGCTTGAGCAAAATTTTTTGGGCATCAAATGAGAAAAAGAAGGCAGAAGTGGCTATTATGATTTCTGACAAAGCCAAAGTAAAAATAGATATGATTTAAAAAGACAGGGAAGGTTATTACATCCTGATTAAAGGCAGTATAAACAATGAGGAAATAACACTGCTCAATACATATGCACCAAGTGGTATAGCATCCAAATTCATAAAGGAGAAACTGGCAGAGCACAAGAAGGAAATAGATAGTAAAACCATAATAGTGGGAGATCTAAATATTCCTCTTTCAGATGCAGATAAATCAAACCAAATAATAAATAAGAAAGAGGTAAGAGAGGTGAATGAAGTACTAGAAAAATTAGACTTAATTGATATGTGGAGAAAAATAAATAGGGACAAAAAGGAATACACCTTCTTTTCAGCTGCACATGGTACATTCACAGAGATTGACCATGTAATAGGGCATAGAATCATTGCAAACAAATGCAAAAGAGCAGATATAATGAATGTAACCTTCTCAGATCATAATGCAATAAAAATAATAATTAGTAAGGGCACCTGGACAGGCAAATCAAAAACCATTTGGAAATTAAACATTATGATTCTCCAAAATCAATTAGTCAAAGAAGAAATCATAGAAACAATCAACAATTTCATTGAAGAGAATGACAATGATGACACATCCTACCAAACTCTGTGGGTTGCAGCCAAAGCAGTTCTCAAGGGGAAATTTATATCCTTGAGTGCATATATTAACAAATTAAGGAGGGCAGAGATTAATGAATTGGGTATGCAACTCGAAAAATTAGAAAGCAAGCAAATTAAAACCCCCCAGATGAAAACTAAATTAGAAATACTAAAAATTAAAGGAGAAATTAATAAAATCGAAAGTAAAAGAACTATTGAATTAATAAATAAGACTAGAAGCTGGTATTTTGAAAAAACAGATAAAATTGACAAAGTACTGGTCAATCTAATAAGAAAAAGGAAAGAAGAAAACCAAATTGACAGTACTAAAGATGAAAAGGGAGACCTCACCTGTAATGAAGGGGAAATCAAGGCAATCATTAAGAACTATTTCATCCAATTATACGGCAACAAATATAACAATTTAGGAGATATGGATGAATATTTACAAAAATATAAATTGCCTAGATTAACAGCAGAAGAAAAAGAATACCTAAATAATACCATATCAGAAATAGAAATTGAACAAGCCATCAAAGAACTCCCTAAGAAAAAAATCACCATGGCCTTATGGATTCACAAATGAATTCTATCAGACATTCAAAGAGCAACTAATCCCAATACTATACAAATTATTTGATATGATAAGCAAAGAAGGAGTCCTACCAAATTCCTTTTATGACACAAATATGGTACTCATCCCAAAGCCAGGTAGACCAAAAACAGAGAAAGAAAACTATAGACCAATTTCCCTAATGAACATAGATGCAAAAATCTTAAATAGAATATTAGCAAAGAGACTCCAGCAAGTAATTAAGAAGATCATTCACCATGATCAGGTGGGATTTATACCAGGAATGCAAGGATGGTTCAACATTAGGAAAACCATCCACATAATTGACCATATCAACAGTCTAACAAACAAAAATCACATGATTATCTCAATAGATGCTGAAAAAGCCTTTGACAAAATATAGCATCCACTCCTATTGAAAACGCGGAAAAGTATAGGAATAGAAGAACCTTTCTTAAAAATAATAAACAGTATATACCTAAAACCATCAACAAGCATTATATGCAATGGGGATAAATTAGAAGCCTTCCCAATAAGATCAGGAGTGAAACAAGGATGCCCATTATCACCTCTATTATTCAACATAGTACTAGAAACACTAGCAATAGCAATTAGAGAAGAAAAAGAAATTGAAGGTATCAAGATAGGCAATGAGGAGACTAAGCTATCACTCTTTGCAGATGATATGATGGTATACTTAAAAAATCCTAGAGAATCAACTAAGAAGCGTGTAGAAATAATCAACAACTTTAGCAAAGTTGCAGGATACAAAATAAATGCACATAAATCATCAGCATTTCTGTAAATATTTCCAACACATTAGAGCAGCAAGAGGTAGAAAGAGAAACACCATTTAAAATCACCCTAGACAATATAAAATACTTGGGAATCTATCTACCAAAACAAACACAGCATTTATACGAAAACAACTACAAATACTTTCCAAACAAATAAAACTGGAGCTCAACAATTGGAAAGCCATTAACTGTTCATGGGTAGGACGACCTAACATAATAAAAATGACTATTCTACCCAAATTAATTTACCTATTTTGCACCATACCTATCAAATTAACAAAAAACTTCTTTACTGAATTAAGAAAAACTATAACAAAATTCATTTGGAATAACAAAAAATCAAGAATATCAAGGGAAATAATGAAAAAAAATGTGAAGGAAGCAGGCCTAGCAGTACCAGATATTAAACTATACTATAAAGCAGCAGTAATCAAAACAATATGGCACTGTATAAGAGATAGAAGGGAGGATCAGTGGAATAGACTTGGGGTTAATGACGTCAGCAAGACAGTGTATGATAAACCCAAAGAGACCTACTTTTGGGACATGAATCCACTATTTGACAAAAACTGCTGGGAAATTTGGAAAACAACATGGGAGAGATTAGGTTTAGATCAACATCTCACACCCTACACCAAGATAAATTCAGAATGGGTGAATGACTTGAATATAAAGAGGGAAACTATAAATAAGTTAAGTGAACACAAAATAGTATACCTGTCACATCTCTGGGAAAGGAAAAGTTTTAAAACCAAGCAAGAGTTAGAGAAAATTACAAAATGTAAATTAAATGGTTTTGATTATATTAAGCTAAAAAGCTTTTGTACAAACAAAAACAATGTAGTCAAAATTATAAGGGAAACAAAAAATTGGGAAAAAATCTTTATAACAAAAACCTCTGACAGGGGTCTAATCACTCAAATATACAAGGAGTTAAATCAATTGTATAAAAAATCAAACCATTCCCCAATTGATAAATGGGCAAGAGACATGAATAGGCAATTTTCATGTAATGAAATCAAAAGTATCAATAAGCACATGAGAAAGTGTTCTAAATCTCTAATAATTAGAGAAATGCAAATCAAAACAACTCTGAGGTATCACCTAACACCTAGCAGATTGGCTAAAATGAAAGAAGGGGAGAGTGATGAATGTTGGAGGGGATGTGGCAAAATTGGGACATTAATGCATTGCTGGTGGAGTTGTGAACTGATACAACCATTCTGGCTGGCAATTTGAGTCTATGCTCAAAGTGCTATAAAAGATTGCCTACCCTTTGATCCAGCCATACTATTGTTGGTTTTGTACCCCAAAGAGATCATAGATAAACAGACTTGTACGAAAATATTTATAGCTGCGCTTTTTGTGGTGGCAAAAAAGTGGAAAAGGAGGTTATGTCCTTCAATTGGGGAATGGCTGAACAAATTGTGGTATATGCTGGTATATGCTAGTGATTTGCTAAAACAAATAATAAACTAGAGGAGTTCCAGGTGAACTGGAAACACCTCCAAGAACTGATGCAGAGTGAAAGGAGCAGAGCCAGAAGAACATTGTACACAGAGACTGATATACTGTGGTAAAATCGAATGTAATGGACTTCTGTACCAGCAACAATGCAATGACACAAGACAGCTCTGAGGAATTTATGGTAAAGAAAGCTACCCACATTCAGAGGAAGGACTGCAGGAGAGGAAACATAGAAGATAAACAATTGCTTGAACGCATGGTTTGGGGTGGACATGATTGGGGATGTGGACTCAAAACTACCACACCAATGCAACTATCAACAATTTGGAAATAGGTCTTGATTGATGACACATGTTACAACCAGTGGCCATGGGTGGGGGGAGTGTGGGGGATGAAGGGGAAAGTAGGGGCATCAAACATGTAAACATGTTAAAAATGAATATTAAAAATGTTTTAAAAAATGAAACAGGTTAGAACACTTAATTCATTTAAATCCAGAGTTCATAGCTCCTCAAGGACAGAAACTATTTTGATTTTATGATTGCAGCTTCAGTATGGACCATACACAGAGCCTTATATATTTTCCCATTTTTTATTTTTTCCTCTCAAACCTATGATTTCATTAGTATAGGGAATTCTCAGTGAGTAACTCCCTCAACCAACATAGATCCTCTAATATTTACTAACTGTGTGAAGCTGGGCAGAATCTTTAACTTCTGTATTCCCCAGTTTCTTCATTTGTAAAATAAGGATAATAGTACTCATCTCTCAAGGTTGTTGTGAGGCTCAAGTGAGGTAATACTTATAAAGCTCTTTGCAAACCTTCATATGCTAAATAAGTGACAATGATGATGATGGTGGTGGTGATGGTGATGCAACTTGAATAGGAATTCCCAGGCATTGGGAGGCTGTTTCTTGCATAGGGCTACATGGCTAGTAAGTATTACAAGAAATATTTGAACCCAGGTTATACTGTTATTAAACTGTACCTGTGTTGTACCTCCAGAAAAAATGCTTTGCACAGATTTTGTGTTTTCTTATACACACACACACACACATCTATAGAGAGAGAATGGACATTTCTTGAGGGCAGAAACTATTCTTTTTTTCTTAAGTCTTTGTAGTTTTGATGCCTAGCACTGTACCCACCAGAAATTAAGCATTTTATAAATATTTATGAATTGAGACTGAGATTCATCTCCATGAATGAAAGAAACTGATAATTCAGGCCAATATGGGCACTATTACCATTTTGTTCTTGCCTTATATAAAGCACAACTACCAAGTTAGAGTCCACAAACTGGGTAAAAATGAATATTACCCTCATCTTTCCTATGTTGGTGGGGTGGAAAGAATGTGTTAGAAGTTGTTCAGTCATGTTCAGTCATGCATTCTTCATGACATCTTTTAGGATTTTCTTGACAAAGATATTAGAGTGGTTTGCCAAGTGTCACATAGTTAATAAGTGTCTGAGGTCATACTTGAACTCAGATCTTTCTGACTCCAGACAAGGCACTCTATCTACTGCACTATCTAGCTGTCCAGTGTTAGAGGACCAGGGTTTAAGTCCTATTTACTACCTCGGTGTCCCTGGATCAGTCACATAAGCTGTTCTTATTTTTGGTTTCCTCATCTATAAAATAACAGAGTTGTACTGGATAACGTCTTTCTTTTTTAGCTTTCACTCTGTAAATAAAATACTATCTAATTCAAAATAGCAAGAACACTCGAAGAACCAAAGCATAGACTTCAATAAATAATCCAATAAATATTTATTATCTTCTATATGTAAGGGGGGAAAGGACAGAAGGCCATAGGAAAGGTAATGTAGTAGAGTAGAAAGAGTCTTAGAGTCAAGAAGATTTGGGTCTGAAACATACATTGCCTGTGACAACATGGGCATGTCACCTGGCCTCTTTATGTCCCATTGCTTCACTACCTCCCAACTCTTTTAAACTATAAGTTATAGTTGAGATGATAATCTGCACGATTGATAGTAAAAATGGAATTTCCTTACACTAGTGAATTCACAGATCTAGATCAAAAAATAAAAATCTGCAAAGTACTAAGTCTCATATAATAAAACTCAAAATTCAAAATTGGCTACAAAATTTCATTTCTGTAAAACAAAAGAATAAAATATTTTCCTTTTTTGTGGAGATTCTTCACAGAACTTAAGCAATTTAAAAGAAAAGAAAGGATAAATATAAGAGATTCCCACAATGATGAGAAACTCTGCTTTTGAATCATGTGTGAAATAAAAAGAAAACTTTATATTTGTGTATCACTGGTAAACTTGACTCTGATAAAGAGGAAATAGATGACAACTGTAATTCTGGTTCCACATGAATCTCACAGCATCAAACCAAGGAGAGTCTTTCTTAATATTTGATTTAGCAACACTCTTTGCCTCTGCAAATTCCCTCCATGGTCTTCAGATCTTAAAAGAACTAAAGATACTTAGTGATAACCAAATGTTAAAATTAGACCCAATTTAATATTCCCCACAGTGGAAACTACAAAGTATGATTTGCTCTGTAGAAGGCAGTTTTGCTGCTGGACTGAGCATATTTGGACCCAGCAGTGTATGCATTGTCATAATTGTCATTAATTTTTCAGGAAAGGTTGGTGGTGAGTCAGACTACATAGGGATGCCACATAATTATCAGGTCAATTACTTTTTCTGAACTTTTATCACTAAGATTTACTTGAAAAAGAAAAAGTCAAGTTACAGTATGTTTTCCTGTGGAATGAAATTTGGTATTTAATTTTAAAAAAATGTTTAAAAAATGTTCTCATAATACTAAAGGGCATAATGTATGCCAGGTGGGGGTGAAAAACCAAAACAAAATATCCCCTGCAATGCTTATTACATTCTTACTATTTTCCTATGCATCATTATTATGTATTATACACACAGAAATACTATGTACTTACTATTTACTTCATCATATACTCATTTTGGAACCACTAGACTCAGAATTGTAATCTATAGTATTTGACTTCCATTAGTCAAGAACACATTAATATTAGAGTCATTATCAAATCAAGATGGAAAATATCTTTTATTTATGGGACCTAATTTCAATTCAATTAGACAAGTACTATTATTTATTATTTATTAAGTATTTAATATGTGCCTGGTACGACGCAAATTGCTATAGCTATAAAGAAATGTAGCAGGTGTTTTGGCCACATCTGCCAATAAAATAATAAAAATAATAAATAATAGCTTTTATATAGCAGTTACTATGTGCCAGGCCGTGTGCTAAGCACTTTACAATTATTATCTCATTTTATCCTCAACAATCTTGAGAGGTAATGCAGATATTATCTTCATTTTACAAATGAAGAAATGGAGGCAAAAAGAAATTAAATGACTTGTTCAAGGTCATATAGCTAATAAATATCTTAGGCAAATTTGAAATCAAATTTTCTCCTGACTCTAGGCTTGGATTTTTATCCACCAAACCACCTAGCGGTCAAAAAGAAAGGGTTCTTGCCCTCAAGATTTGAATGGGGAACTGTGCAACATCTAAGAAAATAAGTAAATATAAAATATAGACAAAATTATTTTTGTATGGGATGACACTTGCCTAATGTGAAAGGCAGTTTATGAACAATAGAAAAAGAATTTCAGAGGACACAATGGGAATAGTGAAACATAGATTTTTGTCATTTAGAAGGGATGGTATTGGCATGGATGAATATGAGAAAGCAGGGAAGAAAGTTTTAGTACAAGTATTCAGATTAGAACCACTAGGTAATGCAGCCCCTCCTTTCACAGCATTAAAAGATAAATTGAATAAAAATAGTCATAAGGGCAAATATTTTTCTAGTATTTTATATGTATAAAGCACTTAACAAACATTTTCTTATTGGATTCTCATAACAACTGAAGTGGTAGATTTTAGAAGAAAGGCAATTAAGATCAATTAATAAATAGTTTTGCAAGAGGATCTTGCAAACTCTTAAGTCCTTAAGCCGATTCGAAGTTGCAAGCAAGGTTTAGAATGTAGGGCATGAGGGCACAGTTCTGTTTGGTGGCAGTTGGGAACACTGGCTTGGCTGGAAGGCAGTTTTGAGCTGGGTTGCTGACTTAGCCTGGACTGTTGAAGGTTCTGGTTGTGTTTTCCTAAGCTGAACAGACTTCAAACCTGCTTTATCTCTACTGCTGAGATTTTAAGAAGTAAAACTGATTGCCAGGAAGATCTTTTTAGCAGCAGAACCTTACGCTGGTCTTAAGGTTAGCCTTGGACTTTTTTCTCAAGCTATTTTTGATCTGAGAGAGATTTGACCCATTCCCAAAGGCTTCCTGGTTCCCAAGACAGACAGTGAGTAAAGACCCAGACCTTTGTTTTGCTGGCAATTTGAGATTTCCTCTTTGCAAATTAATTGGTAGGCTCAGACATCTTTAGTCCTAGCAGGGCCAATCTGCTTGGAGGCTCCAAGCAGATTGGCCCTGCTAGGACTATATATATATATATATTTATAGTCTAACACTATTGTTGGTGTTAGACTAGCCAGATTAGTGTTTCTTTGGGTTTTAATAGTTTATAGGGAATTGAAGAAGCATGGAAGAAACAGAAGGTTAGATCGTGAGATCTAATTAGAAGGTGTGAGAAAAGCTTAGGAAATCTTTAGTTTGTTAGGGACTCCTTGTTTGATAATCTTTTATATTTTCTTTTATACAAATAAATATATTTTTGTAGAAACCTTGGTCTCCAAACCAATTTTGTGTTATGAGCTAGTAAAGAGAAGCCTAAACCCTAAACCTCTCTTTGGGTTGGGTAACTGAGGTATAACTATCAAAATACCTTAGTACCAACCTCAGAATTAAGGCTATTTCTTCACAACCCTGGGAACTGTTATTATTATTATGCCCATTTTTCACATGTACAACATAAGGTAAAGACTTTCTAAGCTAAGTAGTCTCACTTTAGCTACATCATACAGCTGAGTAATTTCTCTGTAGGAATATTTAAAGACAGATTAACCTAACTCCAAGCTCAAGGATGGAAAACTAAGCAAATAAAGTAGGCAAAAGAAACATATTATTGTGATTGTGTCTGTTCATGTCCTAAAAGATGATTCATATTTTATTTCTCTTGGAGTAGGTAGGTGGATTAGTGGATACAAAGCAAGGTCTTGGATTCAAACCTGCCCTTGGACACTTTCTAGTTGTGAAACCATGGGGAAATCAGGCAACCCCAATTGCCCTGTCCTTACTGCTTGTCTGCTCTTGAATTGATACTTTGTATTGATTCAAAGACAAAAAAAGTAAAGGGTTTAAAAAAAATCTTATCTCTCTTGAGCCAATCTTTAAACTTTAAAACATGTTACATGGGTACAGAAAATAGGTTAACATTTTCTCACTTTTCCCAGTATTTAAATATGGAGATATCTTGTATTTGCCTTGTCCAGTGTAATGAGAAATTTAGAGTGTGCCTAGATTACATGATATGGATGGACTCCAGGGAAAAGATATCCTGTGTGACCCTAAAACACGAGTGAGAGTAGCCTCCTTTGATTGT
Organism: Gracilinanus agilis; assembly: GCF_016433145.1. Taxonomy (NCBI): domain Eukaryota; kingdom Metazoa; phylum Chordata; class Mammalia; order Didelphimorphia; family Didelphidae; genus Gracilinanus; species Gracilinanus agilis. The sequence continues at coordinate 440,123,932 of NC_058131.1, forward strand.
TTATACAATACAGTTGTATGGCTGAAACAGACTGGTTTTTAAAACAGACAGACTGGGATAGTCTTGCTTTCTTTTTCCTGTGCACTATCTTCTGTTCTACATTTAGAGCAGGTGAAAGTTTACTCACACAGAGAGGGCACCATGATGAACCATTGAGGGAGAAAGAAATACCTTGGGGCCCCAAGAAAATGAATGAAGGATGTCTAGCCTGAGTCCTACCTCAAAATGGAGGTAAATCAAATCAGATTTGTAACAGTGAACCAGAAAGGACATTCATCTCAAGGACATGTATGACTGTGACACTACAATAAGAACATATGTAAAAAGAATAAAACAAAAAAAAAAACCCTATCAAATATAAATTGTGAAAAGGTGCAATGTAAAAGGATGGGATCTTTTACTCTTATGACTTCCTGAACCTGTAAGTGATTAAATATAGCTTTTATTACTTAACATAGGAAAAGTATTCTAATCACAGCAGCTGGGAGAATTTGTAACGAGAAAAGGTAGGAATTATTAACAAGTAAAGAAAAAATTCAACAAAACTTTTTGAATAAGAAAAAACTAAGAAGAGTGTTTTTTTCAAATGTTATATAAAAAAGAAAGAAAAGGAACAATCCAAGTAATGTAAAATAAAACTTTATGACCCTCAAGAGGGTCTTTGTTATTGAGTACTTTTTACAGTTGTGATTTTTCATTATCAGTGAATATTCATTTAGGGTTCATAAGGAAGTTCTTAGTATATTGTATAAATAAGGAACATTTGGATATCTCACATTGAATACTCATGATAACATTGATCCAGCCTTAATTCTATATATGACATCTTGATAATATTTAGATTAATTCTTCCCTTCCATCAACTCATTCAAGTCCCATCTCCTCTGGGGAGCCTGTTAATGAGTACTCCCAATTCACAATATTTCCCTGTTCTCAATTTATGTAATACTTTTTCATATATAATAAATTAATAATAACAATAATAATTTATCACATTCAAGTAGGTTTTATTTAAAATTTCCAAAGCACTTTATATAAACTAAGTCATCTGTCAAATATTTTATATATTTAATGTTTTTAATATGTATTTCTATATTGATGTGCAGGCATGTAAGCCATTATACATATTATCTCTCTCTCTCTCTCTCTTTATATACATATACATATCTAGCTAGGTAGCTAGCTACCTAGCTACACAGGTACATACAAGGCCTATTTCTGGCAAAGATATTTTATCAAGAACAAGTAAAAACAAATATCCACATAAGTTTTCTGAAGTTATATGACCCAAATTGTCTCCCTCCTTCCCTTTCCTTATCCTGACAGAGAAATTATGGACCTAAAATGAAGAATGAAATGTACCTTTGAACAAGGCCAATGTTGAAATTTATTTTGATGGATTATACATATTTATTATAAAGGTTTTAGTTTTTATATATATTTTATTGTTCAAAAGTAGTAGATAAGAGAAATAATAAGCTTTTAAAAATAAATGAATAGGGCAGCTGGGTAGCTCAGTGGAGTGAGAGTCGGGCCTAGAGACAGGAGGTCCTAGGTTCAAACCTGGCCTCAGCCACTTCCCAGCTGTGTGACCCTGGGCAGGTCACTTGACCCGCATTGCCCACCCTTACCGCTCTTCCACCTATGAGACAATACACCGAAAGTACAAGGGTTTAAAAAAAAATAAATAAATGAATAAGAGGATAATCATACAAATAATCTAAAAAATATATTTAAATCACTTTTCCCCACTAAGATTGACCTCTCATCCAATGCATCTATGTTTGTCTAATTAACTAGGTAATAAATACTTCATGGGCAAAATATTGTTTATGTTTGCTCATTTTTTTCCTTTTGTCACTATCACAGACACTAAATAAAGTGCATTTGCATAATAAGTACTTATTGCCTTAATTATTTGAACATTAGTTCATTCAACAACCATTTATTAAATTATGTAATGAAACGATACTAAATATGGAGCAAAAGGACATGTTTCTAAGCCTTGACCCTTTAATATCTTTGTAGTTTGGGTCAAGTCATTTTATCTCTTTGGATCTCAGTTTCCTCATCTGTTGAGAGCCATTGGAGAGATAGGGTCAAATTTAGGGCCTGTTATCTGGATTCCCTATGTGACCAATCCAGGCTGAGGCAGTCTTCGTGTTTGGTTCTGGTCACCTGAGCCTTGAAAAGCTCTGGTACCAGTAGGTAGATTAATCCAAAATCAACTTGACCCCTCCAAGAGGCTATTAGGAGTCATTTAGAGAAACAGAGTCTATAATAGATATTTTATCTGGATCCCATTACAAAATCATCGGCAAGTAAAACTGTGTATATGATTTTTCTGCACTGCATGTCAGATGCAGATAGAATGGGCCATCTAAGGTAAAAATCTGAGGCTCCTCTTTTGACTCATTTTCAGATCCCCACCTCTTCTCAATATTCTTATTGGAAAACTTTGAGTCCTTAAGCAGACCAGCAGCTACTGAGTTAACAATTTCTCTCCCTGATAATTAAGAGGCCTGAACCCTAAAAAATATATTACTTAGATAAGACCTAGACAGACAATTTAGTCCAGACTAGCTGACCAGGTGCAGACTTGTAAATCAAGGCAGAATGCAATTAGTAAACATCTCTATGAAATATATTTCTGCTCCCAGAATTAACCCTTACTAATTGGTGGCTGGAATTTGGCCCTTGTCCTAGTCCCTATATCTCTACTTTTTAGACTTTAATAGATTGTGTATGAATTGTAACCCCTTCACAGCTGTGACTCTTTCTTTGTGTTCTTTGTTTGAAACCAGTATAAAATAAAGTCCAAATCCTATAGCGTTGGAGTGGTTAACCACTAATCTGGTTGTTCTCATTTTCTTTTTCCTGTCTTAACAATCTGACGCCGCAAAATGCCACTCAGAACCCTTACCATATAGGGAGCTGGCTCTCTATACTCATCTGCATCATGAGGGGGCTATACTGATGTCCAGGATTCTTTCTAGCTCCAAATCTAGTGGCATGGAACTATGTACAAAATACTCTGCTTGGCACAGGAGCTAAATCTCTGGCCTCTAATCTTTTCGTCAAAACAACTCATTACTACATCACATTTCACATTTACTATCTCATTTGATCTTCCTAACAACCCTGTTATATGGACATTATTTTTATCCTCATTTTATAGATAAAAAACAAAGCCTGAAGCCCAGAGAAATTGTTCTTTCTTTGAGTCACACAGGTAATAAATACCTGCAGCAGAATCTTAACCCATATCTTCCTAATCTCCAAACCCAGCTTGGTATCTGCTACATTGCCTTTCAGACTAAGTTAGAGGTTAGTGTGTGTCTGACACCCCACTGCTTACAATGTGCTGTCTTCAATGACAGATTTGTCTTCTTGTTCAAGAAGCACAATTCTGCAGACAGCCAATCAGCTGGTTTGACAGATGTGTTTATTGTACCAAGAAGTTATTTAACTTCATTAAGAGAACCAACTTATTTTGACATCACTTGGATATAGTAAGATAGTAGAGCGCCAGATGCAGCTGTGCCATTTGAAACATTGTGATGCCAAATTCTAGGAGGAAAATTACATTTTCTTAGAAGAAAGGGGAAAAAATTCTGTAGGACAAGACAAGGTCATTAAAAATTATTGCCTTGAATTGTGAGAAAATCTTTCTTCTTTGGCATCTATGAATTATAGATCTATGAAAAAACACTCCTGGGAAGCATTAGCATAGGAACCTTGCTTGGATATCAGTTTTCTTGATTTCTCAATTGCACTGGGGACTTTTCATGAAATAACAGTAGATGACACTGGTGGGAAGTCACTTATGTAGTACCTAAGAAACCTCAATTTTGTCAATAAACATATTTAGAGATGTAAAATTTCCCCTAACCAGTGCTTTGGCCAGTTTTTTTTGGAATGTTGTCTTATTTTTGTCATTACCTCTAATTAAATAATCTATCATTTCTATAATTTGTTTTTTGACCCAACAATTCATTAGGATTATGTTATTTAGTCTCCAGTTAACTTTTTATATTTTTTCTAATGATCTGAGAACAGGGTAAGGAACACAGTAGGTTTATAATAACATCCTTATTGGTTGATTTATTATGATCTTTAAAAATATGTATAGTATAAGAACTGTAAGATAGGGCCAAACACTGTGCAACAATCTTGACCAATCCTAACTCTTAAGAACACATGAGGAAATGCTCCTTCCTCCTTTCCTTGGAGCTGTGGGGAATTACAATTACAGAACACACATGGTCAATTACACAGTTGATTTTGCTTAATTGTTTCCTTTGTTCTCAGGGAAGGCTGACTGGATGAATGGTAGTAGTGATAATGATGGTGATATAACTAAGAGAAAACCAAGATGAATCCATAAAATATTAATTAAAAAGAGAAAGTGAAAAGGGGTATCCTGATGCTAGAAAACTAGGTTACCTTGGCAATCACATCCCCTTTCAAGGACGAATTTTGGATTAGGAGAAATTCCCAAGATTTAGATGTTCAATAAATTTTCTCTCTACTTTTTGACCTAGAGCAGGAGTAATGTTTTTAAAAATTTCAGACTATAAAGAACTAATAAAAGCCCACATACAGAGTGCATCTTGGAACCAGAGATGGGCCCAAAGAAGAGTGGGGACTGAATAGTTAAAAGTTTCAAGGTTGTAATCCTACAGGAAAGTGAATTTCTAGAGACAATGTAGAAATCCAGTGGAGCAGTCCAGTAGGAAGTGAAGCTATCCGGAATCTTTTACAATTGTCTAAAGGTGGAGTCAAAATGGCAGTTTAGAAGCAACAAAAGTTGATTGCTCTGTGAAAAACCTTCCATACCATTAAAAAACAAAGGGCTACAAGGGGGACAGAAAACAAAATCCAATAAGAAGACGGGGCTACAGGACTCCTCCTGCTGAATCCAACTTAAAAAAGTACACAGAGAAGGTTGCATTCTCGGTTTAAGGAAAAGAAAGAAGGAAGGTCCCAGGGCTCCTCTGCCTATGACATTCTATCTACTATGATCATGAAAACAATTTTTAAGAGTTACTGATATCATTTTTATATAAAATATGATCAATTTATCCTTACTGGAGCCCTTAATTCCCCCCCCCCTCCTCTCCATACTTCTTTTCAGCTTGGTTACTCAGCTAGTATATGTCACTAGCAGGACTTCAAATCAGTTTTCTTGAACTCTAAAACTTCTCTATACCATGTCAACTTTCATAATGTCTTTAACACTATATTTTGAATTTAAGAGTTCACATGATTTACTTAGGAGAATTATTCTCAAAGGACAAATTCTGTTAACAATATTGCACCTTAATGTTTTCTGCATAGTGACTGAACCTGTTTCTTTACTCAAATGTGTCACACTCTCCTGAGAGGTTGGTGCAAAAAGAGCTATCTCATAGAAGAATGACTGCCTGTAAAAATGATACTACTGAGACTGCATTTTGCAGATAATAATTTCACTTTAAAGTGAAGCCCCCAAAGCCATTTTGAAAGCCTCTGTTAATTTTTAAAGTGCTATGATCATTACTGATTGTGGCAACTTCAGTCAGTCTTAAAGATCACCAGACCAGCTTGAAGTGAAGTTCTAAAAGTTGCTAATTCATGGGGGGAGGATTCCCAGTGGTCAATGTAAAATCTATTTTCTCTACAGAATCCCAGAGCATCACTCCACTCTTCTCTCAGTGATCACAGTTATAAAATACCTACATGCTGTAAGGAAGTAAATTAATGATTTGACTAAAATATATAAAGTTATAAATAATATGTAGTTGCTGATATAAAATATTATTGCTCAAAGTCAAATTGACTTTTAATAGCTTTTATTTACAAAAGAGGTGTAAAGAGTGAAAGCAGAATTCTACTAATTATAATTAAGATTATACCACCCTTACCACTCTTCCACCTATGAGACAATATACCGAAAGTACAAGGGTTTAAAAAAAAAAAAAAGAAAAAGAAAAAAAAGATTATATTGGAATTATACTTTAGAATCACAAAATTGATTATCTTAAACCTATTACTATCACTAAAATCCAATCAAGTATAAGGTGGGGTAGGGTTCTATCTTCTCCCCAAACCTCACAACCAAGAGTAAAATATTGCCACAAAATGAATACGAGTGACAGAACAAACAAGGAGACAGTGAAACAACCTTAAAAACAAAACAAAAAAGTAGGCAGAGACCATTTGGGGAACTAATATGAGAGGGGATCAGAGCTATCAGGAGGCATAGCAGTGAGTGAAGAGCAAGCCAAGAGCAAACCACAACTCTCTCACCCAACCCCCACCCCACATCTGCTCTCACAGGTTCCCATGAGCCCTAACAGTCACACCCTGAGATTCTGCTGGGGCAAATAGTGGTCCAAGCCAACCCACACCCCTTGAAATTTCATACCTGTGGAGAAGTCCAGAGTCCCAGCCCAGGGCAATCTGGGCTGATGGGGGCCAATCCATATAGGCCCAGAGCAAACCCAGGAATCCCAGTCTGGGCTTGGGATGAGGATATATACCACAGTTTGGGATTAGGACACAGTGCTCAGGGGAAGCCTCCCCAGGATCTTTTTGAACAAAACAAAGGGTGGAGGTCTAGGTCCAGGATTGCAGGACAGTGCAATCAAAGGTGTCCCTGATTGAATGAAGAACACCTTGAGACCAAAAACTTGAGCCTAAGCATAGGGCTAGAATTTGATCAGCCCCTGACCTGATCAAGGAAAGTCTTTAAGCTATCTGGATCTCTGAGAGTCAATTGAATCAGCAGGGGGAGGGGTTTCTCAGAGTTCAAAATTGTTAAATGACTTAAATATAAAGAGTGAAATCATAAATAAATTAGGTGAACATAGAATAGTATACCTGTCAGATCTGTGGGAAAGGAAGGAATTAAAGACCAACCAAGAGAAATAGAACATTACAAAAAGAAAAATGACTTTGATTATATCAAATTAAAAGGTTTGTGTACAAATAAAACCAATGCAAATAAAATTAGAAGGAAAGAAACAAACTGGGAGAACATTTTTATATCAAAACTCTCTGACGAAGGTTTAATTTCCCAAATATATAAGGAATGAAGTCAAATTTACAAAAAATTAAGACATTCCCCAATCGACAAATGGTCAAAGAACATGAAAAGGCAATCTTCACACAATGAAATCAAAACTATCAATAAGCACATGAAAAAGCGTTCTAAATACCTCCTGATTAGAGAAATACAAATTAAAACAACTCTGAGGTACCACTGTATACCTAGTAGACTGGCCAATATGACAGCAAAGGAAAGTGATAAATATTGGAGGGGATGTTGCAAAATTGGGACACTAATACACCACTGGTGAAGTTGTGAGTTGGTCCAGCCATTCTGGAAAGCAGTTTGGAGCTATGCACAGAGGGCTTTGCATGACTGCCTGCCCTTTGACCCAGCCATGCCACTGCTGGGTTTGTGCCCCAAAGAGATAATAAGGAAAAAGATGTGTACAAAAATATTTATAGCCACACTCTTTGTGGTGGCAAAAAAAAAAATTGGAAAATGAGGGGTTGTCCATCGAGTGGGGAATGACTGAACAAATTGTGGTATCGGATGGAGATGGAATATTATTGTGCTGTAAGGAATAATGAACCAGAGGAATTTCATATGAACTGGAAAAACCTCTAGGAATTAATGCAAAATTAAAGGCACAGAACCAGGAGAACTTTGTATGCAGAGACTAATACATTGTGACACATTCAAATGTAACTGACTTTTTTACTGGCAGCAATGCAATGATCCAGGACAATCCAGAGGAACTTACGAGAAAGAAAGCTATCCACATCCAGAGAAAGAACTATTGAAACAGAATTGCAGAAGAAAAACATATGATTGATCCTATAGTTTGATAAGGATATGATTAGTATTTTGATAAAAGATGGCTCTACTACAAATATGAATAACATGGAAATAGGTTTTGAACCTATTTGGTTCAAAATGGGAAGGAAAGAGCGAGTGGGGGAGAGGAAGGGATAACATGAATCATGGAATCATGGAAAAATATTCGAAATAAAAAAAGGAGGGAAAAAAAAAAGAAATGCTGTTGAGGTAAAATCAACAGAACTTGGTAACTTATTAGTATAAGATAGGAGTGGTACCTGTCAATGAGAGAAAGAAGGAAGTGTTAAGAATGGCCATGAAATTATTTACCTGAGTGGCTGGAAGTTGTTTGTATCTGAAACAGAAATAGGAAAGGTAGGAAGATGGGACTCTTCTAATCTTTTTAATTAAGTTACATATTGTTAAACATTTTAGTGACTGATTTGCAGTTCTAAAGAAATTAGAGTTTTAAGTACATTTACATATGAAAGAGTAAAGAAATTGGTAGAGGTCTTCTGATATTCACCCACATACACATTTATAAATTATATTTAAATTTTCAAGCTAATAGTTTAGTATTTACAATTAGGTCTTAGATGTAAATGCTTTTGAAAAGAGACTTTCATATAAATTTTTAAGAATGTGCCTCCCCAGATGATAATTTTATTCAACTCTGCTGGCTGTAGTGGTAAATATTTCTATAATACAAATGTATGTACTTTATGTCATTTTTCACAAAAATAATCTAGGACCAATATTTAATATAAATATACTGTTGGTCATTGGTAAAGAAATCTACTCATAAGGAGACTACTTTTAAAAATTACTTACATATGTATAATGTTATAACATGAATGGCATGTTCTAATGATGTTTTGTGATTATGGTTTTAACTAATTAAGATAATTTCTTAAATTACATAGATAATTGGTAGGGATTGGGATTCTATTTATCTTTGATTTAGGGAACTCTTTCCACCAGTGCATGATGACAGCTTTTCTGCAATTAAAGACTTATATAATTGCCTGAGGCAATGAGAGGTTAAGTTACTTAAATAAAGTTATCCAGGCAATATATCTCAAAGGCAAGATATAACCCAGATATATTTGGTCCTTTTTTTAAAAAAATAATTAATTTTTAAATATTTTCCATGGTTGCATGATACATGTTCTCTCTATCCCTTCTTCCCTCCCCACTCCTAGAGCTGACAAGCAATTCCACTGGGTTATACATGTATTATTACTCTATACATATTTCCATATTATTCATTTTTATAATCTTTTTAAAACAAAACCCCAAATTATATACCCATATAAACGATTGATAAATCATATGTTTTTCTTCTGTGTTTCTATTCCCACAGTTCTTTCTCTACAGGTGGATAGCATTTTTTCTTATAAGTCCCTGAGGATTGTTCTGGATTGCTATTATTATTGCAAAGTCTATTACATTTGATCATTCCATAATGTTTCAGTTACTGTGTACAATGTTCACCTGGTTTTGCTCATTTCACTCTGCATCAGTTCATGGAGGTTCTTCCAGTTTTTATAGAAATCAAACAGTTCATCATTCCTTATAGCAGAATAGTATCCCATCACCATCAGGCACCACAATTTGTTCATACATTCCCCAACTGAGGGGCACTCTCTAATTTTCCAATTTTTTGCCAGCACAATGAGAGCTTTTAATATTTTTGTACAACCATTTTTATTATCTCTTTGGGGTACAACACTAATAGGGGTGATGAGTGATCAAAGGACATGCATTCTTTTAAAGCCCTTTGGGCATAATTCCAAATTGTCTTCCAGGATGGTTGTGATGGATCACAACTCCACAATTATTAGTGTCCCAATTTTGCCACACCCCCTCCAACAATTATTATCCTTTACCATAATATTGGCCAATCTGCTACATGTGAGTGGTACCTCAGAGTTACTTTGATTTGCATTTCTTTAATCAGGAGAGGTTTAGGATACTTTTTCATGAAATTATTGATAGTTTTTATTTCTTCATTTGAAAACTGCCTATTCATATCTCTTTAACATATCTGAACTGGGGAATGGCTGGATTTCTTATAAATTTGACTTAGTTCCTTTTAAATTTGAGTATTTAGACCTTTGTCATAGATTTTTATTATAAAATTTTTTCCCCCAAGTTTGTTGCTTCCCTTCTAATTTTGGTTGCAATTGGTTTTGTTTGTACAAAATCTTTTGAATTTAACATAATCAAAATTATTTATTTTATATCTTGTAATGTTCTCTTTCTGTTGCTTGGTCTTAAGTTGTTTCCTTTCCCATAGATCTGGCAGGTATACTATTCTATGTTCACCTAATTTACTTATAATTTTCCTCTTTATTTACCCATTTTGAACTTATCTTAGAATATGTTGTGAGATAGTTTGGGACAGACAACACAACTTCAACTTGATATTGGAAAATGTCATCATGAATATGGAATTTGTTTGCAATTGAACTTTCTGGAGAAGTTATAAATATCTGCACACATTTTGAAATTTTTGGTTGCCACAGTAGTTCAATCTTTTGGACCAGTCATGGGCAAACTGCAGGCCAGATGTGGCCTCCTGAAATGTTCTATCTGGCAGCAGGACATTATTTCTAATCTGATGAATACAATGAGTAGGATACAATACAATGAAACTTTGAAAGAGTTGCCCTAGAAACAGACTGACAGATAGCATTTCCTTTCCTTTGGGCCCCTCTCCTTGGACCATGTGACCTACATTGATGAGGGACATGTACATCCTGTAAAAAGGAATTCTTTATTCCTTTTCTCTAATTTAACAGGGGACCTGGAGGCCTTTTTACCATAGAGATGTGTAGGGATTAAACAGCCCACAGTGACCAGATGTAGAAACCATAGAGACAAGAAGGAGAAACCATAGAGACAGGAAGTGAGGTAGGAGAAGGTTATAAAAGGGGCCGAGTGTCAGTTGGTGGGCCTGTCAATTACTGACAGGGGGTTCAGTTGCTGACAGTTAGGTCTTTCAGTTGCTGACAGGGCTGGCGGTTGTGGGGAAGTTGGCTGCTGGGCATGAGTTGGTAGTTGTGGGTTGCTTGCTGGTGATGTGGGTTGGTGATTAGTTGGTGGTTGGCATTTAGTTGCTGAAATATAAAGGTAGACCTGAGATTACTGAGAGGGCTTTTGGTTTTAGCCTTTTTGGCTTTGGGATTCTGGGCTGTTAGGTTTTTCTTTTTCTTGAACTTTTTGGAAGGTGATTGGTCTTTGATGACAGAACTAATTGGAGTTGGATTAAACACTGATTGGGTTGGTTTTGATTGAGTGGATTGGGTTGGAACTTTGTGGGGGTAGTTGTTATTAATGGTAGTTATAGGCAGTTATAGGTAAATATAGATAGTTTTAGGTAGTAATTATAGGCAGTTATAGATAGTTATAGGATAACTAGTTAGGTATTAGGAAATTTGTTTCTCTACCTTTTTCCTATATTTCTCTCCATTACTATGTTCATTTTACTATATTATTTTACTATCTCTATTTTAATTAAACTAAATTTTTAATTGTTAAAAGCTGCTAGTTTTCTTTTCTCTGGCTTACAGGGATAATATTAATTTATAACTCTACTATATTTTCATTAAAACTTAAGTTATTAAAAGCTGCTCTCTTATTTTGTCAAAACTCGTATTTTAACCCTTATATTTAATTAAATGTCTGCAAAATTTTTGAAAGTTTCTGGTTGCCACAGCCAGTCAATCTCTTAGACCAGTGATGGGCAAACTTTTAAAAGAGGGGGCCAAAGGAAAGGAAATGTTCATCTGTCAGTCTGTTTCTAAGGCAACTCTTTTGAAGTTTCATTGTATTGTATCCTAATCAATGTATTCATCAGATTAGGAATAACGTTGCATGGCTGGATAGAACATTTCAGGGGGCCACATCTGGCCCACAGGTCATAGTTTGCCCATCACTGTCTTAGACTATGTGCCCTTCATTAATGGGGGACACATACATCCGGGTATGACAGTTCACAAAAATTTGAGATACCACTTTCCAGTGTATTTATTATTGTTCATAGACAGCATCAGATTATTTTCCATTGAAATCCAAGCCTACATGTACAGAAGGACAATTCTTTCCATAAAACCTATGCAGCATGTTCAGTATCTGGTTATGAGAGTACTACTATGAAAGTACTTATAGTACTTCACAAATTTCCAATGATATCTGCATGATGGAGGCAAATAACTGACATCCTAATGTAGACCTGGTAGCAAAATACTGTCACTCATCAGACTCCACATGGCAAACCATTAAAAGTAAATACATAAACAGGGGACTTTGAGTTAAGATTTTAAGCAGAAAGCAAACCCAGAAAGCACTTGAACCTGAGGAAGTCATTTCTGGGGGACACATTCTATAGAGTATAAATATGGGGGATTTGGGCAATTTCTCCAGGTCCTACACTAGTGAATGTAAATCCAACTATTTATCAAAGAAAAGTAAAATAGGTTTCTTCACAATAGGAAGAAGATTCATTCTATTGTGTCATGCATATCTGAAATCTGATCCCTTTACGCATGTGCCCATCAGCCACTGGAGATCATCAAATAACCTTTCCCTAAACAAAGTAAATATCAAATTAAAAAAATTCCAGCAAATGAAAATACTAGGTCCTCTTGTTGTCCTTTGCTTTGAATTTTTCTGAATAATATCATGTAATGTGTGCATAAGGCAGATTAATGTAGTGGCGAGAGTATGGGAATTGGATCAAGAGGACTATAGTTCAAACTTCATCTCAAACATTTATAAGTATTGTGATTATCAGCAAAGCACATATCCCCTCTTAATCTCAGCTCACTTGTTTGTAAAATAAGGCTAAAAATATCACATACCTCGATATATAATCATAGAGATGAATTTGACTTTAAAGACAATCTATTCTAATTGACTCATTTTACAAAAGAAAAAATGAGGCTCAGACAGGTGAAATCACTTAACCGAGGTCAAACAGATGGTAAGCATATGAAATGGATCTGAACCCAAATCTTCTAATGCTAAAACCAATGCTCTTTTCACTGTTGTTAGGATCAAATGAGACAAAGCATTGGCAAATATTAAAGCACTGTATACATTAGCTATTGCTGTTCTTGTTATAATTATCTATATCTATATCAAAATGTTTTGCCTCCCATTAGACTCTAAGCATTATTAGGATAGGGGAAAAGGTAGAGGACAGTATCTTATTTACATTTCACATTTTCCCCTAGTTTTCAAGCATATAGGAATTACTTAATAAATATTTATTGAATAGATGCAAATATAGCCTTCATTCAGGAGTCCATTAATTAATAAATAAATGGATTAAATTCTTTACAGGCATACTCCATCCATTACTTTAAAGAGACTTATCTATATCATTTAATTGGACAGCTGTCATCCCTTTTTACTTTCCTTGACAGGAAAATGGCACAGGTTAAAGTGGCTTGTAAATAGAACAATTCATTCTCTAAGTATATGTGACAGAAAGACTTTCATGCCCTTTGCCCTCAGGGAAGATCAAGACATCATCTATTTTTTTCCCTTCACGAATATGGAACCTAGCTGATGTTTAGAGTTGTCTGAGGAACCTAAATAAGAAGTCCCTTGCAATCCTCCTTGTTTTCCACTGGCTGATTATGGAATGGTCCTCAGCAATTAATGTTAATAAGAATGGCAATGTTTTGCTTTCATTTCTGATTACTCAAGGCCACTTAAGAAAGTGGCTGCCTGGTGTTTACTTGCTAAATTAGTTAGCTGGGCACATTTCTCTTTCAGAATCCTTGTAGTGGTTTGTGGCCAATAGTTATCTCCTGTTTTTGTTTGGTTTGTTTTATTTCATTTTCATTTCATTTCATTCTAATGATTTGTACCTAAAAGACTTTTGTAGGTTCTGTTGTCTCTTTATTATTGACCCATGAACTTAAAATGATCAAAATATTTCCTTCAAAAGAACTCTGACCATTCATCATGTAGTAACACTGGTTTAGAAAAAGTTCAAATCTGACCTCAGACACTTACCAGCAATGTGACCCTGAGCAGTCACCTAACCCTTTTTGCCTTAGTTTCCTCATCTATAAAATGAGCTAGAGAAGGAAATGGCAAATCACTCCACTATCTTTACAAAGAAAACTTCAAATGGAGTCATGAAGAGTAAGACATGATTGAAATAACTGAACAAAAAGGACTACATGAAATTGACATAGGCATCCTTCCCATCTTTCACAGTCCACACTCAATAAATTCCCTTTTGCCTCTAGGAGCAAATATAAAATTGTAGGTTAAGAACTAAGAGTCCTTCATAACCTTTTATCTTTTCAGCATTCTTCCACTTTCTTCTGTCTATTCTTCAACCCAGGGACACTGGCTTCCTTACAGTTCCATGAATAAGACAGTACTTTTCAGTTCTGGGGATTTTCTCTGTCTTTTCTCACATGACTATAATGTATTGCACACATATGATAATATATGTATAATATGTATGATATAATAACATATAATTATAAATATTATATATACTATAAATACAAAATATCATGAATAATCAACAATTATTCCACCTCCTAAGGGAAGCATTCCCCAACTCTTCTGGATTCTAGTGCCTTTCCTCCAGTAATTATCTCCTAGTTATCTTGTATATAGCTTGTTTTGTATGTGTTTGTTTGCATGTTGTTTTCCTCATTAGACTGTAAGCTCCTTAAGTACAGGAAATATTCTTCTCTTTTAGCATCTCCAATGTTTAGCATAGTATTTGGCATATAGCAGGGTTATTGAATAAGAATTGAGGGCAAAGAAAGTGAATGTTTTGGGAATGGAGGACTGCCAGCTTAAAGACATAGGATCCAATAAAGGTGCCATTTCCTCCACAAAATTTCTTTGAACACTTCTTTTGAATGAATGAATAAATGAATAAAATGGATGAATGGACAGATGAATTTGTTATACGCCAAATAGCATGCTCCTTTGCCCTAGTAATAATCTCAAAACACATTCCTTATACAACTATCTTGTCTTTGAAAAAAATAGCACACATATTACTATCTTCATTTTGCACATGAGGAAACCAAGTCTTGCTCAAAGAACAAATGACTTGTCAATGGTTCCTTATAAATAGTAAGAATCAAAGATTGAATTCAACCCCACTCTTTCTGAATTTCCATCCTACCAGGATGCTTCACTTAGCTCACTCTACTGTTATTGTATCATATATATATATATATATATATATATATATATATATATATGCCTGTATGCATTCTGCCACAGTGTCTCTTTCTGTGTGACTCTTTATAATATGATTGACTCTTGTCTTACTTTCTGAGGGCCAGATCTGCTGTATCTCATACACATTTTTTCTACTGTAGGTTGTTCTTTTCTCTGCAACTGATTGAAGTTCCCACTGACTGTGCTGCTTCTATTCTTGAGGAACCCAGTGACTAGCATCCCAATTCCATTCAACCACTTACAATTGCATTAGCTTTTTTTTTTAATCCCTTGTACTTCGGTGTATTGTCTCATAGGTGGAAGATTGGTAAGGGTGGGCAATGAGGGTCAAGTGACTTGCCCAGGGTCACACAGCTGGGAAGTGGCTGAGGCCGGGTTTGAACCTAGGACCTCCTGTGCATTAGCTTTTACAAAAGGATATTAACATCAAATATATAGCAAAGATATAGCAATAGCATCATTTTATTGTGATTCATCTAATTACACTTTGCAGATATTGAGGTTTTTTTTTTAACAAATTAAAGGTTTGTGTCAACTCTGCATTGAGCAAATCTGTTAGCACCATTTTTTGAACATCATATCCCATTGTGTCTGCCACATCTTGGTAATTCTCCCATTATTTAAAAATTTTTCATTATTATTATATCTGTTGTAATCATCTGTGATCTTTGACATTACTGTTATAATTGTTTTGGGATGTCCAAAACCATGCCCAAATAAAATGATAATCTTAATTGATAAATGATGTATGTGGTTCTCACTGTTCCACCAATCTTCTGTTTCTCTATCTCTCAGGCTCCTCAGGCCTTCCTGTTCCTGGAGACACAAAAATGTTGAAATTAGACCAATTAATTATCTTATTAAGGCCTCTAAGTGTTCAAATGAAAGGAAGAGTCCACTGATGTCATCAACTTCATTGTTGCCTTATTTTAATTAATTGACAGAGCCACCTCAACTTTTGGAAACCTCCACCTCACTCAGTCAGCAGCTATAGATATCAAGAGAAGACAATCTATCAGCAAAAAGAGTACAATTTCCTGAAGACTGAAATAACATATATTTAGACATTAAACTATTACATAATTGATAGATTACAATATGGAGTGTGACATCCATGTCTCAGCTATGATGTTGGCTGGACTTGGTACCACTGCATATCCCTTTTTAACAAAACTGTTGACTGCTCTCAACTGCCCTTAACTGCCCTTAACTGCCCCCTCCCTTGGAGTTCTGGGGGGCACTATGGAATTTTGTGATGCAGCACAGGAGTAAACAACTTTTATATGTACAACAAATTAAAAAAAACATGTGACTTACTGTATGGTGATATTTACGACATTGTGTTGGTCTGGAACCAATCTGAAAAATATCTTCCAGGTCTGCCTGTACAACCATTTCCCCAACACCTCAGGGACATAATGTCCTCTATTCTGCCTAGGTTAGGAGAGATGTGGGTAGTGGGTTCACAATTTAACTCATTTCTTACAAAGTTCTGTCACTACCAAGTTCATATTCCAAGTAAATATCACTGTTTCTTCTTTGCTAGAGTTCTAGTCCTTTGTTTCTCCGTGATTACTCTTAAACTTGCTAAAACAGTCAGCCTAGGTTTCTGGATTTCTGGATCCCTATAGCATGTACTTTTGGCTCAAATGGGAGAATCCATTCTCTGTACTTAGAATGGAAAAAACAAAAACAAAAACAAGTGACTAGGCCCATTTCTTGGAAACCAACATTTTCAGTATTGAGGTCAGGATGGATTTCTCACCAACTCTGTTATTTCTCTGTTTAAAATTCTGAGCTAATTCCAGAGGAAGCAAGTGTTTCATAACCATGTCACTTGGGATCTAGTGGATAATCATGAAATTTCCCAGTCTAATCAGTTGTTTTTTTTTCTAGCTCTCTTTGGAATTGGATCATAAGTGCTTTGATTTTTATAGTTAGTCACCTTTATCAGCTTGTAAATAAAAGATAGAAAAAAGAGCTTTGTAATGAAAATCTTAGATTGTATTTCAGGAGCTCAATAACTATCTTCCCACTCATTTATACTCTGACCATGAAATTATTAGCTTCTAGGAACTATGGTCATTAAAAACAAAACAAAACAAAAAAATTAATAGTTGAGGAGGAAAGGAAGTGATTGGTTTTCATAACCTTGAAAGATACTTGGTCATTATTTATTACTGCTATAATTATAATAATTATTTTTGTTTTGACACTAGCTCCAAATCTATACTTTTATCAGAGTGTGAGAGTGTACCCTTTTGGTAGACTAATTGTTATAGTTTCATATCTCTAAGTTTACTATAATCATTTTTTTCCAATAACATTTCCACAAACATTTAATGTTTACTATATGTAGCACTTTAAGCTAAAGACAACAAGTTAAAAAACATGAGAGTGCTTGCATTTAAGGGATACAAAATCCAATAATACCTGAATAACATGCATGCAAATGTATATGTCAAAGTATAGAACATGATAAGAACAAATGAGTGAAATATAGAGTTGAGGTGACATAAGGCATTGTGAACTTCCATAAGCTTTTGGGAGATAAACATTTTTCTTTTATTAAATTTTAGAATTCGGGGAAATCTTCTTGAATAGTGGCCTTTAAAGAGTTTTCTCCTAACAGATTAATAGAACTGGCTGATCTTAGCAGGAATGAATAAAATAATCTCATAAAAGGAACTTAAGTTATCTGTTGTTATTAAGTAGATTTATAGAAGCTCTGAATTAGAATAATCTCAGCATTATAGTACAAAGTATACTTGAATAGTTATATACTCTGCATCACAATCAGTAGACATTCAGGTGTGACTTGTAGATAAGCACTGTCAAGGAATAAGTGGATGAGAACAATTCATTCCAACCACTATATAGGTGGATGAAACAGGCACTGTAGAGTACTTGTAGCTTAGTCAGATATCAAAGAAAAATCTTTTAAGGATTCCACATGCCTTCATTATTTCTGCCTGAAGGTTAAAGAGAAGATGCCAAGGTCATTCAATGCTTCCTGGGCCTTTTCCACCAGACTTGGATGTTTCTGGAAGAGAAAGCCTAATGACTTTATGCAACTTCATCTCACTTGAATCCAATTCATGCTTGTGTCAAGACATGACCCTGTAATGTCATTGATCCTCTTTGAAAATGAAAGATGAATGACAACAACTTACTACTCTGAAACCTTTTGGAGTGGTCTTGGATTTGCAAGAGCTAGAATTATTTAGAAATTTTTAGAAAAAGAGGAGAATTATAATAAAAGTCGGATGTTTTAAGCATTTAGTAATCCAATGTAATGAACAAATCAATCTATATTTAGTACTGTCACTTTTTGAGACTGATCTATGCTTATTTTGATCCTTTGCTATTCTAGAGTAGCATAATTAGGGGGAATTCAATCTTTTATGGAAGAGGACAGAGAAAGTTTTGAATTTTTTCATATTTCTTCTTGCAAAAACCTTTGTTGATAAATAGCAAATAATTACCAAGTGTTCTATTTTTAATCAGATGAAATCCTTTTATGTTGCCCAGTTCTTTCAGTGTGGTGTCTGCAGACTTGCTGATTCACACCAGGGCTTTTTAATATTTTTAATTCAAATGGGAAGAATTACCCCTGATCATTTTTTAACAATGTTTCAGTAGGAGGTAGCCTCAGTCTCAAGCTATGGGGTCTGAGTCTGTTTATATTTAGCCCACTATTGGAAAATGGGATCACAAGTCCAAATGCAATTTTTATTTAAGTTGAAAATGGGTGTGCAGTTGTCAGAGAATCAATTTCTGGTTCTGAAATCTCCCATTCCATCTTCAGCCAGCTTTTATCATATATCCTGATGGCTTTCTTTTTCTTCTATATTGTTTAAAAAGAGAAAACAGTTATTTTCTTTGGACCCATTTTCCTTTCTTTGAGGAATGATTATATTTCTATTCTCCCCACTCTCTATCTTTCTTCTCATTATATTTATCAAGTTCAACAACAGTGACCTGCTTACTGAACGTCCTTTGTAGAAAAGCTAGTTTGACAATGTTAAGATTTTGAAGCTAGTCCAAATGTTGTATTTTTATTGAATTGTTGAATTGTTAGAGCTGAAAGGAACCTTGTGATCAACTAGTCCAACTTTCTCATTAGAGATGAGAGCAGTAGAAAGGGTATTGGATTTGTAATGCATGGATTTCTAGTGCACAAACATGAGTTCAGTTTCTGATTCTCGGTGGGGGAAATTTCTTTTTGGTTTATTTTTCAAACAGAAAGTAGTCATGATATACAAAAACAAAAGTCATTAAGAAAACTTACTTAAAAGCAAGAAGAGAAGAAAGAAGGAGGGAAAGGAAATACAAAGAGAGAGGGAGGAAAAGAGGAAGGGAAGTCAGGAGGGAGGAAGGGAGAGAGGAAAGAATGTAGGTGTAAAGGAAGGGAGAAAAGGAGGAAGAGAGAGAGAAGGTTCTCAGAAACTAATAAAAATAATAGATTTAAGATTATAGATTTAAAACTAATAGATGACAAATCTTGAGCAACCAAAATCAATAACACTTTAGAACTAGAAAGGACCTTGAAGGTGTCTGATATGACTGTCATTACACAGATGAGGAAACTGAACTATCAAGAAGTTAAGTTACTTGTCCAACATCAATCAGCTATAAGTAGCAAAGCTGAGATGTAAACTCTGATATTTATTCTAAGTTTTGTGCTCTTTCCACAAATATTAACTTATTTTGGGGGGCTAAGGGACATATAATCTAACTACTTCATTTTATAAATGAGAAAAATGAGCCTCATAAAGGTAAAAATTTACTAAAATCACACAGGAGATAAATAACAGAATCAGAAATACAATCCAGGTCTTCAGACATAGAGTATTCTTATTATAATGCATTATTTGCCTCTCAGAAACTTATCCAAATGGATCTGCTTGGGTGGTTACAGCTCCCTCCAAAACCATTGTTCTTTTTTAAGAGAAGGGAAAGTATAAGTCAATACACAGGAAAATTATTATACACTTAATTATCATACAGTTGAGTACCTTTCGAATCATACTCTACCTGCAGATAAAATAACATGGCTAATTACAAGGTTGTTGAAAATACCAAACTGACATTTATATAGAGCTTTAAGGTTTACAAAGTTCTTTACAGAGATTACCTCATTTGATTTTCACAACTCTAAAGATAGAGAGTAAAGGTGTTGTAATCCCGATTCTATAGATAAGAAACAAAGGTTGAGAGTTATTGTGACATTTATTATCATAAAACTAATTAGCACAAGAGATAGGATTCAAATACGGGTATCTCCTGATTCTGTCCTAAGATCATTCTGTTACAACATGTTGTTCCTGTATGTTGTGTCTGAATTATGTGGCCCAGGCCAACTCAGGACCTGAATGGAGCTAGCCTAATTCAACCCTGCTCCAAAATCACTGAATCATTCTGTGGAATATATTAGTCATGATGATCAGTGTTAATTTTCAGGGAAAAAAAAGTTCTTGATAAGAAATGCCTCCTCTCAAAAATAAATAATTTACAATATTATTTTTAAACTTAAATAAAGTAGTATTCAAAAAGTTGCCATAGTACAAATTATTTTCTGATTTGCAAAAATTATGTGATTTCTTCTTGGTTAAAGAGGAATATACAAGTGTAGCCTGGCAATTTATATTAAGTATTTGGGTGAAATATAATGATACAAGTCCAGAAATGCAAGTCCAAAAAAAACCCACTTCACTTTCTGAATCCTGGAAAGTACAAATGACTCATGACTGTTACCCTGCCATTTCATGCACGGAATCTCTTTTTTCATGAAGCCCCTATTTTGTGGAACTTCACTGTCATTTAACTGCTTCAGGAAATGTTACATTCCTTACAGGCAAGTAGCAGAATGTGAAAAATAGTTTTAAATGACAAGGACAGGGTGTCTTGTCATCATTAACTTTAGACACAAATGCAGAAAATTAGAAAAACATCAAAAATATGAATAAAGAATGAGATATGAGCAGTTGAGTAGAGGTGGGGTTAAGGGGTTTGTTCATGCCATAGTACTTTTTATTACTAAACAACATGATTTAATCATCTGCCCCTTAGCACTATAAATATTAAAAATGATAAAGGCTACTATAATAATATAAATTAGTAATTTAATTAAAGCCATTCTGATAGATAAAGTTATTAGACCACGTGCTTGTAAGCATTCAAACTTGTCGCCCTCGCCATTACTGTCTCCTGTTTCCTGTCTCGAGTCTGCTGGCCAAGAGAGTGACCCCTCCTAACCCAGGAGATTATAAACTCTTCCCTGCGTCAAGACATAGGCCTCCCCACGCCCCAAAACCCGGAAACGGAAACCAGTTGGACCACGTTGGATCACGGGAAATGTAGTTTGATACATTTTCCAAATTTCACTTTTACAATTCCCCGTGAGGTCTGGAAAAAAAAAAGGTTAGTCCTTTTTTCTTCGCTGGACCTATAAAAATAAACAACTTCTAAATTTTTCAGGAATTTGGGGATGAACAAATGGTTAAAATTAGCCGCATTGACAAAAAACCAATTTGGGGGGCAGTCCCCCACTGGCATAACAGTGTACAATTAAAACAATACATACAACTCAATTTTCAACTCCCCATAGTTCAATCAACTGCACCCCAAAGTTTAAAATTTGGTCTTCATGGTACAGTGAAGGCTTTTCAGACATCTTCATGTGTCCTCACCAAACAAGTTCGTCGTCTGGATTTTGGGGAGATGGCAAGATCCTTATCCTGAAATTATTCTCAAAAGAATTTAAACTTTACATATAGATTACAAAACATACATTTTCTTCTAAGATTCATACAATTCCCCGTGAAATTACTCCTAAAAGAGTTAAATATACATATATTTTTACATTATCAAATTTAAAAAAACTTAGATATCCCTGTGAGGTAAAACTTAAACACACCTTTTTTCTAAAAAAGGGTGCCTCAGTTCAGCTAAGGATGGCAAAATACAAAGAATAAAATTCAAGAAAAAAGAAGAAAAAATTAACTTGTGAATGAAATGTAAATGTGCAAAAAAATCTGGGGAAAATAAACTTAGACCTTTGAATGAAGGTCTAATTAAAGTGAATTCAGCAGTGTGCAATTACCCATTCAGGGCCAGGACTTAAGGAAAATGTCTCTTTCTGATCTGACTTATCATCAGCTTTTTAGGGAACTGAGCCAAATAAATAACCAATCTTAGGTGCTTTCTAGGAATCTAAGTCGAGGGGACCCATGTCCTCTAAAGTTTTAGAAAAGACTGGGACTCCAGGACTCCAACCCCAATTTCCAAGCCCTAAAGTATTGGCATAGAACTGCTGCAATTATGCAGATCTTAGTCAGTCAAGTCTCTGACCATGCGCTTCCTTTAGCACTATTAACAGCTTTCCTATTCCCTTCTGGAATCAGAGAGGCATTTAAATCACAGTCCTATAGGCTCAGGTATTTGCTGTAGAATCAGAAAAAGGATAAATAATGATTATATATGTACTTCCAGTACAAGATGATAAAAAGGAATGCTCTAATTAAAAAATGTTTTAAAAAACAAAAATATATATATAGCTTAGAAGTAGAAGGATTATGTTACCCAAAAATGAGACTTTCTGTGAGAGAAAGTGGGTTTTACAAATAGCAGATTCACAATGCACATTCAAATAGAGTACCATTATTTCCAATAGCACATTTTAAAACAATAAATAATGATGTTCAAAATCATATACTTGTTACAACCTGTAACCCTTGGCAAATGCTGTTATTACTTCCATAGCAAAGAATATACAGGAGCTCCTTGACTCTCTGTATTTAAAAAAAAATCCTGGGTAGGAAATGCTTCTACCCATTTAAGGCAATAATATCTCTTATAATAAAATATATGAAAGCTTTATCCTTTAAGACAACAATTCTTAAGGATTTAAAGTAAAAGTTAAAAAAGATCTCTTGTAAAATTACAAGGTAATATTTAAAGCATGGAAACTTTCAAGGTTCTTTGCAATTACTAAGACAGAATAAATTTTAAAGACATGTGCTCTATAAGATGTTCATAGGTGGTACATATAACCGCATTGTTTCTGATACAGTAAGCTTTAAGTAAATTAGGAAATATAATAACATCATAAGCAGTAACTTCATTAGCGTAAAATGATTCAGTGCAACAGGAAAATCAACGAAATAAGCAAGATTAATTTACAAAACTAATTAGCAAAATACAGTAAGATACAGTCTCTTTAAAAGTCATTCAGTTCTGAAAGGTTTTTTTAGTTGTTTTTTTTTTATAATCAGTCTTTGCTCAAAGTTCTGAGCAGGTATGGGGTGAAATTTCTTCCCCTGAGTTCAGTTTTTAATCACAAGCAAGTCTGAATAGGCCATTCGGCCCCATTAAGGGTAAACGCTAGGTCCACGTGGGGTCAGGTCGTTGGGCTCGGGGCTAGAGAAAAAGTTTTGTAGAAAATACCCACGTATAGAGCTTGTGTGGGTGACTACATTAGGTCTTTTGAGAAACACATGGAGGGTTAGAATGTCTCCTATAAGAAAGTAGAGAGAAAGGGGAATACTACCCAAATTGTTAGCGGCAGGAACTGAAGCTGAATGCGGCCTTTGGCAAGTCGGGACTGGGTTCTTTCTCGGAAATCTCAGGAAAAGCAGCCCAGGGTTCTGGAGTGGAAGTGGCACTAGCAGGATTAGCAGTCAGGATTCGGAGATCACAGGGACTGGAACGCTGGCAGGCTTGTAGGCTTTCAATGCGGCAGGAATGGAGATCAAGTCAGGAGTCAGGAGATCAGCAGCAGGAATGGAGGTCAACGGCAGAGACACACTGGCTGGGCTCCGGCATTTTAGTGTAAAGCCAAAAGCCCTAATCGGCTGGCCTGACCTCCCTCCCAAGGTGGTTTGGACTGGACTGGCTGGCTGAGTCATGCCGGAGGCAAAAATGTGCTCTTGCTTTTAGCAAAAGCATGGCAAGGAAAGTCACTTTCCCTTTTCAAAAAAGTGCTCAAAAGAGCTGAGCCAGACAGCCAAAAAGCAGGCATGGCTATCGTTTCTGAAAGGCTATCTGGAAAATTGAAAATTCGATTTCCAAACTTCATAAGGTTGCCAAAATTATAAATATTAAAAATGATAAAGGCTACTATAATAATATAAATTAGTAATTTAATTAAAGCCATTCTGATAGATAAAGTTATTAGACCACGTGCTTGTAAGCATTCAAACTTGCCGCCCTCGCCATTACTGTCTCCTGTTTCCTGTCTCGAGTCTGCTGGCCAAGAGAGCGACCCCTCCTAACCTAGGAGATTATAAACTCTTCCCTGCGTCAAGACATAGGCCTCCCCACGCCCCAAAACCCGGAAACGGAAACCAGTTGGACCACGTTGGATCACGGGAAATGTAGTTTGATACATTTTCCAAATTTCACTTTTACAGCACCCATAGAAAAAAGCTGAGAGCCTTAAAAAGTCATAATGCTGTACTGTTTTTCATGGATTAAAAAAAAAGTTTTCCATACTTGTTTGTCACAAATAATTTATTTCAAATGTCCTGAATAATTCTGAAGGAGAAAGGGCCTCCTAGTCCTAAGACCACTACCCTAGTAGTTCAGTTTAGATGCTGCAATTGATGAGTAGCTCACAATTCTGTGAAGTAAATTATTTAGCGGGCATTGATCCTGAGAACAGCCTAGCCCTGTCACTATGTCCCACTGCAACTGGCATCAACTTGCCATAGCTAGTGTAAGGTCAGCACAGAAGGGAAGACGTCATGACATTTGAAAGCTACTGGCCAAGAAAAGGAAGGTGGAGCCCGTCAGGGTTTTTTAATGAAAGGTGAGAAGTTGGGTAGCTCTCTTGACTTCCATTCATATTACAGGGCTGACTTCTTATCTGATCATACCATTTGCAGCAGCTTGGCCTGAGCCAGCAAAATGGAGAATCAGATCTGTAAAGATTTTGCTCTCTTTCTCTACCTCTATCAATATCATTCTCTTTACTTATATGCTTATACATATGATGATGAACCTCCAGATCATTTTTTTTATTTGTAACACAAGTTATTAAACAGTTAACACAAAGAGATTTACTATGATACAGTGTCACTAAGCTTCTCATAATGCCCCGCCTCCCCCAAACCTACCCCAACCCCTTGCTTCCAAATGGGAATTCTCATTCAAAGGGGAGATTATAACTTAAAATCTTTAGATATTCATAAAGTCAGAGAAATTCTACGTGAGTGAGATTTTCATGTCCTTAGGTGATCAAGAAATTGTATCAAGGGAGGTTGGAGTCAATTTGGAACAACTTGGTTGCCTTTCAATAATTTTATTAAACTAATCCTTATAATAGAAATGAGGGAACCTTGGCCCTAGCATAGCTTCCTTAATTTCATCTCTTGTCCATTGATGTCAGGGGACATGGTCAGGTAATGAAAGGTGAAATAATGGAAAGAGCACTGGGCTTGGCATAAGAACACTTAATAACAGTTGATCTAGGCAACGGTTCTTCTGAGAAAGATCTGGAGTTTTTAAGGGCCTGAAAGCTTAATAGGAGTCAACATTGTATTGAGACAACCAAAAAAGTGAGCAGATTTTGGGCTACATCGAGTGTGGTATAATGTCCAGGATCAAGGAAACTATAGATCTGCTATACTCAGTCTAACTAATCTTAAAATGTTTTCTGTTAAAGATGGCACCTTTAACTAAGAGCTTTGGTAAGCAGAAGACTATTCAGAAAGAGATAAGTACTCAATTTCATGTCATGTGAGACTCAGTTAAAAATAATAAAAAAAGACTGGGTATATTTAAGAAGAGTTGGGAAAAGTTTGAAAAGTTGACAAATGGGAAGGGTATCATACTTGTATTTGGACCCTAGGTGCAAAGACAATAGCAATAGGTAGAAGTAATAGAGGATCAGATTTAGACTTTATGTAAGGGACCATTCTTCATAATACTCATTCCCTACTACTTCCTACATACACAGATAACTTCCTTCTTTTTAATCCATTTCACATGCTCAGAAAATACATACTCAAAATATATAAACTTGGATCCCATTTCCTCAAACTTGCTTTGCTTTAGTTTGTATTAAATAAGCATTGTTATTATTAACTACAGAATCTGTAAAGGGCATGGAGATTTACTGAAGCAGAGAATCAAGAAGAGTAAATGTCAGGGAGGAAGAGAAGACTGATTGCAATCATAGAAATCGAAGGGTATCCATGAAATAAAAGAGAAGCTCTCCATGAGTCTAGATAAACCAAACTATATTCTTTGCCCTGCCTCTGAAAATTAGCTCAGAATTTTTCACAGTGAAAGTGACCAATAAGTGCTTATTAAAATAATATTAATAAGAATACTAGCAGTTAATATTCTATAGGTCTTTAAAGGTTTTGTAAAGTGTGTAGCACCACATTGGATCCTCAAAACAACTTGGGAGATAAGTACTATTCTTACATGCATTTTACAGATGAAGAAATTGAAACAGACAGCTATCAAGACTTGTCTAAAATTGCACAACTAATAAATGGGTGTGGTAGGATTTTGCTTCGCATCTTCCTGACTACAATTACAGCAATCTCTCCATTGTTTTCCTTATTAGCAGTGACTCTGCTTGTGCTTAGATGGTTGTAGCAGGGTAGTAAAGTGAAATTTGAACATAAAGTGGCAAAATGCCTTTTGAAATAGATAATGCATTGTGATATTGGAAATTTGGGTGTCCTTGAACTAATTTTTAGGTCGCTGATCTAAATTTCCTGTGGACTTTTAGATCTCTTTCAAACTGCATTTCCCATGATTCCTCTTGCATAATCACATATACAGGAAGCATAGTAACATAAAGAAAAGTATAAAGACTGAGGACTACATTGGTACTTCCTCTTTCTTTGTGATTGTGGAGCAGCAGGAGGATGGGAGGAGCAGGTAAATGGCAGATCTCTTTAAAATAATTCAACAGGCACATGGCTTAATTTTTCTAAATGGCTTTCAATAAACCCTTTGAAACCATGATATTTTAAAATTTATCACTCTATATTAATTTTATCTCTTACATTAATGGCAACCAGAAGTTTGGAGATTGAATCCTTAATTTTTCAGATAGAATACCAAGCCATGATATTTCTGCCATGATTTTGTACCCTCCCCCCACGGGCAGAACTCAGAGAGCATTTAGAATCCTCTCCGGAGCTGTGGATCTGCTCTTGCCATTTTTGTGCTATTTTGGGCCACTTTGCTCAGTTGTTTTGAGCAACTTGTTGAAAGGGGAAAGTTATTTTTCTGCACCTTGCTATTTTCTTTTGAGGTTCTTTTGTGGGAAAGGGGACCATAATTTTTCCAGCAGCCTCTTCCTGGTTGCTAGTTCATACATTCCCCATGGACATAACTCCAGCAGGTGCCAGCCCTGCCTGCCTGCCCCTCCCTGGGGGAGTGAAGCCATTTCTGACCTTCCCGTCCAAATGCTGATCCCATATCCTAGCTACTGACTACCCATCCCTGCAGATGCCTTTTCCACCAACCCCTGCCCTGCCTGCTCCTTGCCGCTCCAGCTAATCCTGCCCTGAATGCTTCTCCTGCTGACCCCAATCACTGTCCCGTCACCTCCTGGAGGAACCCCAGCCACTGCCTAAGGCTTGGGAAGTGTGTGTGTATACACACACACACACACAAACACACACACACACACACACACACACACACACACACACACATATATACCTTCTTTCTCATTGTACACACTGGAGAATTTCCCAGATATGTTTCCTCGTAGACATTAAAAACTTTTAACCTAAAGGGAGCCCCTCCAAGTGGGATTCCCAACCTGCTGCTTTTCCAGTCTTTACCCCAATTGGCTTCCATGCTCTACCTTTGGGGGAGAGGACTGAGTTAGCACATGGACCCTAACAGACTCCAGTTGCAGAATGTTTTTTTCTTCCTACCATTCCTTGTAAGTATCCTGCCTGAGACTCAGGGGTGCATGCTGGCCATTTGGGCCAAGGGAATTTAAACAGGAAGTTTTTAAAAGTCTCGAGGCAAACTTAGCCTCCTCAGACTTCAAGGTTTTTTTTTGAAAGTCTCTGAATCTTATTGTATTTTGCTGATTGTTTTATGATTTAATTTAGCTGTTTTAAGTTCATATATTAATCTGATCAACATCTTTCTGTTACACTGAATCATTTTAAGCTAATATGTTTTTGGCTGCTAGATAAATTCTGTTTGTGATTTTATTGTAATTCCCTAATAGTGAACAAATCTATTGGAACCGGTAAAAAAAGGGTTTTGACTGCATTGCTTGTTATTTGCTTATATTATTGTTTTTGTTGATTTCTTCAAGGTTTAAAAAAATTTAAGTTTACCTGTATTAATCTAATTCTGTTATATGATTCTGTTATCTGTACCACTTACCTATGATTGTAAAAGATCATGAACATCTTGTTCAATTTTTTTAAGTTGTAAAAGCCCATGAGTCCTATGTATACTGAACTTGACATGCCTTAAGTTTTTATTCTATCTTGATAATTGTATACAACCTTGAAGACTATGATGCCTTAAGAATTTAAATTGTATTTTTATAAGAAGTCTTAAAAATTGACTTTAGGATTTTATAGCAACTTCTGAATGGATGATAGGTTTATATATGTATATACATATATACATATACATAATAAAGGATGCTGTCTTAAAAAAGGTAGAGAAAACAAATCAAAGTTTCCTACCCAAAAATTGTCCAAAGATGAGTACTGCTGACAATCATACTTATCAACATTCAGAGACATTTTAATAACTTATTCATTTTATGCTCAGCATAATCTCATGGCATACAGGGGGAATCAAGCAGCCATTTTAAGAAACTTTATATAAGATATTTCAAACAACAGATAGCAAAAGGGAAAGATTGGCATCAGATAAATTTTAAATTAGTCAGTCAACATTAGAGATGAACTTGGAATTTTTAGGCTAATCATTAGTGCCAAAGCTATAACTAATAACAGGAAATGCTCATCTCCAATAAATATAGGTAACAAATCACAGGTAGAAATTATATCACTAAACAGTTAATCATTTGAACTAAAAGTTTAATTTTGTTTTTCATCAGTGGTTTCCAGTTGTGTCTAACTCTTCATAACTCCATTTGGGGACTTTTTTTTTAACATTTATTAATATTCATATTTAACATGGTTACATGATTCATGCTCCACCTTTCCCCTTCAACCCCCCCCCCCGGCACCCCCTCCACCCATGGCCGATGCGCATTTCCACTAGTTTTGTCATGTGTCCTTGATCAAGACCAATTTCCAAATTGTTGGTAGTTGCATTGGTGTGGTAGTTTCCAGTCCATACCCTCAATCATGTCCACTCCGACCCATGCGTTCAAGCAGTTGTTTTTCTTATATGTTTCCTCTCCTGCAGTCCTTCCTCTGAATGTGGGTAGCTTTCTTTACCATAAATCCCTCAGAATTGTCCTGGGTCATTGTATTGCTGCTGGTAGAGAGGTCCATTACATTCAATTTTACCACAGTATATCAGTCTCGGTGTATAGAGTTCTTCTGGCTCTGCTCCTTTCGCTCTGCATCAGTTCCCGGAGGTCTCTCCAGTTCGCCTGGAACTTCTCCAGTTTATTATTCCTTTTAGCACAATAGTATTCCATCACCCGCATATACCACAGTTTGTTCAGCCATTCCCCAATTGAAGGACATACCCTCCTTTTCCAATATAATATAATCAACATAATTTAATTTACATTTTGTAATTTTCTCTAACTCTTGCTTGGTTTTAAAGTCTTTCCTTTCCCAGAGATCTGACAAGTATACTATTCTGTGTTCACTTAACATGTTTATAGTTTCCCTCTTTATATGCAAGTCATTCACCCATTCTGAATTTATCTTGGTGTAGGGTATGAGATGTTGATCTAGACCTAATCTCTCCCATATTGTTTTCCAAATTTCCCAGCAGTTTTTGTCAAATAGTGGATTTTTGTCCCAAAAGTAGGGCTCTTTGGGTTTTTCATACATTGTCTTGCTGATGTCACTTACCCCAAGTCTATTCCACTGATCCTCCCCTCTGTCTCTTAGCCAGTATCATACCTTTTTTATGACCACTGCTTTATAGTATAGTTTAATATCTGGTACTGCTAGGCCCCCTTCCTTCACATTATTTTCCATCATTTCCCTTGCTATTCTTGATCTTTTGTTATTCCAAATGAACTTTTTTCTAATTTTTTCTAATTCAGTAAAAAAGTTTTTTTTGGTAGTTTGCTAGTTATGGCGCTAAATAGGTAAATTAATTTGGGTAGAATGGTCATTTTTATTATGTTAGCTCATCCTACCCATAAGCAATCAATATTTTTCCAATTGTTTAGATCTAGTTTTAATTGTTTGGAAAGTGTTTTGTAGTTGTTTTCATATAATTCCTGTGTTTGTTTTGGTAGATAGATTCCTAAGTATTTTATGTTGTCTAGGATGATTTTAAATAGTGTTTCTCTTTCTGCCTCTTGCTGCTGTGATGTGTTGGAATTAGAAATGCTGATGATTTATGTGCATTTATTTTGTATCCTGCGTCTTTCTACAAGCTTCTTCGTTGATTCTCTAGGATGTTTTAAGTAGATCATCATATCATCTGCAAAGAGTGATAGCTTGGTCTCCTCATGGCCTATTTTGATACCTTCAATTTCTTTTTCTTCTCTAATTGCTACTGCTAGTGTTTCTATGTGTTACTATGTTGAATAGTAAAGGTGATAATGGGCATCCTTGTTTCACTCCTGATCTTATTGGGAAGGCTTCTAATTTATCCCCATTGCATATGATGCTTCTTGATGGTTTTAGGTATATACTGTTTATTATTTTTAGGAAAGGTCCTTCTATTCCTACACTTTCCAGAGTTTTCAATAGGAATGAATGCTGTAATTTGTCAAAGGCTTTTTCAGCATCTATGGAGATAATCATGTGATTTTTGTTTGTTAGATTGTTGATATGGTCAATTATGTGGATGGTTTTCCTAATGTTGAACCAACCTTGCCTTTGGATGGCTTGCCTTTGTGAGCCACATGCCCTCTCACGTTTATCCTTACACCCAGGGTCTGTCTGCACTCTTTAGCTTCCTGAGGTCTCAGGTCTAGTTATTCTCTGGGTCAAGCCTCCTGGTGGTCCCCTTGCTTGTTCCTCTGCCCGAAGCTCCTTTAACAGTCTCAGGGAACGGCTTCCACAGTCATGCACTCCTCTACTGAAAATATGAATGATATAGAAATATGTTTTGAGCAATAAAAAATGTATAACCCAGTGGAATTACTTGTTAGCTCCTAGAGCAGGTTGGGAAGAAGGGTGGGTAAAATCATGAATCTTGTAACCATGGAAAGATATTCTTCACCATCCAGAGAAAGAACTGTGGAAACAGAAATGCATTAGAAAAATATATGTTTGAACATGTGGTGAAATAGGGATACAATTGGCATTTTGATGTTAAAGGATCACTCTACTGTGGATATTAATAACATGGAAGTAGGTTTTGAACAATGATACATGTATAACCGAGTGTAACTGCTTGTTGGCTTTGGGAGATGGGAGAAAAGGAAGGAGGCCATGAATCATGTAACCATGGAAGATTATTCTTAAAAGGAAAAAAATGGAAAATTATTCTAAATTAATAAATAAATAATAAAAAAAGAAATTCCAAAAATGGTACAAAAAATAATACCAAAAAAAATAGATATAAGGATAGAATTCATGTTGACAATTGGACAAAGATAAGTTACAAAGGAAAACAAATTATTAAGATAATACACGATGGAGAATCTCTCCAAAAAAACAGAAACTCTGAAAGAGAGAAAGGTTGATTAGGAAATGTAGAAGCAGAAGGAAATTTGTCAAAAAGGAAGCAAAAGATAACCTTAAAATAGATATGAATTTTATACAAATCTTAGTATTCTACCTTTAAAACAAAATGATCAGAAACAATTTAAAAGACAAGTCTCATGGGAAAACATAATTAATTTAAAAAACTATAAATACATTGTAAAATATTCAAAAATAGAATTATTTCCCTATATTTAAATATACAATATATTTAAATATAGGGAAATAATCCAGATTCAATCCAAAATTCATCATCTGAGGAAAAACTTCATGCTTAAAATTCTAAGGCAAATACATTTTACATTTTACAATTTCACCATCATATAATGCATTTTATAAGTAGCTGTGAAAATGGCCTTCAGCTAAAAAGAAAAATGAATTTTTATAGCCCAGGATTACTCTGCAATGATAAGGAATTATAAAAAAGAATAATATGCAATATTTCCAAGTTTTTTTTTTTAACAATCAACTTCTTTTTGTTGTTGTTTGCTCATTTCCTCAGCTCATTTCTTTACTTTGAACTTTATGTTAAAATTGGACTCTGCGCACCAGAATATGGGAAGGCACTATCGAAAGCTTTGAGCTTTTTTGTGCTGCTGATTTTAGAGCTACTTTTAGAGGTCTTCAATTTTCAGTGTTTCCAAGGTGGTGGGATGCTGGATGAGATATGGTGACTTCTTATCTGCATTCTGGACTTTACCCAGGAAGGGGTCCTGCTCTCCTGAAGCCACATATGCTACTGTTCCTCTCTGCCTTAAAACTGTGAGAGCCTTTGCTCTCTTGTGACAAACTAGAAGCTCTCTTTTCTACTCTGGAACTGTGACCTAGAACTGCTATTGGCAATTGAGTTGCCAATCTGACTCAGCTGTATACAGTGCCAGCAAAGGATCTCTTGTAATCTCTTGTGGTCTGTTATTTGATTCCCTTACCATCTCTGGGCTGAGAACTCCCTAAGTTACTGCTGGTCCAACTGCTGCTGTGCTCTAGATGGGCCCCAGCCCTGGTATCACAAGCTTCTGATGACTTCCTAAATGGTCTTAAGCTGGAAAAAAATTTTTTTCACTCTTTCCTTTTGTTGGTTTGTCACTACAAATTTGATCTGAGGAGTTATTTTAAAGTTGTGTAGAGGGGAATATTAGGAGAATTCAGCCTGTATTCTTCCATCTTGTCTGTGTCCCAGTGGTTTTTTTCTAACAGAGAATTCTATATTTTTTCTAGACACACAAGGAAATATAGTTGAAACATAGTGTTAAGATTAAAAATGATAAAGACTGATATAATAAGAGAAATTAGTAGTTTAATTAAAGCCATGCTGATAGGGATAAAATCATTAGACCATGCACCTGTAAGAATTCACATTGCCTCAGCCATTTTTACCTTTCATATTGTGTGCTCAGGTAGCTAAGAGGGCCACTTCCTCCTCCCCCAGGAGACTTATCCCCTCTCTTACATCATCATACTTCCTGTTTGCCATGAGGAATCATGGGAAATGTAGTTTCAAAGTCCCCATGTGTCCATAGGAAATATATAACATACTTTTAAATGGCATCTTCCCAATTCCAAATATACAATAGTAATCACCATACTACCTTCAGAAAAATTTATATATGTTGGAAGACGAAAGGACAGGGAATGGTTACTAAAATGACACTGACATGAAACTATCTTTAATTGCCTTGTTTTTCTTTTTAGACCCCTGGGAAGATATAGATCTTAAACTAGAAAAAAACAACAACCTTAGAGGCCAACATGTCTTATTTTACAAATAACTGGTAACATTCTGAGGTAGGATTTTAATCCAATTCTTCCTTTCTCCAAGTCCATTGAATATATACTACATCAGTCTTCTTCTGGGAGTAGTGTCAATAAAATTGGGGTGCTCTTTTAATCCTTGCTAATAAGGAGGGGTAGAAGGTGATTGAGGTGATAGGAGAGGAATAAAAGGGATGGCTGAGATTAGGGAAGGAATGGACAAGGTGGTAAATTGAATGGTAAGGGAATAGGTGGGGTATTCATGAGAGGCAGCTTGAAGAGGCTAGACACTCAGGCTAGAGACAGAAGATACTGGGGAAATAGACTGATCCCTTCCAGGCAGGAAAGGTATCTCTATAGACACAAGGAGTTGGGCCAGTCAGAAATGGTTTAAATCTGCCTTGAGGGCTTTTCTTGTCAGTTTCTCAAGTCCCTTGAGGGAGGAGTCAAAGGGCTCCTCCATGTCAGTGAAACTGATGGGTTCAGGAGGAAGTCTTGGGCAACAACTTCCTCCCAAAATGGATGCCTCCAGTTCCCTCAGGAATAAAAGGAAATAATTCCTTCCCTCTTCAACCCTTGCCTAATCTTCGACTCAATGATTCACCAGAGGGTTTGAGTAGGTAACAAGGGGATTTATTATTATTCAGGGTTAGTCAGAAGGAGAGAAGTGTCTGGGGTTTTCTGACAGTCACTAGGGAGAAACTCAAGATGGGGGAGCATCACAGGAGTGGGTTAGACTGAGCGAGAGCCTGGTTTCCCAGCCAGGAAAGATTTGGCTGCCTTTAAAGTAGAGTGTATATACTAAATCAATAAAATAAGGGATAGTTTGATTCAAGGATGTTTTACTTGCCCATAGGAAAACTAAACCCACAAAGTCTAATCACTAAAACCCAAAAACCACCCTTACTCCCAGAGCCCACAAGGAAAAATCAGGAAAGGCAACAGGGGAGTAATATGGAGAAGGTCAGGGAGAGGTCCAGAGAAATTAGCTAGGTTCCAGTTGTCCAGAGACAAAGCACAGGCCAAAAGCAAAGCTGAAACACAAAGGCAGAGCTTCAGTTGGACCTTCTGCTCTCTTCAAACCTCAGGTTCCAACTGAACTTCTGTCAGCATTCTAAGGCTTCTAACTGCCAGAAGTTTTCAGTTAACTTGTGCAAGAGCAAAAGCTTCTGGTGCATCTTTGCATTACAGTCACTATATAGTTCTGGTCATGGCCGTGGAACTCTTCTGCCTTTTCTCTATGTACATAATGTCAGGAACACAGTAAGAAGCTTCACATGTACTTGCACAATTTTTTTTAACCCTTGTACTTCGGTGTATTGTCTCATAGGTGGAAGATTGGTAAGGGTGGGCAATGGGGGTCAAGTGACTTGCCCAGGGTCACACAGCTGGGAAGTGGCTGAGGCCGGGTTTGAACCTAGGACCTCCTGTCTCTAGGCCTGACTCTCACTCCACTGAGCTACCCAGCTACCCCACTTGCACAATTTTTAATTGAATTGAATTTGTCCCTGGGAAGGAACTCTATCCTTAAAACATGCCTGTTCTTGTCTCAGTCTTTGATGACTTTTGGTTCTGTCTCCATCTATGAGGAACTGAGGGAAATGATGTCAATTCAAAATGAAAGTAATGGAAATAGATTACAGAAATATTCCTGGAGGGAAGACAATTTTTGAATAGTGTCTAGCAAACCACCACTACCACCAAAAACAAAAATAAATGAATAAGAAAATGGAAAATATTACTGAAAATGCAGGAAACTTTATCTCAAAATACACACATCAAACTGA
Organism: Gracilinanus agilis; assembly: GCF_016433145.1. Classification (NCBI taxonomy): domain Eukaryota; kingdom Metazoa; phylum Chordata; class Mammalia; order Didelphimorphia; family Didelphidae; genus Gracilinanus; species Gracilinanus agilis. The sequence continues at coordinate 440,159,376 of NC_058131.1, forward strand.
CCTATGTGTAGCTATAATGCAGGATTACAGTAATGATGTTTGACACACCCCCATTCTGGAGTATGACTAGAGGTCATTTTCCCAGAACATCTTAGAGCCAAGCAAGATATATATCAGGACCCCTGCCTTAGGCCCCCTAATATTTTCCAACTGAGATGATATTGGCCCTGCCAAATCCTTTAGACTTTGTGGTGAGAGAAAAGGAGACATATGGGATCCCATCTTGCCCCTATGTGAGTTCCCTATGTGAAAAAAATCTCTGCGATCATTTTCTAAGGACAATCTTTTCCTTGCCTGAGTTGTTTCTGTTTTTTATCAGGTGCCTGAATAATCTTGCTTGCTTTCTTTGCTTTGTCTACTTGTCACGTTAAGCTTCTGCTGCTTCCTAAGTGCCTTAAAAGAATTTCCCTTAACTCAAAGTGGGTAAATGACCTAGATAAAAAGAGGGAAACGATAAACAAATTGGGTGAACATAGAATAATGTATTTGTCAGATCTATGGGAAAGGAAGGAATTAAAGAACAATCAGGAGATAGAGAACACTACAAAATATAAAATGAATAATTACGATTATATGAAATTAAAAAGTTTCTGTATAAACTAAACCAATGCAACCAAAATTAGAAGGAAAGCAGCAAATTGGGGAAAAGTTTTATACCAAAAACCCCTGACAACACTCTCATTTCTCAAATTTATAAGGACCTAAGTCAATTGTACCAAAACTCAACCATTCTCCAATTGACAAATGGTCAAGGGACATGAATAGACAGTTTTCAGATAAGAAATAAAACTATCAATAAGCACATGAGAAAGTGTTCTAAATCTCTAATAATTAGAGAAATGCAAATCAAAAAAACTCTGAGGTATCACCTCACGCTTAGCAGATTGACTACAACAAAAGAAGGGGAGAGTAATGAATACTGGAGGGAATGTGGCAAAAATGGAACATTAATGCATTGCAGGTAGAGTTGTGAACTGATCCAACCATTCTGGATGGCAATTTAGAACTACGCTCAAAGGGCTATAAAAGAATGCCTGCCCTTTGATCCAGCCATACCATTGTTGGGTTTGTACCCCAAAGAGATCATAGATCTTGTACGAAAATATTTATTGCTGAGCTTTTTGTGGTGGCAAAAAACTGGAAAATGAGGTTATGTCCTTCAATTGGGGAATGGCTGAACAAACTGTGGTATATGTTGGTGATGGAATACTATTGTGCTCAAAGGAGTAATAAACTGGAAGAATTCCATGTGACCTGGAAAGACATCCAGGAATTGATGCAGAGTGAAAGGAGTAGAGCCAGAAGAACATTGTACACAGAGACCAATACACTGTGGTAAAATAGAATGTAATGGACTTCTGTACTAACAGCAATGCAATGACCGAGGACAATTCTGAGGGACTCATGGAAAAGAATGCTACCCACATTCAGAGGAAGAACTATAGGAGTGGAAGTAGAAGAAAAATAACTGCTTGAACACATAGGTTGAGGTGGACATAATTGGGGATGTAGACTTGTAACTACCACACCAATGCAACTGTCAACAATTTGGAAATAGGTCTTGATCAATGACATATGTTAAAACCAGTGGAAATACGCATTAGCCATGGGAGGAGGAGGTGGGGGGGGTGAAAGGGAAAGTTAGAGCATGAATTATGTAACCATGTTAACTTTTCTAAAAAATAAATATTAACAAATGTTTAAAAAAAGAAAGAAAAATGAAGCCATGTGACTGTTAAGAGTTAGTGTAAAATATGCGGGCCTTGTTCCTTCTTCCTTCAATTCTGGCTCCACTTCAAATCACAAAAGAGGAGGTACCAATCCACTCTCTCATTATTTATCCTTCTTTCTAAGTGATTACACTTTCTGCCCATGTGATTACACAAGAGAGCAAGGCAGTTGCCTCTTGGGAAATGTAGTTTTAATGAACCCTAAATGTCCACAGGAATTTTAGATCAGGGACCTCAAAATTAGTTCAAGGACCCCCAAATTTCCAATATCACAGGCGGCAGAGCAATGTTATATCCACTCTCAGGCAATTCATGGCTCTGGGAATGGGCAAATTCAGTTTATAGTCAGCAATTGCATTCAACATTCCTCCAGATGTTTAAGATATATTTTATCATTGACCATTAGAAGTACCAAGGAATTCCATGTAATGTGATATGGTGGAAAGGATGCTAAAGTTAGCATCAGAGAATCACACATCTCTTTTCTATTGTGTGGAATTTATATGATGTAAGAGTTCCAATTGCACAATGACCTCTAGCAAGCCATGTCACATCCACTAGCCTCATTTTCACAATCTCTACCTTTATGGAGTTTAATGAAATCAGGGTTCTTAACCTGGGGTTCAGAGATCCCCTCTCCCTAGGAACCTATGGATAAATTCCAGGAATCCCTTTAACTTAGATATGAAAAAAATTATGTTTTTCTAGAAATGCATTTTCCTTTTCAATCCTATAAATTTGATTTTATGTATTTAAAAAAGAGGGTACATGACACAGAAAAATGTTAAAGAGCTCTTGGACCAGATGATTTCTAAGATACCTTCCAGCTTTAAATTAATGGCCTAATTGGGTGAATCTTTCAGTTATAAGCCTAACCCCCAGTCCTGAATCTACTCAGCAGGATAGAAAAGGAAGGAAAACTGATAAGGGACAGGAAGTGTAGATTGGAGTTTAACTTCTCCCTAGAATTCAGGAGTTAATGATTGAGAAAGGCAGATAGGAGCTTACTACACCTTCCCCATTATGGACATTTCTACTAACTAGAAATCATTTTACTGTCTAATGCAGTCAAGTTCAAGCTTCTTACGAAATAGGAAGTGAGAAATGGGGTCATCCTTGTAAGTTCAGTGAAACAGGGTTCATGATGTTTATTGGAGAAGGAAAATAAAATTTGGAAGAAACAAGATAAGGGCACAGTTAACTTCCTTAGGGTTGTAGATCTGAGGTTTGAATGTTAGCAGATCAAAAAAACTATTTCCTTACAACAATATGATTTTGAATTCTAATCATACTACCAACATTCCCCAAGCTTAGTGTGAAATAAAATAGTATGCCTCATATCTCTTCACTCTACTCTGAAAGGGAAAATATTTCTTATTCTTTAGCCCAGGGCAGCTTGAAGCAGAATTAGGAAGTGGAGGGATTGCTTCCAGAATCTTGGGTGCCAGGGAAAAGTCTCCATGGAAATTTTAATCTGCCATTAAAGAATAGAATACAAGTACTGGAGATCATAAAGGGAAAGAGCTAAACCTAAAGCCATCTGGGAAAAAATGATTAGCATTCTCTACCATGATCAGTGTGCAGATATGCTTTAAATAAAGAGTTTTTCTGTTTTCTGTCTTAGTAAATTCTGCAGGGCAGGGTGGCCAAGTTATTATCTTCAGTGTGTAATCTGTTATATCCAGCATTTTAATCACTCTTAATAGAGGCACTTAATATTTAAGGAAACAATTATCATTGAAAAGGAAAAGCCTTTTGTTAAGTGCCAAATGATTCTAAGGCCTTTCCAAACTCCTTCTGGTTGTTTATAATCTGAGATAGATGCAAAAGGACAAAGCATTTAAGGAAGTACAGAAAGTAAGTTTCCCTTTATTCTCTTTTGGAACTAGATATAAATCCTAATAAGCAAAGGAATCAAATAATTAATTAAATAAGTAGATAATGTATTCATCAACTCCCTAGAGGCTTTCTTTATTGCCCCATATACATTCCTGTTTCTTTAGTCAGTGCAAATCGTGCGTTATATCTTAATTTATCTGAGGTTCTTTCTAAAAACAAACAAAAGCAAACAAAGAAAAACAACTGTTCCTTAGTAAATTCTCAAGAACTTGATGAGAACTTTTCATTTTTTAAAGATAGGAATTTGATGGTATAGAATATCTTCAGCTAAATACAAAACTTTAAGTTCTAGAAAAAAAGATATCATGGTGAGTCCCTGCTCAATGTCTAGTTGAAGGTTATCTATCCCTAACTTGAATCATTTCAAAGAATTCAGCCATTTGAAGTAAGAAGTGATGAAAAGACTTCAATCTCTCTGCCATTTCAGAGCAAGATGGCTTTTCCTGACCCAGATTTAGAGTGAAGTGGGCTATGACAGGAAGGGGAATGGAAGAAGTAGGAGAGAAATACCTATTTGCAGCAGAGCCAATCTGGTCAAGTGAATAAAACTGGCTCCAGGGAACCATGTGTCTGGAATTTTAAAATGCATTTAGGGACATACCCACAACAGCCAAGGTGCTTTTCTCCAATAAGAAATGATATGTCTGTTTGAAGTCTGAAGAAAATAAAATGCCAATTCCTTTCCCTTTAAAATAGAAGCAGAAAAATTTCCCATGGAAGGAGTGAGAGATACTCAGCCTGCTTCCAAGAGGAAAGCTGAAAACCTTCAAGTGAAAAAAAAAAAAGTGGGGTGTCCTGGGGGGTTGGGTGGCAACTTACCTTCTAGGAGTCTATGACAAAAAAATAGAATTTTTGTTAAAGTACATATGACAATTTTGATTCATAATATTGCTCAAAGTTAGGAATGTAAAATGCAAGACTGTTAAAAAATGTATTCCTCTGACTCTGATACACTGAATAGATAATGGAAATCAAATTTCATCATAGCAAAGATTATGATGACAATTTCTCTGTAATAAATAGCATATGCCAACTGACTTTGAAAGGAATTAAGAGATAGGTTCAAATTCAGCCTCTGATAAACATCAGAGTAAGTACTAAGATTCTAAACCTATGATATTGGATCAAGATGGTCACAAATATCTTTCAAAATGTATATGGATAATTCCTGCAATGACACATTCATTATAGTCCCATTCTCTCCAGTCTATTCTGTGAAACTGTTGCTCATGCCCTTCTTACAGGAATAACTTCAACCCAGGAAATGACCCTGATATGCAAGGTATTTTTCTTGCATTCCTTTGGCAGAGAAATTCTGACATAGCACTGTTCCTGCATGACAATAAACCCTCAACTATTGTTGATCAGTCCTTTTAGTGGTATCCAAATCTTCTTTACCCCTTTTGGAGATTTTTTGCAAAGATAATGAAGCAGTTTGCTATTTCCTTCTCTAGTGTATTTTACAGATAAGGAAACTGGGTCAAACAGGTTAAAGTGATTTGCCCAGGATCACACAATTAATGAGTATCATATTTGAACTCAGGTCTTCCTGATTACAGAGCACTGTGTTCTATCCTCTCTGCCACCTAATTGTCCCAATACAATAAAATTGGGATGACCATTTGCAGCATCATGGACTTGAGGACTGGAGTTTGGATAAAAAAGCATCTAAACCCTTTCTTGGCTGTGTGATGGTGTCACCATTTGAGCCTTATTGAGCCTCATTTATAAAATGAGAAGAATAATAGGAAGTTGTCTTTTATACCCCCAAAAAACCAAAATAACATCACTGGGTACCTGCCCTGAAAAAGACTAGGAAAGCCCTCACAGTAAGAGGCACTAATGTTTTCTGAATACCCTGTACACCCCAGAGAATAATAAAAAGGTATCTTCCTGACAGGATTATTAGGAGCCTCAAGTGAGATTGCAAAATTTGAAAAGGATATTGTTATGTTTGTAATAACAGGGATGTTGGGAAGCTGTTGGTCTGGCCAGGGCCTGCAAGACACTCTCCTCCCCCCCACCACACGCTTGAGTGAGTGGGGAAGGGCAAGTGCTCCTTGCTCTCAAACCCCTTCTACTCAGCAGTTGGTTTTCAGTTGAATATGAAAGCAGGGCAATGACTTCTGATAAGGCTCAGTAAAGCTAATCTCTAATGATGTTCTCCTCAACTTATATTCCCCAGAGGTTTGATTGAGGAATTGAATAGAAGCTAGATATCTTGATGTTAAGGACTGAGAAGGAACAGACTTCTTAGGCTGGCAACTGACAGGAATCAAGCTTAATGGCTGTAGTGAGTATACCCAAATAATACCCAGGCACTGCTATCAAAGATAAAGCTTATATTGATAAAAGAAAGAAGGGGAAGACAAGAGAGGGTAATTAGGATTTGGATAAGAACTGGGAAGCCCTGAACTGTTGGGATTGAAGCTGCCCCTCCCCCACAGGAGGGAGTGGCAGACCTTTAGCTAATTTGCTCTCAAAGCTAATAGTAATTACTTCTAATATCTAAATAACTAAATAATTATTATATTGATGCTGGAAAGGTCTAATCCTACTAGACAGACAAATTCCTGAGTAGAAACCACAATGACTTTTGCCACTATGGCCTCCCAGGAGAACCCCAAATCAGGAACAGCAAGCAGAAAGATCTGCTCCCCTCAACTCCCAGGAATCAACTGTTTAACTCCCTACCAACTGTCCCCTCACCCAAAGTTCTCCAGGGGTGGTCCCCTGGAATTCTGGGTGAAGCTTGACCCTGCATTTTGCAGGAATTCCATGCTGCCATTTTCCATATTACAGTAATCCCCCCTTTTCTAGTAGAAATTTCCACTGGAAATTCTGCAGGCTTAAGATATTTCAGCACAGTTAACCCTCTCTACGCAATAACTAAGCAATTTCCTAAACAATGTCTTATTCCTAACACCTTAATAGTCTTGCCATTGCTATGACTTATTTTACTACCTACCCATATCTAAGGAGGGAAAAAGGAAAGGCTAAACAAGGGAAAAATGGGTTTTGGTATAAAATACAAGCATAATAACAAATGTAACAGAGTAACACAAGCAGAAAACCAAATCTGCAACAATTATAAGTTGCAATCACTATACCTAAAGCATGCAATGTAAACATCTTTGAAACACAGTCAAAAGCAAAATTGCAAAAAGCTAAAGTGCTTCTTAACTTGCTCCTAACTCACAAAAAAGGAACATGGTAAAACTCCATAAGCAGTGTTAGAGAACTATCTATACATTTAACTCTAAGTTTTCATGTTAGTACCTTACTTAAGCCATGTTAATGGTATTAATATTTCTAAGTTCTAAATCGTTAGTATATTATCTTGTTAGTTTTAAGTGTGTACCAAGCTATATACATTACTTACTTATTCTCATAGACTATAGTGACTCTCTGACTAACTCTGTATTTCAAAGATCCCTAAAGCTACTTTCCCTAAGCTATTAGTAACTCTATACTATGGGTTAGTAATTATAATAAAGGCTATCCACAATGCCTATTCACAGGTGGAAGTTACCTTGATGTCTACCAAATCAAAAAACAAACAATGGATCTTTTGATATGTTAGAGATCCTGGGATACCCTTCCATTATATACAGCTATTCACATGTAATATGTACATATAATACATATATTCAAAAGCGACTCTCATTTATCTACATGAGGTCTATGTCAAAAGGTAAACAATCAGTTTTGTGTTGTGTTCAATGAACTAATGAGTACTGATGCATGCACATACTTACCCCTTACTGCAGGGATCTTCTGGCCCACTGGAGAACCACAATTCTCCTTGTGTAGCCATATGTGGTGTAGAATACAAACTATCATGTGATGTCTCATTTGTGCAATGTGTGTTTATGACATGATATTATAGTCTTACGTATTTCTTCCTTCTAGTCCTCTTCCTGCACAGTACTTAATAAAGATTACAAAGCCCTGGTGATTGTCCATTTCTTCGTGCCGCTTCTGCTGTGAATTTCTGTAGCTTGTAGCTTCTGTGTTCTTTGTTTCTGCATCTGTACTGCATGCATACTTGTCTGTTGTCTATCGTCTTGCCAGGTGGTTGGCTTGTCATCTTCTTAATCAGGAACATTAGTCGTTGTGATGTAATTGTGTTAACTTCCATTGTGTTGTTTTTGTGTTGCAAAAAAAAAATGTTACAGTTTTTTTTTTTTTTTTTAGATTTCAAGCAGTTCATTCTTCTTCAACAGTACATTCTGTTTGCTGTGGATCTGGCCGTGCATTCATTTCATGTTGCTCTAAGTCAGTGGGTTCATCATGGTGTTTGTTTGTTTTTTACATTTTTAAACCATTAACTTCTGTGTATTGGCTCCTTGATGGAAGAGTGGTAAGGATGGGCAATGGGGGTCAAGTGACTTGCCCAGGGTCACACTGCTGGGAAGTGTCTGAGGCCAGATTTGAACCTAGGCCCTCCCATCTCTAGGCCTGACTCTCAATCCACTGAGCTAGCTGCCCCCATCATGGTGTTCTTCATGTACAGTATGTTCTTTTACAGGTTTCACATGTGTGATATAGAACCAGGGGTCTCTGTTCTCAACTTTTACACATGTTGGACTACTTAATAATACCTGGTAAGGCCCGACCCATTTAGGGTCTATAACGGATTTTCTTGTTTTCTTTTTTTTATTTAATAATTTTTATTTTTTAGAAAAGTTAACATGGTTACATGATTCATGCTCTTACTTTCCCCTTCACCTCCCGTCTTCCCCCGCCTCCCCATAGCCAATGGGCATTTCCATTTATTTTAACATGTGTCATTGATCAAGACCTATTTCCAAATTGTTGATAGTTGCATTGGAGTTGTAGTTTCGAGTCTACATCCCCAATCATGTCCACCTCAACCCATGTGTTCAAGCAGTTGCTTTCCTTCTGTGTTTCCACTCCTGTAGTTCTTCCTCTGAATGTGGGTAGTGTTCTTTACCATAAATCCCTCAGAATTGTCCTGGTTAATTGCATTGCTGCCTGTACAGAAGTCCATTACATTCTATTTTACCACAGTGTATTGGTCTCTGTGTACAACGTTCTTCTGCCTCTGCTCCTTTCACTCTGCATCAATTCCTGGAGGTCTTTCCAGTTCGCCTGGAACTCCTCCAGTTTATTATTCCTTTTAGCACAATAGTATTCCATCACCAGCATATACCACAATTTGTTCAGCCATTCACCAATTGAAGGACATACCCTCCTTTGCCAGTTCTTTGCCACTACAAAAAGTGCAGCTATAAATATTTTTGTACAAGTCTGTTTATCTATGATCTCTTTGGGGTACAAACCCAACAACGGATCAAAGGGCAGGTATTCTTTTATAGCCCTTTGAGCATAGTTCCAAATTGCCAGCCAGAATGGTTGGATCAGTTCACAACTCCACCAGCAATGCATTAATGTCCCAATTTTGCCACATTCCCTCCAGCATTCATTACTCTCCCTTTCTTTCATTTTAGCCAATCTGCTAGGTGTGAGGTGATACCTCAGAATTGTTTTGATTTGCATTTCTCTAATTATTAGAGATTTAGAATGCTTTCTCATGTGCTTATTGATACTTTTCATTTCTTTACCTGAAAATTGGCTATTCATGTCTCTTGCCCATTTATTTAGTACAGTAACTGTAATATTGTGGAATGATCAAATGTAATAGAATTTGCTAGTAACAGCAATATAATGATCCTGGACAATTCTGAGGGACTTATGAAAAGAAATGTAATCTACATCCAGAGAAATAATAACTGTTGGAGTGAAAATGCAGATAAAAACATGATTTATCATTTTTAAATTTGGATACATGTTTTGAAGTCTTAGTCTTATGGATTTTTTCACTTACGAGAATGAGTAATATGAAGATAAAAATAAAATTTAATTAATAATATGAAATAATAAAATAACCAAAGGTAAAATAAAATACGTGGAAATATATCTACCAAAACAAACCCAGGAAATATATAAACAAAATTATAAAACATTTTTTACACAAAGTAGAATCTAAATTTTAAAAATAAAAAGTAATTTGGCTGGAGTAATGATAAAAATTGAATTGAATTGGGGGCATGGAGAATGAGGTTTAAACAGTGACAATTTGGACTTAGAATTATTGGGATGGATTTAAGTATGTTGATCACTGAGAGATGAATTCTGGTAATTTATTATTGCTAAAGATTTTAGTCTGAAATTTTGTGTCATTATGTTGTGTCATAATCTCAGGGAGCAATGTTGAAAGATAACACCGCTTTATGTGTTTATGTGTACAGGAGGCTTAAAGCTGGGTGTAATGGATAGACCAGGGAATCTGGTATATAAACATATCAAATTTTGTTGTTGCTCAATCCTTTCAGTCATATCTGACACTTCATGACATCATTTGGAGTTTTCTTGGCAATACACCAGGGTGCTTTGCCATTTCTTTTTCTAGCTAATTTTACAGATTAAGAAGCTAAGGCAAACAGGGTAAAGTGACTTGCCCAGGATAATATAGCTGGTGGGTGACTGAGACCACACTGAAACTCAGGAAGATGAGTTCTTGACTCGCAGATGGCATTGCAGCCACCTAGGTACCCCAAACACAAGAAAAACAAGATAGATAAATGAAAAGTAGAAAGATATGGTGAGGACTAGTAATGTGTTTATTGAGGAGGGCTGAGGAAGGGCTGGGGTAAAAGTGGAGATTTTTGATAATTATATTTGTACTGTCTGGAAGTATAAGATTAAATGACATGGAGGAGAAGATGCATTGTTTTTTTCCACTGCACTCAGTTTCTCACTATTTCTTGCAGGCAAATCCTCAGCATCTTTGGCTCAAGTTTTTTACAAAGAACACTAGATGGATTTAGTATTATTTCTACTCTTCTGTGTTATTCGCAGGATTCTAGTCATTGGATATCTGTTAAGAGGCACTATTGCTTAACTTAGAGGTTGCACTTGAGATTGTACCACATAGAAAATATATCTTTTTAAATCCAACCAAATAAAGAGACAGTTAATGTCAAAGAGGAGCCTGTATAACTTTTATATTTGGGCACAAATTAAATGAGGGCATTTGGAAGAAGAGAAGAACAAAAGATCAGGAATATCAAGGGAAATAATGAAAAAAGATGTGAAGGAAGGTGGCTTAGCAGTACCAGATATTAAGCTATACTATAAAGCAGCAGTCATCAAAACAATATGGTACTGGCTAAGAGATAGAAGGGAGGATCAATGGAATAGACTTGGGGTAAGTGACATCAGCAAGACAGTCTTCAATAAACCCAAAGAACCCAGCTTTTGGGACAAAAATCCACTATTTGACAAAAACTGCTGGGAAAATTGGAAAACAATATGGGAGAAACTAGGTTTAGATCAACATCTCACACCCTACACCAAGACAAACGCAGAATGGGTGAATGACTTGAATATAAAGAAGGAAACCATAAGTAAATTAGGTGAACATAGAACAGTATACCTGTCAGACCTGTTCAAAAGGTCAGATTTCAAGACCAAGCAAGAGTTAGAAAAAAATTACAAAATGTAAAATAAGTAATTTTGATTATATTAAATTTAAAAAGTTTTGTACAAACAAAAACAATACAAGCAAAATCAGAAGGAAAACAACAAACTGGGAAAAAATCTTTGTAACAAAATATTCTGACAGAGGTCAAATTACTCAAATATACAAGGAGCTAAATCAATTGTATAAAAAATCAAGCCATTCCCCATTTGATAAAGAGGCCAGGGACATGAATAGGCAATTTTCAGATAAAGAAATCAAAACTATCAATACACACATGAGAAAGTGTTCTAAATCTCTAATAATTAGAGAAATGCAAATCAAAAAAACTCTGAGGAACCACCTCACACCTAGCAGATTGGCTAAAATGACAACAGGGGAGAGTCATGAATATTGGAGGGGATGTGGCAAAATTGAGACATTAATGCATTGCTGAATTGATTTTTGTGAATTGATCCAACCATTCTGGATGGCAATTTCAAACTATGCTCAAATTGCTTTAAAAGACTATCTGCCTTTTGATCCAGCCATATCATTGCTAGGTATATACCTCAAAGAGATAATAAGGAAAACAACTTTTACAAAAATATTCATAGCCACACTCTTTGTGGTGGTAACAAACTGGAAAATTAGAGAATGTTGGGAATTGGGAAAATTGGGAAATGGCTGAACAAATTGTGGTATCTGTTGGTGATGGAATACTATTATGCTCGAAGGAATAAAGAACTGGAGGAAATCCATGTGAACTGGAATGACCTTCAGGAATTGATACAGAGTGAAAGGAGCAGAACCAGGAGATCATTGTACGCCGAGACTGATACACTGTGGTACAGTCGAACATAACGGACTTCTCTTCTAGCAGTAATGCAAGGATCCAGAGCAAGGCTGAGAAAGAAAACTAGCCACATTCAGAGCAAGAACTATGAGAGGAGAAATACAGAAGAAAAACAATTGTATGAACACATAGACTGATAGGGATATTATTGGGGATGTAGACACTAAATGATAACTCTAGTCCAACTATCAACAATATGGAATTAGGTCTTGATCAATGATACATGTAAAACCCAGTGGAATTGCATGTTAGTTGAGGGGGATTTGGGGGTGGGGCTTGGGGGAGAGGGAAAGAACATGAAATTTGTAACTATGGGATAATCTTTTAAAGCAGTTTGAGCATAGTTTGAAATAGCCAATCTGCTAGGTGTGAGGTGGTTCCTCAGAGTTTTTTTGATTTGCATTTCTCTAATTATTAGAGATTTAGAACACTTTCTTATGTGCTTATTGATACTTTTGATTTCTATATCTGAAAATTGCCTATTCATGTCCCTGGCCCATTTATCAATTTGGGGATGGCTTGATTTTTTTTTTCTAATCAATAGAATTTTTACTTGAAAAAAGTCATGCATACAGATGAAATATTTAGGGTGGTAAACCTTCAGGTGAAATGTATTTTCATAGGATTGTATATCTTTTTCAAAAGGAGAAAGATTCATGGTTTTTTAGTTGGTTAGGATACTTTTTTTTAACATTTATTAATAATCATTTTTAACATGGTTACATGATTCATGCTCCTACTTTCCCCTTCACCCCCCGCAATCCCCCCACCCATGGCCGACCCACATTTCCACTGGTTTTGTCATGTGTCCTTGATCAAGACCTATTTCCAAATTGTTGGTGTTGCATTGGTGTGGTAATTTCGAGTCCACATCCCCAATCATGTCCACCCCGACCCATACGTTCAAGCAGTTGCTTTTCTTATATGTTTCCTCTCCTGCAGTCCTTCCTCTGAATGTGGGTAGCATCTTTACCATAAATCCCTCAGAGCTGTCCTGGGTCATTGCATTGTTGCTGGTACAGAAGCCCATTACATTCGATTTTACCACAGTATATCAGCCTCTGGGGCAGCTGGGTGGCTCAGTGGATTGAGAGCCAGGCCTAGAGACTGGAGGCCCTAGGTTCAAGTCCGGCCTCGGACACTTCCAGCTGTGTGACCTTGGGCAAGTCACTTGACCCCTATCGCCCACCCTTACCATTCCTGGGCTAAGGAGGGTCCCTAGCCCGGATGAAAAAGGAAGAGGGTTGGGCGTGGGGCTAGCAACCCCACCCTGTAAAAACTACATCTGCTAAAGAAACTGCAACCTAAAGTAGGGGCAGCTGGGCTAGCTCAGTGGATTGAGAGCCAGGCCTAGAGACAAAAGGTCCTAGGTTCAAATCCGGGCTCAGACACTTCCCAGCTGGGTGACCCTGAGCGACCCATTTGACTAATTCGCAATCTACACGCAAATGGAGCATCCATATTTTTTATCTGCCTATTCCTCCACGTAGGACGAGGAATCTACTACGGATTCTACCTATTCAAAGAAACCTGAAACATCGGAGTAATCCTACTCCTAACAGTTATAATAACCGCATTTGTAGGGTACGTTCTTCCATGAGGACAAATGTCATTCTGAGGGGCCACCGTTATTACCAACCTCCTATCAGCTATTCCTTACATCGGCACAACCTTAGTTGAATGCATCTGAGGCGGCTTTTCCGTAGATAAAGCAACATTAACCCGATTCTTTGCCTTCCACTTTATCCTACCCTTCATTATCCTAGCCTTAGTCATCGTCCACCTATTATTCCTTCACGAAACAGGCTCCAGCAACCCAATAGGAATTAATCCTGACTCAGATAAAATCCCATTCCACCCCTACTACACTATTAAAGACATCCTAGGACTCATCCTTATAATCCTCACCCTCCTATCACTAGCCTTATTCTCCCCAGACATACTAGGAGACCGAGACAACTTTACACCAGCCAACCCACTAAACACCCCACCCCACATTAAACCAGAATGATACTTCCTTTTCGCATACGCTATCCTCCGATCTATCCCTAACAAACTAGGGGGAGTATTAGCACTACTAGCATCTATCCTTGTTCTGTTAGTAATCCCCTTTCTCCACAAGTCTAAACAACGAAGCCTTATGTTCCAACCAATTTCACAAACCCTATTCTGAATTCTCACAGCTAACCTCTTTATCCTCACATGAATTGGAGGCCAACCTGTAGAACAACCATTCATCATCATTGGCCAAGTAGCCTCAATCTCATACTTCACTACCATCCTCATCCTAATACCACTAGCAGGAATATTCGAGAACTATATACTCCAACCCAAATATCCCTAACTGTCCAAGTAATTTAACGAAAATACTGGCCTTGTAAGCCAACAATGAAGGAAAACTCCTTCCTAGGACATCTCAAGAAAAGGGCCTATCACCCTACCGCCAACTCCCAAAGCTGGTGTTCTAATTAAACTACTTCCTGATAAACAATTTATATGCTATGTCAGTATTAAATTCATTTATAAAAAGTAAAAAAAGTAAAAAAGCACATGTATAATTATACTATATACATTATATGTATAATTATACTATATACATTATGTATGTCTATATTACATGGATTTATTTACCTCTAGCATATCTTACTATACATTATATTCATAATTATACTATATACATTATATGTATAATTATACTATATACATTATAT
>NC_058131.1:440204054-440225934 GCF_016433145.1 Gracilinanus agilis
TCTTTTTCTCATTTGATGCCCAAAAGATTTTGCTCAAACCCTGAACCTTAAACTTGTGTATGTCCACCCGCCTCATATGTGTTTCTTGTAGACAACATATGGTGGGATTTTGGTTTCTAATCCACTCTGCTATTTGCTTCCGTTTTATGAGCGAGTTCATCCCATTCACATTCAGAGTTATAATCATCAGTTGTGCATTTGCTGACATTTTCAAATCCTCCCACATTCCTACCCATTCTCCTCAAACTATTTCCTTTAAAACCAGTGGTTTGCTATTAAGACCCTATCCCTTATCCCCTCCCTTGATTAACTTCCCTTTCTACCCCTCCCTTATTTTTCCCCCCTCTTTTTGTTTTTCAAGGCCTTATGAATTCCCTCCCCCTTCTCCCCTCCCTTTTTTGACCTTCCCACTCCCCTGCTCCCCTTGGTTTATCCCTTCTGACTTTCTCAGAAGGGTTAGATAAGAGTTTTTTATTCCAATGGATAATAAAGCTACTCTTCCCTCTCCGGGTTGATTACACTAAGAGTAAGGTTTGATTATTACCTCTTAATGCTCTCTTCCTCTCCTTCTTATAATAGTATTTGTCCCCTCTCCCTCCCGTGCCCTCTTTGTGTGTAATAGAATATTCTATTTTCTTATTCACTCAAGTTTCTCTTGGTGTCCCCTGCTATTTACCCCCTCTTTCCCATCCCCCACGCCATCTTAGATTATTTAGTGTTCCACCCTCACCTTGTGAATTATTCTTCTGATTACTATAATAGTGAATATTATAATAGTGAATAGAGTTCACTACAGAGAATTATACGTAACATTTCTCTACATAGGAATACAGATAATTAGATCTCACTGAGGCCCTTAAAAAGGCAAATTTAAAAATTATAAGTTTTCTTTCTTTTCCCTCTGTATCTTATTTACCTTTTCAGGTTTCTCTCGATTTTTGTGGTTCGATATCAAACTTTCCATTTAGTCCTGGTCTTTTCTGTGCAAATTCCTGGAATTATTCAATTTTGTTGAATGCCCATACTTTCCCTTGGAAATATATAGTCAATTTTGATGGGTAGTTGATCCGTGGTTGCAGGCCCAGCTCTCTTGCCTTTCTGAATATCATATTCCAAGCCTTGCGATCTTTTAGCTTGGAGGCTGCCAGATCCTGGTTGATCCTGATTGGTGCTCCTTGATATTTGAATTGTCTCTTTCTGGCTTCTTGTAAGATTTTTTCTTTTGCTTGAAAGCTTTTGAATTTGGCAATAACATTTCTAACTGTTTTCTTCTCTGGATCGAATGTAGTGGGTGTTCTTTGAATCCTTTCGATGTCTATATTGCCCTCTTGTTGTAGGACTTCAGGGCAATTTTGCTGAATAATTTCTTTTAGTACGGAGTCCAGGTTTCTATTAATTTCTGGTTTTTCTGGAAGACCAATTATTCTCAAATTGTCTCTTCTAGACCGGTTTTCTTGGTCTTTCACTCTCTCATTGAGATATTTCATATTTCCTTCTATTTTTTCAGTCTTTTGACTTTGTTTTATTTGTTCTTGTGGTCTTGTGAGATCATTAGCTTCCAATTGCTCAATTCTAGCCTTTAGGGATTGATTTTCGGCTATAATCTTTCGGTTTTCAGCCATAATCTTCTGGTTTTCGGCCATAATCTTCTGGTATTCCTTTTCAATCTGGTCATTTCTGGTGTTCAATTTGCTTATCAGTTCATTTGGTTTCTGAGCCTCACTTTCCAATTGCAAGATTCTACCTTTTAAACTGTTATTTTCTTGCCAGATTTCTTCCATTTTCCTCAAAATCTCAGTTTTGAACTCTTCCATAGCTTGAGAGTAGTTTTCCTTATTTGAGGAGGGTCTGGATGCTTGTTTGTTCTCCTCCTCTGTTTGCTCGGTTGTCTGGATTTTCTCTGTGTATAAGTTGTCGAGTGTTAAAGGCTTCTTTTTCTTGTTGTTATTCTTTCTCTTCTGAGTTTCCTGAGTCTGGGTAGCCATCATTAGCCCAGCAGCTTCTCAGGTTTATCCTCGCGCTCAGTGTCTGTCCGCGGTCTATTGGCTCCTGAGGTCTGAGTTCTGGTTTTTTCCAAGGTCAAGCCTCTTGGTGGACCCCCTTACTTGGTCCTCTGCAGGAGGTTCCTTTACAAGTCTCAGGGCGCTGCTTCCACAGTCGTATACCCATCTGCACTGGTTCCCCACTCAGGTTTTCAGAGCTTTAGTTCCTGGCTGTGTCTGCCTCCACCCACGCCTCTGCCCGTGCCTGTGCTCTCAGCCTGCGCTCTGCGCCCAGCGCCCACTCTCTGCTCCCGCGCTCAGATTTTGCGTGCATTCTTTGGCTTACCGGGGTCCTAAGTCTTGCTGCTCTCAGGAACAGGCCCCGGAGCTGCCAATGACTCGATGGGTGCCCCAAACTTGCTCTATTTCTTTTTAGCTGGCTTCAGAGCTCTAGATCTTGTGTGTGGAGGGGTGGGGGTGGAGCGGTTGCTCAGCCCGCGATTAAGTGAGAGCCCTTTATAGCCTGGAAATGTCTCAATTCCACGTACCTTCCACGCTGTGCCCTGTTGTGGGGTTCCTCCGTTCGTCTGGACTTGTTTTTATGTCCCCTTGAGGAGTTTTGTGTGTTTCGGTCAGGAGAGGTTAAGAGCTGCTTCTTACTCTGCCTCCATCTTAACCCGAAACCTCCTACACCTGTTTTCTTGATCTTTCAATTTCTCATTGACATATTTCATGTTTCATTCTATTTTATCAGTCTTTTGACTTTGCTTTATTTGTTCTTGCTGTTTTGAGAGATCTTTGGGTTTTACTTGCCCCATTCTTGTCTTTAGAGACTGGTTTTTGGTTATAATCTTTTGGTTTTTCCTTTTCAATCTGGTCATTTCTGGTCTTCAGTTGACTTGCCTCACTTTCCAATTGTGAAATTCTGCCTTTTAAACTGTTATTTTATTGCCAGATTTCTTCCATCTTTCTCATGATGTCAGATTTTAACTCTTCAGAATCTTGTGACCCATTTTCATTTTTTTGGAGGGTTTGGATATCTTTAATTGTTTGTCCTCCTCTGTTTTCTGGGATTTTTCTGTGCAAAAGTTTTCAACTGTTAGAATTTTTTTCTTAGTCTTTTTGGTGGTTATTTCCTGGGCTTTCCTTGGTCCAGGAAAAATGTTTTCTCAGTCAGATGTCTGAGTAAATCAAAGAGACTCTCTTTGTATGGAGCTAAGGAGCAGTTTTTGCCTGAGGCTACTTTATGAGTCTCCGGTCTTCCACTGTCTGCTAGGCCTTTGCTTTCTGTGGCCCTACTCAACCTCACTCCTGTGCCTAAGGTCTGTGCACCCCAGCCCCCTGGGGTCTCTAGTCTAGCTGTTTTCAGGGTCAAGCCCCTATTGCCCTAGTCACCTTTCCGGAGTTCAGAAATTGGCCCAAACTTACTTCTCCTCCTGGGGTTTTCTCCTGAGTCCCAGAGCACTGCAGATGCCTCTCTTAGCCTCACTCCCACTCCCACGCCCAAGGTCTGCATTCTCCAGCCTCCTGGGGTTTCAAGTCTTGCTGCTCTCAGAGACAAGCTCCTAGTGGTGCCAGTTATCTGCCAAGAAGCTAGATTTTGTGCCCCTGCTCACTCTAACTCTGGTGTGTAGCCTCTACCTCTGGTACTGTGGGTGTGGTGGGAGAAGGTTGATCAGCTCACCTTTTGATGGGGGCTATTTCCCCCCTTAAAGTATGGATGTGCCTAAATCCCATATACCTTCAATACTGTGTCCTATTGTGGGGTCCCTTCTTTCATCTGGATTTGTTTTTTTTTGTCCTTTGGAGGTACACAATATCAGTTGGTTTGGAGACAAAGTTGCCCTGCTTCTACTTTGCAGCCATCTTAACCCAAAAGTTCCCTTCCTTGATTAAATAAAAGAAGTTACTTTACTGTTTCAATAGCCTTTGGATTATACAGTTGAATAGGCTATAACATCTCTTACCCTTGATAGAATCCTTCCTTCACACCAAGGATTGACAGTTGGTGGTGGGAACCTTCATTATTGGGAATCCTGTTGATTTCCTTATATATCCTTTCCAGAGAATCACACCCTGATTGCCAGTAACATCCTTTGTAGTGGAAGAACACCTTCTCCCAATCAAACTATTAGGTTGAGAAAGATTAGATCAGATTTCCTCCGAGAAGCCATTGCACTGTGTCCCCTCTGTAAGGAACTGTTTGACCAACCTTTTGTGGGAGCTTAACAACCGCTGACCTAAAGAATGACCATCCCCCACAAGAGGTCTGAAAGGCTGCAATCCAACATCAGCCTAGAATCATCCTTACAACAATTACATATTGTTTTTACTGTGTAGATTGTTCTCCTGGTTCTCACTTCACTTTGCATCTGAAACCATCCACTTCACCATTTCTTAAGGCAAAATAATATTCCATCACAATGATATGAACCAACTTGTTTATCTATTCCCTAATTCATGGGCATTTACTCAGGTTCTGATTCCTTTTCAACACAAAAAATTTCTATAAAACCTTCTGTATGTAAACACTCATTTCCACTTGATCTCCATGGAGTATAGATCTAGTATTTCTGGGACAAAGAGTAGTCAGTTTTATGTACCTTTGAACATAGTTCTACATTGTACTCTAGAATGGTTTTACAAAATTCCAGCATCCTCTTTTCATCACACTTCTCTGGGTACCTTAGTGGCAATATAAAAGGAGCTAAGCTAAGACAAAAAGAATCCAAAATAATAATCAGACAAGACTTAGCAGTTTTTATTAAAGGAAAGGAGAGCTTAAAATATGATATTCAAAAAGGTAAGAAAGAAAAAAATTAACAGTCAAGGATAATCTTTTTGGCAAAACTAAGCATAAATTTATAGAGGGAAATGTGGATTTTTAAAGGAGTAGAGTATCTCTAAACATTCCTAGAAAAAAATCAAAACAGAAATGCAAATTCAGGCACTTAGAGTAACCAAGAAATACATGCATTTTTAATTTATTGAAAGGGAAT
The DNA here is from genome assembly GCF_016433145.1 of Gracilinanus agilis. Classification (NCBI taxonomy): domain Eukaryota; kingdom Metazoa; phylum Chordata; class Mammalia; order Didelphimorphia; family Didelphidae; genus Gracilinanus; species Gracilinanus agilis. The sequence continues at coordinate 440,209,036 of NC_058131.1, forward strand.
ATGTAAGGATGAATTGTTTACATGTTAAAAGGGGGCTAAAAAACAAAAGTCTTCTTACAACTCTATTACACTAAATAGTCATAGTAGAGAAAACAGAATGTTTATGGGTAATATTGATCAATTGTCTTGAGAGCAGAAAAATAAGGAATTTGGAAAGGAAAAGAACAATAAGGAAAGAGAAATCACTATTTTATAATAGAGGTGGAAAAAAGAAAAATATAATTTGGAACAAGAACAAAATCTACTTTGCTTCAGTTGAACTAAAAAGAATTAAGGACAATAATTATAATTTAAGATAAGGCTACAATAAATATAGATAATAAAAGGAGATAAGCTGAGAAATTACATTATACTTAAAAGCATCATAGAAAACAAATCAATATCAATGTTTAATAGAAGCATAATATAGTAACACTTATAAGAAAATTAATTGAATTTGAAGGACAAATAGTAAAACTTCAACATTGGAGGATCTTAATATGTCCATTTTAGATCTAGACAAATCTAACAAAAAATAACAAGAAGTTAAAAGTAGCTAAGAAGAATAATAATGCAAATCAAAGGAACCAGAATGCTTTACCTCATACCTGCAAATTTAAGAGATGACTAAAATGTCAACACTTAATGTTGGAGGGGTTATGAAAAGATAGGCACAATAATATGTCATTGGTAGAATTGTGAAGAGGTTCAACCATTTTGGAAAGTCATGCTAAATTCTGCAAATATAAAGTTCCTAAACTATCTATTTTTTTGAACTAGGGATTACTGAGCATATACACTGTAGGGATTAAAACTAGGAACTTGACAAAGATAGAAGCACAGATTATCAAAATTTTGTTTTAATTGAGAAAGAATAGTAAAGATGGAAAGATAGGAAAAAGAGACTTAACTATCTACCCTAATACTACCTAAAAATGACCTAAATATCTTCTTATATCAACCTACAAACTACCTAAAAATTATTGTTTGAGAGAGTCTCACTAATAACTCTTCAGCCTAGCTAACCAGGCCAAACCTACCTACATATTATATTCTAATTAACTCACTAAACAGTGGACAACTGCCAACCCACACACTCTCCTTCAATCATAATTTACAACAGCCAACAGTCAAACCTTAGAGCAAAAGGACCTTTCTCAAACTTCATACTTGCCTTTATCTCTCACTCTCCAACTGTCATTCTTATGTCATTTCCTCTCTGAGAGCAGTTTTTATTTCCTTTAACTGTGGGCTGGTCTCCATGGTAACAGAAGCTCTTATCTTTGGTCCTGGCTCTCTGTCCACTGAGCCAGCCAGCAATTCCCTTTTACAACCCTCAAAGACGCCATTGATGAGAGGAAAAGTACCCTGATATTCCAATACATTTATAGCCACACTATTGTGATAACTAAAAAATGGAAATGAGGTAGATGTCCATTGGTTAGAGAATGGCTAAAAGATGATAGTGCATTAATGTAATGAAATATTACTGTAATGTAAGAAATGCTGTGTGTGATAACTACATAGAAGCATAGAAATATTTATATGAACTAATGTAAAATAAAGTAAGCAGAGCCAAGAAAACAGTGTACACAATGATTACAACAATGTAAAGGGAACAATCAGAAGTAACATGTAAAAAATCAGTATAACAAAATTATAATCATCAAATAGAACTCAAATGAAGAAATATGAGAAGCTTCCCCAAACTAATCTTTTCACAGAGTTGGGAAGTCCACAGGTGTGGCACATTGCATGTTTACAGACTTTTTCAATGTATGAATCAGTTCTGAATTTTTTCTCTTTTTCCTCACCAAAATATACTGTTTGCCAGATAGGATGCTTCTCTGGGATAACTGGACTACTATAATCTTATAAGAAACATAAATTTTCAATAAAAACTTATTTTAAAAAAGCCATATATAGGATATCAGATAGATAAGAAATAATTTAAAAAATTAAAAGCTATAATCAAAACATATTGGGGAAAACTTAGAAGACAGAATTTTAGATGGGACTTAAGTAGAGATTCAAGGAACTAGAGATGGGGATGAAGATCTTTCTAGGCATGGGGGACAAAGAAAATGAGTAGAGTAGATAGAGTGTCTTCTTTGTGGGACAACAAGGGAATCAGTATCCCTGGATTAAAGAGTACATGACTGAGAATAATACGTTAGAAGACTAGAAATGTGTGTGATGGGAAGCATTAGGCTATGAAGGACTTTGAATTCTGGAAGATTTTCTATTTGATCCTGGAGTTGATAGCAAGCCAGTGTAGAATATAACATTTGGATCAATGCTTTAGTAAAATTACTTTCATACCTGGATGTAGAATAGATTAGAGAAAGACTTGAGGCAGATAGATCCACCAGCATATTATTGAAATAATCTAAGTGTGATTTGATGAGGAGTATCAAAGTGATGACAGCATCAGAGGAGAGAATGAGGTATATTTTAGAGAAGTTGCAATGGTGAAACTGAGAGACTTTGGCAACAGATGAATTGTAGGTGAGAGATATTGAGTCAAGGATGACATCTATGTTGTGAGCTTAGGGAACTGGGAGGATGCTGCTGCTGCTGCTTTAGACATTAATAGGGAAGTTTGAAGGGTAAGGATAGGAGAAAAGCTTAATGAGTTCAGTTTTGATTATGTTGAATCTAAGACATAAAGTTCAATATGCCTGAAAGGCAGTTGGAATTGTGAGTCTGGAGATAAGTAACAATTTTAGGACAAGATAGGAAGATTTGAGAATCATCAATATAGAAAATATGGTTAGATCCATAGGAGCTAAAGAGATCATTAAGTGGAGAAGTATAGAGGGAGAGGAGAAGTGGGATCTGAACAGAGCCCTACAGGATAACTACAGTTGCAGAATATAATCTGGAAAAGAATCCAGCAAAGGATACTGAGAAGAAATAGTCATAGATAGGAACAATCGGATAGATAAGAAGAGAACCAGGGAAAAAGTGCTGTTCTGGAAAACCTAGGTAAGAGAATATTGAGGGGTAGAGAATGATCTAATGATTTCAAAGAGTGTAGAGGTGAAGGTTGAGGATTTTGAGGAAAGATATTGGGTTAGACAATGATGAGATGATTTGTAACTTTGGAGAGAGTAATTTTAGTGGAATCACAAAGTTGGAAGTATGATTTTAAGGGTTTAAGAGGAGAGTGAGAGGAGATAAAGTAGAGGAACATAGAGGTTAAGTGAGTTGGCCAGGGTCATACAACAAAAATGTCTGTAGCAGAACCTGATCCCAGGCTTTCCAGAGTCCAAGTCCATCACATTATCTACCATACTGCCTGTTCCCAACTAGCTTAGCCCAGATCCATCTTAATGCTGCTCTCCAGCCATTTTCATGTTATGACTGTGCTAGGAACTCCATCCTCCACCCATTTCTACCTCTAACTCTGGAAATAATCATAAAATCAATGCTACCATTCCTGTAATGAACATGTCAATCAATAGTCCTATGAATCCATTTACAAGAAAGGTTACAGTTACTTCCTAAACTAAAACACCTCTAATTTATATGTGTTTTATTCCTTTATATTCCCAAGAATGTAAACGCCTTGATTGCATGGATATGTTTTTTGCCTCTATTACCCAAGTCCTTAATATAATGCCTTACTCCTGGCAAATATTTAATAAATACTTTTCAATGATTTACTCATTATAGGACACATTATAGGTGACACAGTAGATAGAGAATCAGGTCTGGGGTTGGGAGGTTTCAAATCTGGCCTTAGATACTCCCAAGATTTGTGACCATGGGTAAGTCACTAAAAACCATTTACCTAGCCTTTGTCCTTCAGTCTTAGAGTTGTTACTAAGGCAGAAAAAAGAGTTTTTAAAATCTACTCATTACATAAAAATTAGACAACAACATGCTGTTACTGCTTAATAGAAGATGGCACTATTTAATTATCTTCTATTAATAATACAAAATAGATATCTACATTTTAGGAGGTGGTAGGCCTATCACTGTCAATTTTTGGTACTGATCACTATTTATAAGTTCATGTAGTTCAATGAGTCCTCAAAGAATAATTTTAAAATGCTGTCTAAAAATGACCAGGAGCTGCTGGCCAAGAATATTTCAATTATTATTTTCTGCCTGGAAGGTCACTCAACAACTGATAAGAGTATTCCATCACCAGTATATACCACATGCCTTTGTATATACAAAATAAAATCATTCCACAGTCAATATGCTTTTTTATGTTAGTCTTTTAAAATCTGTTTTATGACAAGCCTCTTCTCTCCCACAAATTCCTCTAGAGATTATTGTCAGAAGATGAAATGACGTAAAAGTGTGATTTTTGCAAAATTTCATTTTGTTATCTTTTATTACTACATGGTAGATCAGACAGAAGCAAGAATAAAGATGTCTTGTTATCAAAGTGCTTTCACTCATTCGCTTAGTAAGTTCCTGAACATAATGGGGTGGTTGCTAAGCAATAAAATAAAATTATACATTCCAAGGGCCTGTTCAAATTCCAAAGGAAGCAGAAATATGACAACTGGGTATGGGTAGTCTGGATTTCACTTTAGGGAAACTGGGAGTGAAATTAAGTCTACAGGCAGGGACATGAAGAATTTTATTTTTTTAACATTTATTAATATTTATTTTTTAGAAAGGTTAACATGTTTACATAATTCATGCTCTTACTTTCCCCTTCACCCCCTTAGCTGCATTCCCCCATGCCTGATGAGTATTTTAATTGGTTTTAACTTGTGTCATTGATCAAGACCTATTTCCAAATTGTTGATAGTTGCATTGGTGTGGTAGTTTCAAGTCTACATCCCCAATCATATCCGCCTGAACCCATGTGTTCAAGCAGTTGTTTTTCTTCTGTTTCCACTCCTGTAGTTCTTCCTCTGAATGTGGGTAGCATTCTTTTCCATAAGTCCCTCAGAATTTTCCTGGGTCATTGCATTGCTGCTAGTACGGAGTCCATTACATTCTGTTTTACCACAGTGTATTGGTCTCTGTGTACAATGTTCTTCTCGCTCTGCTCCTTTCACTCTGCATCGATTCCTGGAGGTCTTTCCAGTTCACATGGAATTTATCCAGTTTATTATTCCTTTGAGCACAATAGTATTCCATCACCAGCATATACCACAATTTGTTCAGCCATTACCCAATTGAAGGCCGTACACTAATTTTCCAGTTCTTTGCCACCACAAAAAAGCACGGCTATAAATATTTTCATACAAGTCAGATTATCTATGATCTCTTTGGGGTACAAATCCAACAATGGTATGGCTGGATCAAAGGGCAGGCATTGTTCTTATAGCTCCTTGAGCATAGTTCCAAATTGCCAGCCAGAATGGTTGGATCAGTTCACAGCTCTACCAGCAATGCATTAATGTCCCAGTTTCTCCACATCCCCTCCAGCATTCATTGCTCTCCACTTCTTTCATTTTAGCCAATCTGCTAGGTGTGAGGTGATACCTCAGGGTTGCTTTGATTTGCATTTCTCTAATTATTAGAGATTTAGGACACTTTATGAAGTGCTTATTGAGAGTTTTGATTTCTTTATCTGAAAATTGCCCTATTCATATCTCTTGCCAATTTATCAATTGGGGAATGGCTTGATGTTTTATACAATTGGTTTAACATCTTGTGTATTTGAGTAATTAGACCCCTGTCAGAGTTTTTTTGTTATAAAGATTTTTTCCCAATTTGTTGTTTCTCTTCTGATTTTGGCTACATTCTTTATGTTTGTAGAAAAGCTTTTTAGTTTGATTTATTTTACATTTTGTAATTTTCTCTAACTCTTTCTTGGTTTTAAAATTTTTCCTTTCCCAGAGATCTGACAAGTAAACTATTATTCTATGTTCACTTAACTTATATTTATCTTCAAGTAATTCACCCATTCTGAATTTATCTTGGTGTAGGGTGTGAGATGTTGAACTAAACCTAATCTCTCCCATATTGTTTTCCAAATTTCCCAACAATTTTTGTCAAATAGTGGGTTTTTGTCCCAAAAGTTGGGCTCTTTGGGTTAATCAAACACTGTCTTGCTGATGTCACTTAACCCAAGTCTATTCCACCAATCCACCCTTCTGTCTCTTAGCCAGTACCATACCGTTTTGATGGCTGCTGCTTTATAGTACAGTTTAATATCTGGTAGTGCTAGACCACCTTCCTTCACATTTTTTTTTCATTATTTCCTTTGATATTCTTGATCTTTTGTTACTCCAGATGAACTTTGTTATAGTTTTACCTAATTCGGTTAAAAAAGTTTTTGGTAGTTTAATAGGTATGGCACTAAATAGGTAAATTAATTTGGGAGGAATGGTCACTTTTATTATGTTAGCTCATCCTACCCATGAGCAATCAATGTTTTTCCAATTGTTTAGATCTAGTTTTAATTGTTTCGAAAGGGTTTTGTAGTTGTTTTCATATAATTCCTGTGTTTGTTTTGGTAGATAGATTCCTAAGTATTTTATATTGTCTAGGGTAATTTTAAATGGTGTTTCTCTTTCTACCTCTTGCTGCTGTGATGTGTTGGAAATATATAGAAATGCTGATGATTTATATGTATTTATTTTGTATCCTTCAACTTTGCTAAAGTTGTTGATTATTTCTACAAGCTTGTTAGTTGATTCTCTAGGATTTTTTAAGTAGACCATCATATCATCTGCAAAGAGTGATGGCTTAGTCTCCTTATTGCCTATTTTGATACCTTCAATTTCTTTTTCTTCTCTAATTGCTACTGCTAGTGTTTCTAGAACAATATTAAATAATAGAGGTGATAACGGGCATCCTTGTTTCACTCCTGATCTTATTGGAAAGGATTATAATTTATCCCCATTGCAAATGATGCTTGTTGATGGTTTTAGGTATATACTGTTTATTATTTTTAGGAAAGGTCCTTATATACCTATAGTTTCCAGGGTTTTCAATAGGAAAGGGTGCTGTATTTTTTCAAAGGCTTTTTCAGCATCTATTGAGATAATCATGTGATTTTTGTTTGTTAGATTGTTGATATGGTCAATTATCTGGATGTTTTTCTTAATGTTGGACCATCCTTGCATTCCAGATATGAATCCCACCTGATCATGGTGGATGATCATCTTGATCACTTGCTGGAGTCTCTTTGCTAGTATTCTATTTAAGATTTTTGCATCTATGTTCATTAGGGACATTGGTCTGTAGTTTCCTTTCTCTGTTTTTCATCTACCTGGCTTTGGAATCAGTACCATATTTGTGTCATAAAAGAAATTTGGTAGGACTCCTTCTTTGCTTATTATATCAAATAAATTGTATAGTATTTGGATTAGTTGCTCTTTAAATGTCTGATAGAATTAACTTGTGAATCCATCAGGCCCTGGCGATTTTTTCTTAGGGAGTTCTTTGATGGCTTGTTCAATTTCTTTTTCTGATATGGGATTATTTAGGTATTCTATTTCTTCTGCTGTTAATCTAGGCAATTTGTATTTTTGTAAATATTCATCCATATTTCTTAAATTGTTATATTTATTGCCACACAATTGGACAAAATAGTTTATAATGATTTCCTTGATTTCCCTTCATTAGAAGTGAGGTCTCCCTTTTCATCTTTGATACTGTCAATTTGGCTTCCTTCTTTCCTTTTTTTATTAAATTTACCAATACTTTGTCTATTTTATCTGTTTTTTCAAAATACCAGCTTCTAGTCTTATTTTTAAATAGTTCTTTTACTTTCTATTTCATTAATTTCTCCCTTGATTTTTAGTTTTTCTAATTTAGTTTTCATCTGGGGATTTATAATTTGCTTGCTTTCTAATTTTTTAAGTTGCATGCGCAATTTATTAATCTTTGCCCTCCTTAATTTGTTAATATATGCACTCAAGGATATAAATTTTCCCCTAAGTACTGCTTCTGCTGCATCCCAAAGGGTTTGGTAGGATGTCTCATCATTGTCATTCTCTTCAGTGAAATTGTTGATTGCGTCTGATTTCTTCTTTGACTAGCTGGTTTTGGAGAATCATATTATTTAATTTCCAATTAGTTTTTGATTTGCCTGTCCAGGTGTCCTTACTAATTATTATTTTTATTGTATTATGATCTGAGATAGTTACATTTATTATTTCTGCTCTTTTGCATTTGTTTGCCATATTTCTATGCTCTATTACATGATTAATCTTTGTGAATGTACCATGTCCAGCTGAAAAGAAGGTGTATTCCTTTCTGTCCTTATTTATTTTTCTCCACATATCAATTAAATCTAATTTTTCTAGGACTTCATTCATCTCTCTTACCTCCTTCTTAATTATTTTTTGGTTTGATTTATCTAGATCTGAAAGAAGAATATTTAGATCTCCCACTAGTATGCTTTACTATCTGTTTCCTTCTTGATATCTGCCAGTTTCTCCTTTAAGAATGTGTTTGCTATACCAGTTGGTGCATACATATTGAGCAATGTTATTTCCTCATTGTCTATACTGCCTTTAATCAGGATGTAATGACCTTCCCTGTCTTTTTTAATAATATCTACTTTTACTTATGCTTTATCAGAAATCAAAATTGCCACTCCTGCCTTCTTTTTCTCATTTGAGGTCCAAAGGATTTTGCTCAAGCCCTTTACCTTAAACCTGTGTATGTTGTTATAAAAATCAAAGAAAAAAATGTAGATGGATAGAGAGGGAGGGTGAATTAACTGGTTACTACTACTGGTAATTGTGTGATAGCAGTGGAGTCCAGATAGGTGGCTAGGGCAAGATTAACTGAGGCTTGCCCTAGCTAGATGATGTGACACCTCCCTCCTTTATAACAGTGCCCAGGCAGGATCCTTCAGGTCAATGGATGGTATCCCTTCAGTTCCCACCTGGGGTTGATTGATATTGGATATTGGGCTCTATCAGCTTTGATAATGGTTTATCTGACTGTGTATTTCCCTTCCCAGAGAAGCTGTGAAATAACCACTCCAGGAAGGTACTTGAAAGCCTTTATGTATAATTGGTAAAGATGGGGTATTGGGGATGGATAGAGGAATTGGGAAACCCTAACTAATTTGGTAATCATAAACCCTCAGAGCTGTAGGCAGGTAATTGCTTCAGGATAGTTAGCTTCTCTGGCTCAGCATGGCCACAGCCAAACCAGAGTAAGCAGGCTGCTGCTTGATGTCTTTTAGCTTCTTTTTCTTTCTGATAGATGTTATGCCTAACCAGCCTTCAGGATATCCATCCCTTTTCACCCACTTCTTCTTCTCCTGCCCACTTCCCAGATCCCTCCCGGGCCCTGGGAAACCTAGATAACTATAGATGATTTGATTCCTAACATCTAGGGGCAGTAGAATTGGAAGAGTGATGGTTTGGGTATAGGTTGAAAATGCTAGTAAGGTATAAGACAGGAGGATCTTGCAAGGTTGAGCTCAGCAAGCCACCAATCCCCAAAGACCAGGATCCACAGATCTCAAGCCCAAGGGAAGTAAAGGAACCTCAAAAGTTAGGTCTGCCAGGGTATTTTATACCGCCCTGGGCCAACTCCTTTTTCCCCTGTCCTCAGGGCCCCTGGGAATATTCTAAGATCCAATGAACCTCACCCATCAATCAAGGGTGAGCCTCACTGCTCCCAAAGTTTTCAATATAACAATGTCCACCCACCTCATATGTGTTTCTTGTAGACAACATACTTGCTGGAGTCTCTTTGCTAGTATTCTATTTAAGATTTTTGCATTAAAAAAGATTAATTAAAGAGATTGGTCTAGTGGTTTCTTTCACTGTTTTTGATCTACCTGGCTTTGGAATCAGTACCATATTTGTGTCATAAAAGGAATTTGGGAGGACTCCTTCTTTGCTTATCATATCAAATGATTTGTATAGTATTGGGATTAGTTGCTCTTTGAATGTCTGATAGAATTCACTTGTGAATCCATCAGGCCCTGGCGATTTTTTCTTAGGGAGTTCTTTGATGGCTTGTTCAATTTCTTTTTCTGATATGGGATTATTTAGGTATTCTATTTCTTCTGCTGTTAATCTAGGCAGTTTATATTTTTGTAAATATTCATCCATATCTCCTAAATTGTTATATTTATTGCCATATAGTTGGATGAAATAGTTTTTAATGATTGCCTTAATTTCCCCTTCATTAGAGGTGAGGTCTCCCTTTTCATCTTTGATACTGTCAATTTGGTTTTCTTCTTTCCTTTTTTTATTAGATTGACCAGTACTTTGTCTATTTTATCTGTTTTTTCAAAATACCAGCTTCTAGTCTTATTTATTAATTCAATAGTTCTTTTACTTTTGATTTTATTAATTTCTTCCTTGATTTTTAGTATTTCTAATTTAGTTTTCATCTGGGGATTTATAATTTGCTCGCTTTCTAATTTTTTGAGTTGCATGCCCAATTCATTAATCTCTGCCCTCTCTAATTTGTTAATATATGCACTCAAGGATATAAATTTCCCCCTGAGTACTGCCTTGGCTGCATCACACAGATTTTAGTAGGATGTCTCATCATTGTCATTCTCTTCAATGAAATTGTTGATTGTTTCCATGATTTCTTCTTTGACTGATTGGTTTTGGAGAACCATATTGTTTAATTTCCAATTGTTTTTTGATTTATCTTTCCAGGTGCCCTTACTAATTATTATTTATATTGCATTATGATCTGAGAAAGTTGCATTTATTATTTCTGCTCTTTTGCATTTGTTTGCAATGTTTCTATGCCCTATTACATGGTCAATCTTTGTGAATGTACCATGTGCAGCTTAAAAGAAGGTGTATTCCTTTTTGTCCCTATTCATTTTTCTCCACATGTCAATTACATCTAATTTTTCTAGGACTTCATTCACCTCTCTTACCTCTTTCTTATTTATTTTTTGATTTATCTAGATCTGAAAGAGGAATATTTAGATCTCACACTAGTATGGTTTTCTTATCTATTTCCTTCTTGAGCTCTGCCAGTTTTTCCTTTATGAATTTGGATGCTATGCCACTTGGTGCATACATATTGAGCAGTGTTATTTCCTCATTGTCTATACTGCCTTTAATCAGGATGTAATGACCTTCCCTGTCTTTTTTGATCATATCTATTTTTACTGTGGCTTTGTCAGAAATCATAATAGCCACTCCTGCCTTCTTTTTCTCATTTGAAGCCCAAAAGATTTTGCTCAAGACCTTAACCTTAAACTTGTGTATGTCCACCCGCCTCATATGTGTTTCTTGTAGACAACATATGGTAGGATTTTGATTTCTAATCCACTCTGCTATTTGCTTCTGTTTTATGAGCGAGTTCATCCCATTCACATTCAGAGTTACAATTGTTAGTTGTGCATTCACTGACATTTTTGTATCCTCCCCTAAACCCACCCCTTCTTCTTACACTATTTCCTTTTAAACCAGTTGTTTGCTTTGAGCCAGTATCCCTTATCCTCTCCCTTGATTAACTTCCCTTTCTACCCCCTCCTTTATTATTCCCCTCTTTTTGTTTTTAAAGGCCTAATGAATTCCCTCCCCCTTCTTCTCCCCTCCCTTTTTTGACCTCCCCACTCCCCTGTTCCCCTTGGTTTATCCCTTCTGACTTTGTCAGGAGGGTTAGATAGAGTTTTGTATCCCAATGGATAATGTAGGTACTCTTCCCTCTCCAGGTTGATTACACTGAGAGTAAAGTTTAAATATTACCTCTTAATGCTCTCTTCCTCTCCTTCTTATAATGGGATTTGTCCTCTCACCTTCCCATGCCCTCTTTGTGTGTAATAGAATATCCTATTTTCTTATTTACTCGAGTTTCTCTTGGTGTCCCCTAATATTCACCCCCCTCTTTGCCACCCCTCATGTCATCTTAGACCATTTAGTATTCCACCCTCTCCCTATGAATTATTCTTCTGATCGCTATAGTAGTGAATACTATAATAGTGAATAGAGTTCACTACAGAGAATTATACATGGCATTTCTCCAAATAGGAATACAGATAATTACTGAGGCCCTTAAAAAGGCAAATTTAAAAATTATGAATTTTCTTTCTTTCCCCTCTGTTTCTTATTTACCTTTTCATGTTTCTCTTGATTTTTGTGGTTGGATATCAAATTTTCCATTTAGTCCTGGTCTCTTCTGTGCAAATACTTGGAAATCTTCAATTTTGTTGAATGCCCGAAGTATATAGTCACTTTTGATGTGCAGTTGACCCGTGGTTGAAGGCCCAGCTCTCTTGCCTTTCTGAATATCATATTCCAAGCCTTGTGGTCTTTTAGTGTGGAGGCTGCCAGATCCTGTGTGATCCTGATTGGTGCTCCTTGATATTTGAATTGTCTCTTTCTGGCTTCTTGTAAGATTTTTTCTTTTACTTGGAAGATCTTGAATTTGGCTATTATATTCCTGGGTGTTTTCTTTTCTGGGTCTAGTGTAGAGGGTGATCTATGGATCCTTTCAATGTCTATATTGCCCTCTTGTTGTAGAACTTCAGGGCAATTTGGTGAATAATGGAGTCCAAGTTTCTATTAATTTCTCCTTTTTCGGGGAGACTAATGATTCTCAAATTGTCTCTTCTGACTGGTTTTCTTGGTCTGTCACTTTCTCATTGAGATATTTCATGTTTCCTTCTATTTTTTCAGTCTTTGACTTTGTTTTATTTGTTCTTGTTGTCTTGAGAGATCATTAGCTTCTAATTGTTCAATTCTAGCCATTAGGGACTGGTTTTCGGCTATAATCTTTTGGTTTTCAGCTATGATCTTTTGGTTTTCCTTTTCAATCTGATCATTTCTGTTGTTCAATTTGCTTATCAGTTCATTTGATTTCTGAGCCTCGCTTTCCAATTGCAAAATTCTGACTTTTAAACTGTTATTTTCTTGTCAGATCTCTTCCATCTTTCTCGTCATCTCAGATTTGAACTCTTCAATAGCCTGTGAGCAGTTTTCATTATTTTGGGAATGTTTGGATATGATTACTTGTTTGTTCTCCTCTGTTGTCTGGATTTTCTCTGTGTAAAAGTTGTCGAGTGTTACAGAGTTCTTCTTGATAATCTTTCTCTTCTGTGGTTCCAGATTTTGGCTTGCCATTGTTAGACCTGCGCCTTCTGTGCTTTATCCTTGCTGGCTCAGGGTCTTTCTGCGGTCTTTTGGCTCCTGAGGTCTCAGGTCTCGTTGTTCTCGGGGTCGAGCCTCCTGGTCATCCGTGGTCTGCCCCTCTGCCCTAGGCTTCTTCAGCAGTCTCAGGGCTCTGCTTCCACAGCTGTGCTCCTGTCTGCATAGGGTTCCCACTTGAGGTCCAAGCCTGTGCTCAAGATCCTTGTCCAAACCTAGGGCAATGCCTTCACCTGCACAGGCACTCAGGGTTTGTATTCAAAGTCCGTGTGAGTTCTTTAGCCTTTTGGGGTCCTAAGTCTTGCTGCTCTCAGGAACAAGCCCTGGAGCATGACTTAATGGGTGCCCCAAACCTGCTTTAACTTTTGTGCACTGGCCTTGGAGTTGTACATGGTGTGGGGGGTGGGGAAAGGGCTTCTTCCTCTCATGTTTTAGTGAGACTTGTTTCACCCCTTTATATTGTGGAAATGCCCCAATTCCACATACCTTCAATGCTGCACCCTGTTGTGGGGTCCCTTCATTCGTCTGGATTTGTTTTTATGTCCCCTTGAGGAGTCCTGTATGCTTTGGTTAGGAGAGATCAAGCAACTGCTCCTTACTCTGTCGCCATCTTAACCGGAAGTCCTGGGCCCAATTATTTTGTTAGCTACTTATAACTGAAAAAAAAAAAAAACATTATTTAATATTGGTTAACCTAACAGATTTCCAGGTTCAGATTGATGCCCAGCACATAATCATAAAGATCCCTTCTCTCCTGATTCTAAAGCTCTTGATTTCAAATACATGGAAGGAATTTAATGTAGTAGTGGTGGTGAGGCAGAGAGTATTGGAGATAAGAGTAAAATGTTGTTTCTGTACGCTATAATTGTAACACTCAGTCAGAATTAATACAATCCCCCTTACACAAGGAAGTATATAAATTGAATTTTTTCCCCAATAATTAGGAACATTTAAAAAATGGAATGGATATCTTAGGAAATTGTCAGTTCCTATTCCCCTGGAGTCTTTAAACTACTTTTTTACAGTTTTTGTAGAGGAAATTCATATTTAGGTATTGGTCAATTTAGAGGTTCACTTCATATTCATCAATATAGTAATTTTTAAAAAAGACTGAATATTTAAAAAAAACTGGCACTACTCCAAAATGCAAAAGATCTATGACTTCTATGGTGTAAGGAATTCAGAGGACAGTTAGCTAGTGAAGTATAAAGAATATCATGCCTGGAATTAGGTAGGCCTGAGTTCAAATTCAGCCTCATACACTTACTTACTATCTGTGCGACCCTGAGCAAGTCACTCAGCACTATTTATCTCAGTTTCCTTATCTGTAAAAAGAAACTACAAGCCTGTCTTTGCCAAGAAAACTCCAAATGGGGCCACAAAGAGTTAGACATGTCCAAAACAAATGAAAGTAAGGAGACATAAAAGGACAGTGGAGAGTTTTCTCATCTACAAGATGGGGATAATAATCCTAATTCTTACACATAAAGGCTAAGCATATTAGGGAAACAGAATAGTTTATCTGTAGGAATTAGGGAAAAGGATAGATTTTATGACCAAACAAGAGGTAGAAAACATTATGTGGTATAAAATTAATCATTTCAATATATTACATTAAAAAGGTTTTTTTTAAAGACAAACTATTGAAACCAAGATTAGAAAGAAATCAGAAAACTAGGGAAAATTATTTTTATGCCAAGTGTCTTTAATAGAGGTCTCATTTCTCAGATATATAGAAAATGGAGTTAAATTTGTATGACTAGGTCATTGTCTAATTGCTAAATGGTCAAAGGTTATGAAAAGGAAGTTTTAAAATAAAGAATCAAAGCTATGCTCTAGTGTCATATAGAAAAAAAATTGGTCTAAATCACTAGAGAAATGCAAATTAAAACATCTCAGAGGTACCACCTCATACTTGGCCAATATGACAGTAAATTAAAATGGAAAGTGGTGGAAGGAATGTGGGGAAATTAGGAGACTAATGCACTGTTGGTTGAGTTTTGAGTTAATACAACCATTTTGGAGAAAAATTTGGAGCTAGGTCCAAAGAGCTATAAAATCATGTATATTGTTTGACCCAGCAATACCACTACTATGTTTGTATCTCAAAGAGTCAAAAAGGGGGAATATATTTTGGAAATATATTTTGCATAAAAATATGTGTAACTTACATTAAATTGCTTGTTTTTTAGGAAGGAAGAAAGAAAGAAGAAAATTTGGAACTCAATTTTTTTGAAAATTATTTGTACAAAAATATTTATAGCAGCTATTTTTGTAATGGCAAAAAATTGGAAATTGAGGGAATGCCCACTAATTAGAGAATGAACAAGTTTTGGCATATGATTGTAGTAGAATACTTTTGTACTATATGAAGTGATAGGCAGGGTGATTTCAGAAAAATCTGGAAAGACTTCTGTGACTTAATTCAAAGTGAAGTGAACAGAACCAGGAGAAAATTCTAGAGTAACAAGCAACATTGCACAATGACCAATCATGGAAAACTTAGCTATTCCCAGTAATACAATGATCCAAGATAAAGCTAAAAGACTAATGATGAAAAATTCTGTCCACCTCTAGATAAATAACTGATGGAATCTGAATGTAGATATTTTTTGAATGCATAATATTTTTCACAATGTTTTCTCTGATTTTAGCAGATGGTCTGCTGGTTGGGGTTTTTTTGGGGGGTATTTTTATGTGTTTTCTTCCACAACATGACTGATATGGAAATATATTTTGCATAAAAATATGTGTAACCTATATTAAATTGCTTGTTTTTTAGGAAGGAAGGAAGAAGGAAGAAAATTTGGAACTCAACATTTTTGAAAACTAACGCTAAAATTTGTTTCTATTGTTACTGGGAAAATAAAACATTGAATAGTAAAAAAAATAAGTAAAAAATTAATATAAAAACCTTTTGTCTGTTTGAAAACCATTACCAAAAATATCTTAGATATATAATTTCAAAGAACCATTTCAAAAATAGCTCATCATTATTTAACAAAAACTGCTGGGAAAATTGGAAAACAATATGGTAGAAGCTAGGTATAGACACTGTATACCAAGATAAGGTCAAAAATGTATATATGATTTATATGTAAATAGTGATAGATATCATAAGTAAATTACGAGAATACAGAATGGTTTTCCTGGCAAATCTTTGGAGAAGTGAAGAATTTATGACCAAACTAATATTTGCTTGTTTTTGTTTACTTCACATTGGATCAGTACATATAAAGTCTTCCCAGGTTTTTCTAAGCCATCCCCTAGTGTATTCCATAACAATCATATACCACAACTTTTTTAGTCATTTCACAAATGGTGGACTTCCCTTTTAAAAGATTACAGACAATAGTAGTAATCAACATACATATGGAATAATCACAGTGGGCCATCTGTTTAGCAGAGACCACAAAACTGATAGGCAAGTGACTAGGGGAAGAACAGTGAAACAGGATGATCAGAACTTGTTGAGCCTCACCCTGGGAGCAGAACATGGTGCTAGCAATATTTATCAGACATTAGAAAGGTAATATAAAAACGAGATCTTACACAGCTCCCTCTGATGAAATGGACAAACCTCTTCTGCTCTGACACTGGAGAGAGAATTAATAGATTCATCCTGTGCTTGTTAAATGTTTGTTGAGTTGAATGTAATTGAACAGAAATGAATTAGGGATGGTTAGATTAGAAAATAAAAGATTTAGGGGAAACATGAAAACTTCCTTCAGGCATTTGAAAAACAGCCTCATGGAGTATTGTGGTCACATGGATTAGACTTTGCTTGTCTCTAGATGATAGATCTGCAAATTGCTTTCCCAGAGTTGCATAAGTTTCTTCATGAGATAGTGAATTCCTTGGGAGGAACTGAATTATCACCATAATATATATATATATATATATATAT
>NC_058131.1:440226323-440279248 GCF_016433145.1 Gracilinanus agilis
ATCAGTGGTGACAAGTGGTATTGGATGAGAGGAGCTATGAATTATGCTCTCTACTCAAGAAATAGCTCAAAGTGAGGAGCCTACTGACAGTGGTTCCATTTTAATACTTGAGAGTCAGAATATTTTTGGATCCATCCTCTTAATGTTTTTTTTAAATTTCTTTCTCTTTCCTCTATGCTTTTTGTCATGTCTCTAAAAATTGAAACTAAGCCTGGATAAGTTATCCTTACCAGCCCCTGAAGATCACTGACTACAATGAAAAGCTCAATTTGGATCCAAAACAATGATTTCTTTAACCCCTGTGGCAGAAAATTTGTCTTTTTGATGGTTGCTGAAACAAAAGAGAAAGCAGAGTCCTTTCTACCACATAGGCATGGAATGTAGAAAAATTGTCATCCTGTGCATTCAATCATTTTTCTGATATGGAGGTTGTGCCAGAATGAGAATGTGCAGTAGGATAACTTCTTGAAGTGTTATTTATTTCAATGAGCTTTTTTAAGTAATAGAATTTGAGCCAAAAAATGTGGCATTGGGGAAATATTTACTTATTAGTTTGTTTATTTTATTTGAAAATAAAAATACAACATTCATTCACAGAGAGTTATTTCTTGTCTTTATTGTCACTCCTCAGATTCTAGGGCAGTGATGGAAAACCTTTTGGAGATGGAGTGTAGTGCTCATCCCCCTAGAGAACAAATGCCATACCCCCACCCACTGACTGCTGGGTGCACCCTACCTCCCTTACCCCAGAGGAAAGGGAAAAAGCACTCCCATTGAGTTGCTGGGCAAAGAGGAGGATGAAGTGAGGAATGTCTTCAGTGAGAGTAAAGAGGGTCCCAGTACTCTGCTCCCCTCTCCTCTAGCTCTGCCTCCTATGAGTCACCCACCTTACCTGTTGTGAGTACCCATTGGGCTACTGGGAAGATAGGTGAGTAATGTGAAAAAAATATCAATAGGCATATGGAGAGGGGGAGGGGAGCAGCTCCACCCAAGGTCCTCTGCATTTCTAGTAATGAACTCTGTGGGGGAGAGGGAGAGGGACCTCATGCCCACAGAGAGTGTTCTGTGTGTCATCTTTGGTACTCATGCCATAGATTCATTATCACTGTCCTAGGGACTAGAATTTTGGAATTCATAGTTAAAAGGGTAGTCCTAAATGTTGCTCATTTCTACATATATATGTTCCAAAAAAAGAATCATAGGAATTAAATAGATAATTTTTCAATCCGGTTATCATTTATTTAGTAAGAGGTGGCTTTGGCAAAATTTGTCACTTTTTGTGCTAGACTATATTTGAGTCTATGTTCTTATATGGGAGTGACATTTAGACTCTTGGAAGTTAATGTTGTATTGCTCAGCTCTCCCTATTCGAAAAGGAATCCTGAAATTTACAGAAATCATTGCCAATAAATTTTATAAACTATGGTAAGCTACTCTTCTACTCTAGAACTACACAAAAGGACAGTCCAGCACTCAAGCATATCCATTGATACCTATCAGGGCCAGAGAAAGGCCAGACACATGTGTAACCTTCAGAATTCTCAGGTCAAAGACAGCAACAGTACTCCTTGAAAGTCCCAATAAGCAGAAACTAGTGCAGGTATTATAGAAACATAGTTTGAGCTTGGTAAAGACAAGTAAACCCTCAAACTCTGAAGTCTCTAGCACCTTGTCCTGAGACACCCTAACAGACCTAATATTCTAAACCTTAAAAATCCAGAAGTAGCTATCCCTTAGAGGAAAAGGTAAACACAGAAATCCAATGGCATGCTGGAAAGTGTTTAACAACTAACTATTGAAGGGAAAATATACAAGACATACTTCAAGTGTAGTCTGCATTTATGAAAATTAACATCTCCCTAAATCTAGAAATCAATAGAGGAAAAAATAAATTCCTAGCATTTATAATCCCTAGCATTTTGTGACTTGGTAGGTGTAAATGCTTATGCTTAAAATTTAACAACTAGTTCTTGTGAGATAGTTTGAGTTGACTCTAGGACAACTGTGAATTAAAATGACCTAACGGTTTATGAAGGTGAGTCAACCCTGAAAAATGGATCAAATAGAAAGCAAAAAATTCATAAGATGACAAGAAATATAAAAAAGTAAGAAATTGAAAAAATAGAACAAAATAGGTGATATTAAAACAATTGACTGTGATAACAAGTCAAGTAGAAATAATTTAAGAATAAGCTTCCAAAAGAATATATAACAAGAAACATTCCACACATCAGCACAGGTGTAGAAAATGTTCTGTTTTCTTTTTTGTTTTTCAGAGCATTCAAGTAGTCAGTTCACATTCACAAGTATTGGTAATTCAGTAAGCATAGTGCCAGTAAACATCAGCACCACGAAAAGACATTATCACTAAACAAACTGTAGGTTTCCACTTCTGACAGTTTTGAAACTTTTTTCCCTTCAGGCATTCTCTATTCTCACTTTCAGTTATTTTTACTTTCTGCTGTCAGCCATTCTTCGTCTATTTCCTTTCTTTTCTCTTCTTTGTCAACTTCCTAGTTCATGTAGATATTTCTATTTTTATTCTTCCCATGCTTTTGAAGATTGAAGAATGTTGGTCATAATTCTAAGTTGATATACATATATATGATATACAAAATAGCATTCTGTAATTCTGTGTATCTGGTCAAAAACCTATTTATTGAAGAAAGTTACTTGAAACTTATTTAGAGAAGATATGAAGGAAAGGTTTTTAATTATCATTTTCAACTCAGCTCATAAAATACTCATATATCAAGTTAGTATGGGGCTTTATGGTTTTCAAAGCCCCTCTGCATTCATTATCTTCTTTGATTCTCACATATTGCAAGGTAGCTCAGGTATTAATTATCCTCATTTTATGGAAGATGTCTGTACTCAGGGGGGAATCTACCACAAACTGAAGGAATTGGGGAAAAAGGAGTTGGGAAGAACTGGAAAGAAGCTCATTTCAGTATATCCCTGGCAATTTGTCTCATCTAACACAGTAATTATTGCTAATTATGTCCCATACTCTTTTATTAATATGTTGCTCTGAGATTGTGAGTGCATCCAGCATCCTTTAAATTTAAATACCTGTGGCATAGCCCCAGTCTTCTTGCCCCAATTATATCACAGATATATGCTCCATAGGTTGGTTAGCTGATCTATCTACCATTCATTAGGATTGCAGTGAGTCTACATTTAGCTTGCATTCTAAAAAAGATAACCAGCATCTCGCCCTGGAATTTAAGGTCCTCCATTGGCTGACTCTAACTTAAATGTCCAACCTTTTCTTATACTATTCCACCTCATGTAGACTACATTCTAGTCAAACTTCATCTTCAATTTGCTCACTTTGTCATCCATGTCTTTGTTCATAGCATCCCTGTGTAATCAAAGGACCCTCCTGTTCATGGAAATCTGATTGTCTTCCTGTGAAGTCCTAATCATTCCAACAGGGTGAAAATGATTTATTCCTTTTCAAATAATCCATAGTACCTTGCCTGACTCTTTTTGTCTATAAAAGACTATGCTATAGCACTTTATTTTGTGGCAATGCCATATTCTTAATCTCCATTAAATTGTAAGATCCTTGAAGTCAGCAACTGCATCCCTTTTCATTTCTGTGTTCCCAATACACAGCACAATCTTCGCTCACATTAAATTCTTAACAAATGTTTTTTATATTGAACTGGATTGTATTTAGTAAGAAAAAATTCCCTACATTTACAGAGTCCTTGTACAGTATATAAAGATATCTCCCTCTGATTCACACAGGGAATCATGTCAAATTTTTTTTGTTAAAATAAAGAATAGGTTATTTTATTTATTTTTTAACATTTAATAATATTTATTTTTTAGAAGAGTTAAAATGGTTACTTGGCTCATGCCCTTACTTTCCCCTTCACCCCCCAAAATCCCCCCACCATGGCCGATGTGCATTTCCAATGGTTTTAACATGTGTCATTGACCAAGACCTATTTCCAAATTGTTGATAGTTGCATTGGTGTGGTAGTTTCGAGTCTACATCCCCAATCATGTCCACCTCAACCCATGTGTTGAAGCAGTTGTTTTTCTTCTGTGTTTCCACTCCTGCAGTTCTTCCTCTGAACGTGGGTAGCATTCTTTACCATAAGTTCCTCAGAACTGTCCTGGGTCATTGCATTGCTGCTAGTACAGAAGTCCATTAAATTCTATTTTACCACAGTGTATTGGTCTCTGTGTACAATGTTCTTCTGGTTCTGCTCATTTCACTCTGCATCAATTCCTAGAGGTCTTTCCAGTACACATGGAATTTCTCCAGTTTATTATTCCTTTGAGCACAATAGTATTCCATCACCAGCATATACCACAATTTGTTCCGCCATTCCACAATTAAAGGGCATACCTTCATTTTCCAGTTTTTTGCCACCACAAAAAGCCCAGCTATAAATATTTTCATACAAGTCTGTTTATTGATGATCTCTTTGGGGTACAAACCCAGCAATGGTATGGCTGGAACAAAGGGCAGTCATTCTTTTATAACCCTTTGAGCATAGTTCCAAATTGCCTTCCAGAATGGTTGGATCAGTTCACAACTCCACCAGCAATGAATTAATATCCAAATTTTGCCACATCCCCTCCAGCATTCATTACTCTCCCCTCCTATCATTTTAGCCAATTTTCTTGGTGTGAGGCGTTGTTTTGATTTGCATTTCTCTAATTATTAGAGATTTAGAACACTTTCTCATGTGCTTATTGATACTTTTCATTTTTTTATCTGAAAATTGCCTATTCACATCCCTTGCCCATTTATCAATTGGGGAATAGCTTGATTTTTTATACAATTGATTTAACTCCTTGTATATTTGAGTAATTAGACCCCTGTCAGAGTTTTTTGTTATAAAGATTTTTTCCCCAATTTGTTATTTCCCTTCTGATTTTGGCTGCATTATTTTTGTTTGCACAAAAGCTTTTTAGTTTGATGTAATCAAAATCATTTAACTTACATAATTTTGTCTAACTGTTGCTTGTTTTTAAATCTTTCCTTTCCCAGAGATCTGACAAGGATACTATTCTGTATTCATTTAACTTATTTATAGTTTCCCTCTTTATATTAAAGTAATTCACCCATTCTGAATTTATCTTGGTGTAGGGTGTGAGATGTTGAACTAAACCCAATCTCTCCCACATTGCTTTCCAAGTTTCCCAGCAGTTTTTGTCAAATAGTGGATTTTTGTCCCAAAAGTTGGGCTCTCTGGGTTTATCATACACTGTCTTGCTGACGCCACTTACCCCAAGTCTATTCCAATGATCCTCCTTTCTGTCTCTTAGCCAGTACCATACAATTTTGATGGCCGCTGTTTTATAGAATAGCTTAATATCTGGTAATGCTAGGCCACCTTCCTTCACATTTTTTTCATTATTTCTCTTGACATTCTTGATCTTTTGTAATTCCAAATGAACTTTGTTATAGTTTTTTCTAATTCAGTAAAAAAATTTTTGGTAGTTTGCTAGGTATGGCTCTAAATAGATAAATTAATTTGGGTAGAATGGTCATTTTTATTATGTTAGCTCATCCTACCCATGAGCAATCAATGTTTTTCCAATTGTTTAGATCTAGTTTTAATTGTTTGGAGAGTGTTTTGTAGTTGTTTTCATATAATTCCTGTGTTTGTTTTGGTAGATAGATTCCTAAGTATTTTATGTCGTCTAGGGTGATTTTAAATGGTGTTTCTCTTTCTACCTCTTGCTGCTGTGATGTGTTGGAAATATATAGAAATGCTGATGATTTATGTGCATTTATTTTGTATCCTGTAACTTTGCTAAAGTGGTTGATTATTTCTACCAGCTTCTTAGTTGATTCTCTAGGATTTTTTAAGTAGACCATCATATTGTCTGCAAAGAGTGATAGCTTAGTCTCCTCATTGACTATTTTGATACCTTCAATTTCTTTTTCTTCTCTAATTGCTATTGCTAGTGTTTCTAGTACTATGTTGAATAATAGAGGTGATAATGGGCATCCTTGTTTCACTCCTGATCTTATTGGGAAGGCTTCTAATTTATCCCCATTGCATATAATGCTTGTTGATGGTTTTAGGTATATACTGTTTATTATTTTTAGGAAAAGTCCTTCTATTCCTATACTTTTCAGTGTTTTCAATAGGAATGGATGCTGTATTTTGTCAAAGGCTTTTTCAGCATCTATTGAGATAATCATGAGATTTTTGTTTGTTAGATTGTTGATATGGTCAATTATGTGGATGGTTTTCCTAATGTTGAACCATCCTTGCATTCCTAGTATAAATCCCACCTGATCATGGCGGATAATCTTCTTGATTACTTGCTGGAGTCTCTTTGCTAGTATTCTATTTCAGATTGTTGCATCTATGTTCATTAGGGAGATTGGTCTGTAGTTTTCTTTCTCTGTTTTTGATCTCCCTGGCTTTGGAATCAGTACCATATTTGTGTCATAAAAGGAATTTGGTAGGACTCCTTCTTTGCTTATAATATCAAATAATTTGTATAGTATTGGGATTAGTTGTTGTTTGAATGTCTGATAGAATTAACTTGTGAATCCATCAAGCCCTGGTAATTTTTTCTTATGGAGTTTTTTGATGGCTTGTTCAATTTCTTTTTCTCATATGGGATTATTTAGGTATTCTATTTGTTCTAATATTAATCTAGGTAATTTATATTTTTTGTATATATTCATCCATATCTCCTAGATTGCTATATTTCTTGCCATAATAATTGCCCAAAATAGTTTTTAATGATTGCTTTAATTTCCTCTTCATTAGAGGTGAGGTCTTTGGTTTTCTTCTTTCCTTTTTTTAAATTAGGTTGACCAGTACGTTGTCTATTTTATCTATTTTTTCAAAGTACCAGTTTCTAGTCTTATTTATTAATTCAATATTTCCTTTACTTTCAATTTTACTAATTCCTCCCTTGATTTTTAGTACTTCTAATTTAGTTCTCATCTGGGGATTTTTAATTTTCTCGCTTTCTAGTTTTTTAGTTACATGCCCAATTCATTAATCTCTGCCCTCCCTATTTAGTTCATATATTCCCTCAAGGTTATAAATTTCTCCCTGAGTACTGCCTTGGCTGCATCCTATAGAGTGTGGTAGGTTGTCTCATCATTGTCATTCTCTTCAATGAAATTGTTGATTGTTTCTATGATTTCTTCTTTGACTAGCTGGTTTGGGAGAATCATATTATTTAATATCCAATTAGTATTTGATTTGCCTGTCCAGGTACCCTTACTAATTATTATTTTTATTGCATTATGATCTGAGGTTATATTTATTATTTCTTCTCTTTTGCATTTGTTTGCAATGTTTCTATGCCCTATTACATATTCAATCTTTGTGAATGTACCATGTGCAGCTTAAAAGAGGGTGTATTCCTTTTTGTCCCTATTCATTTTCTCCACATATTTATTAAATCTAATTTTTCTAGGACTTCATTCACCTCTCTTACCTCTTTCTTATTTATTTTTTGATTTATCTAGATCTGAAAGAGGAATATTTAGATCTCACACTATTATGGTTTTCCTATCTATTTCCTTCTTGAGTTCTGCCAGTTGCTCCTTTATGAATTTGGATGCTATGCCACTTGGTGCATACATATTGAGCAATGTTATTTCCTCATTGTCTATACTGCCTTTAATCAGGACGTAATGACCTTCCCTGTCTTTTTTAATCATATCTTTTTTTTTTTTACTTTGGTTTTGTCCGAAATCATAATTGCCACCCCTGCCTTCTTTTTCTCATTTGATGCCCAAAGGATTTTACTCAAGCCCTTTACCTTAAACGTGTGTATGTTCCCCTACCTCATATGTGTTTCTTGTAGACAACATATGGTAGGATTTTGGTTTCTAATCTACTCTGCTATTTGCTTCCATTTTATGGGTGAGTTCATCCCATTCACATTCAGAGTTATAATTATCAGTTGTGTATTCACCAACATTTTGGTATCCTCTCCTAGTTCTACCCCTTCTTCTTACACTATTTCCTTTTAAACCAGGGGTTTGCTTTAAGCCAGTAACCCTTTTCCCCGCACTTGATTTACTTCCCTTCTGACCTCCTCCCTTATTATTCCCCTATTTTTATTTTTAAGGCCTGATGAACTCCCTCCCCTTTCTTCTTCCCTCCCTTTTTTGACCTCTGTACTCCCCTGCTCCCCTTGGTTAATCCCTTCTGACTTTCTCAGTAGGGTTAGATAGGGTTTTATATCCCAATGGATATAGCTACTCTTCCCTCTCAGAGTTAATTACACTGAGGGTAAGGTTTAAATATTACCTCTTAATGCTCTCTTCCTCTCCTTCTTATAATAGTATTTGTCCCCTCCCCTTCCCATGCCCTCTTTGTGTGTAATAGAATATCCTAATTTTCTTATTCATTCAAGTTTCTCTTGGTGTCCTCTACTATTCAACCCCCTCTTTACTACCCCCCATTTCATCTTAGACCATTTAGTATTCCAACCCCTCCCTGTGAATAATTCTTCTAATTACTATAATAGTGGACACTATAGTAGTGAATATAGTTCACTACCCAAAATTACACATAACATTTCTCCATATGGGTATACAAATAGTTAGATCTTATTGAAGCCATTAAAGAGGTAAATTTTAAAATATGAGGTTTCTTACTTTCCCTTCTGTTTCTTATTTACCTTTTCATGTTTCTCTTGGTTTTTATGGTTGGATATTGAACTTTCCATTTAGTCCTGGTCTTTTCTGTGCAAATACTTGGAAATCTTTCATCTTGTTGAATGCCCAAACTTTCCCCTGGAAGTATATAATCAGTTTTGATGGATAGGTGATCCTTGGTTGTAGACCTAATTCTCTTGCCTTTCTGAATATCATATTCCAAGCCTTGAGGTCTTGTAGTGTGGAGGCTGCCAGATCCTGTGTGATTCTGATTGGTGCTCCTTGATGTCTGAATTGTCTCTTTCTGGCTTCTTGTAAATTTTTTTCTTTTAGTTGGAAGCTCTTGCATTTGGCTATTATATTCCCGAGGGTTTTCTTTTCAGTGTCTAGTGTAGAGGGTGATCTATGTATCCTTTCAGTGTCTATATTGTCCTCTTATTGTAGAACTTCAGGGCAGTTTTGCTGAATACTTTCTTTTAGTATGGATTCTGAATTTCTATTCATTTCTGCTTTTTCAGGAAGACCAATGATTCTCAAATTGTCTCTTCTAGACCTGTTTTCTTGATCTGTCAATTTCTCATTGATATATTTCATGTTTCCTCCTATTTTATCAGTCTTTTGACTTTGTTTTATTTGTTCTTGCTGTCTTGAGAGATCATTGTCTTCTACTTGCCCAATTCTTCTCTTTAGAGACTCGTTTTCTGCTATAAGCTTTTGATTTTCCTTTTTGATTTGGTCTATCCTGTTTTCCTGCTGTTTGATTTTGGTCTCCAATTTACTTATCAATTCTTTTGATTTGGGACCATCTTTTTCGAATTGCCCAATTCTAGCCTTTAGAGACTGGTTTTCCTTTACAATCTGATCATTTCTGGTCTTTGATTTATTTGCCTCACTTTCCAATTGTGAAATTCTGCCTCTTAAACTGTTATTTTCTTGCCAGATCTCTTCCATCTTTCTCGTAATCTCAGATTTGATCTCTTCAAGACCTTGTGACCCATTTTCATTTTGGGGGGAAGGTTTGGTTATGGTTACTTGTTTGTTCTCCTTTACTGTTTGCTTTTTGTCTGGATTTTTTTGGTGTAAAAGTTGTCTAGTGTTAAAGGTTTCTTCTTGATCTTTCTCTTCTGGGGTTCCTGAGTCTGGCTTGCCATTGTGAGCTGTGTGCCCTCTCAGCTTTATCCTCATGCCCAGGGTCTGTCCATGCTCTTTAGGCTGCTGGGGTCTCAGGTCTAGTTGTTCTCAGGGTCAATACTTCTGGTGGTCCCCTTGCTCGATCTTCTGCCTGAAGCTCCTTTAACAATCTCAGGGCACTACTTCCACAGTTGTGCACCCCTCTATGCTGGGTTCCCACTCAAGGTCCATGCCTGAGCTCAGGATCCAATTCTGTGCCTGCACTCAGGATCTATGTCTGCGACTGCACTCAGGGTCTGTGTTCAAAGTCAGAATGTTCTTTAGCCTCTTGGGATCTTAGGTCTTGCTGCTCTTAAGAGTAGGCCCTGGAGCTGCCAATGACTTAATGGGTGCCCCAAACTTGCTCTAACTCTTTTGAGCTGGCTTTGGCACTCTAGGTGGTATGGGTTTTAGTGAGAGCTATTTCACTCCTTTATAGCATGGAAGTGCCCCAATTCTATGTACCTTCAATGCTGTGCCCTGTTGTGTGGTCCATTTGTTCATCTGGATTTGTTTTTATGTCTTCTTGATGAGTCCTATATGCGTGGGTTAGGAGACTTCAAGAAGCTGCTTTTTATTCTGACACCATCTTAACCCAGAAAGCTCATATCAATTTTTTAATGTTTTTTCTAGTTCTCCTTTTGGAAAGCTCCAGGGCTATTGGCCATAGGATTCAACCAAAGACAATTTTTCTCTCTCTGCTAAGTCCTGGTTTCAGACGAACAATACAGAATAAATTTGAAGTTTTTCCTTTTTGTGATAAACTGACATTTAAACTCACTTGTTTTATTCATCATTTTGCCAGTGTTTCTTTTTATCTCATATCTCTCCTTCTGTCCCCAGGGAAATGTCTAAAGCACCATTGCACAAGCAATGTGTCTGTTCTTCTCTAGGTCTAGAGAAATCAACTTCTGCAGTGGTAATGTTACTTTTACAGCTGGTTAAATATTCTTGTATGCAAAAGCGGATGTCTGAACTTCTGTAGATACAGGACTAGAGTTAGCATAGTCCTGGTTTGTGGGAGATACTTTTTTCTTCAAATTACAAACCAAAAATTGGAAGGAATCATCTGGGTCATAGAATTCTAATTCTAACATAAGCAGGATTTTTTACTATAATGTTAAGTAGCCATATGGCCTGTACTTCAATATTAAAGGAGCATTTCCTACAAGGAAGTTAGCTCCAGATCTATATTTGGTTGAAGAGTTTTCCTCTTCTTACATCAACTGAGGAATTCCAAGTAAGGACATTCCCTCTCTAAAACAGACCTACAACTCTTCTTCAACTTGCCATCATCTTAAAGAGATGCCTGTAATTGACAGGCTAAGTGACTTGCTGAGAGACACATAACCAATGTGAATCAGAAGCAAAAACTGATCCTGGGTTACCATGAATCTTAAAACAGCTTTCTCCATCCCACCATGCTGCTTCTCCTTTTTATAATATTATTAATATCCCTGAAAAATACACACAGACACACACATTCCTTAATGTCTCATTGCTGCATGGAAGTAAAATCAGAGTCTTGATTTTTTGTCCACAGAGCACAAATGTGGTAAGGTCCTATGATTCAAGGACAGAACTTTCAAAAATAATCAAGAAATGTGTGATTTAGGGGAGTCTGTTAACTTGGGTAGGGAAAATGGATCTTTATTTTCACTAAATTCTAACTGAAATTTAAGCTTTCTTTCAATTATTAATACAGGAAGTTTAAGTAAGTGTCCTCAGATGCAAAAAAGTGAAGAATTTTTGTTATACAGGATGGTTTTCTGTGTACAAAATGTATTAGAAATTTAGATTATGGAAAAATAAAAATATATGAATAAAATGAAA
Organism: Gracilinanus agilis; assembly: GCF_016433145.1. NCBI lineage: Eukaryota > Metazoa > Chordata > Mammalia > Didelphimorphia > Didelphidae > Gracilinanus > Gracilinanus agilis. Next base: position 440,237,938 of record NC_058131.1, read on the forward strand.
ATAAAAGAATTATTGATTTTTCCAAAGTGGAATGAAATGTCACAGGAATTAGTGAATTTCCCTTTAGCATAGATCTTTAAGTGACATCTAGAGGTCAACACTATGGTCTCGTGAGAATCTAAGATAAAATATAAATTATTTTAATATACATCTTGCTGAAAAATATAAAATGGGAACATGCTCCCTGGCCTTGGAGTCGATAGAGCTGGGTTCTTGTTCTGATTCTCACAGTTACTAGATTCAGTATCCATCACAAGAAAAAATTCCACCTCTCTGAACAGAAACTTCTTTGGCTAATAGAGATAGTTACCTTTGAAAACCACCTCAGTCATATAAAAGAATTACAGATATCCCTTCCACATCATAGGGTGCAGTGCTCCCATAATCTAGAAAATCAGGTCCTTTCCCTTCCCTCCCCTGCCCTTTAAGTTCACATATTGATCTAATCTAATATATTCTGTTACACTATGTCACTTTAAGTTACTGTGTTTTGGCTATTAGCTACGTGTTCTATTACACTGGGTTTTTTGGCACTGTCCTACTATCTTTATTTGTACCTCCCCATACGACTGGATTGGAAAATATTATTATAAAAGTCCATAAACAATTTGTGCAAACCCTTTTCCCTGGCAAGACAATAGATCCTTATTGATGCTGGGTTTGTCACCAGATCCATCAAAATCACATGTTGCCTAAATGGTCATTCATGACTTTTTGCCTTTTGTTAATTGTCACATAGATGATGACAGTGTGTCATTTGGAATTATTGTAAGCCCTGGGAGACTGCAACTCCCAGGACTCCCTTCTACAACTTCCCCCAACAACTCCCACTTCCTTTGTGGGAGGTGTCAGAGAAAGTATAAAAGAAAAAGTTTGGCATCTTTTCTCTCTACTCTGGAGGGTCTGCTTTCTAGCCCAGAGGCTCTCAGATCCTGAGCACTGTATCTTGGGTCCTTTTTCCTTTTCTATCTACCTCCTAGTTTTTCCTAGACTTTCCCCTTTCTAATTTAAATAAAAACTAGCTATTCTAAACCCTAAAATTGCTCTCAGATCTTTTATTTGAGTCCCAAAGGGCTTTGGTCAATTTCCCCCTGACCAAGCTGGGGACCTCTATCTTCATTTCCCTTCCTCTAGCTTCCTCTCTCCTGTCTCTCATTCCTCCAATCCTCCTTCATCCTTTCAACTCCTCACAATAGATGCACTCCATCAAACTGGTTACAACCTGTATACAACTTTTGGAAAATTTAATGACCTAAAATTTTAAATTGATTTTAAGGGGTCTTCATAAGTGATTGATTTATCAGGATATTAGGAGTACCACTACCTCTTACTGATCATTTGCCTGCCTTTGAGTTGTTTGTAACTAAAGGTAAAGGTTCATATAGTAGCTAAAGTAAAGTGCCATTGAAATAATGGAGATGATTATTGGTGTTGGAGAGGAGGATACTGTGATAAAAATACTTTGTTGATGCTCACAACAGTATCTTTCAGCTCTCCTCTCAGAAGGAAACCCAGGAGTGACTTCCCTTCACCAGGCCAGTATGTAACTTACTTGAAGACACTATATTTATATAAAAAAAACTATTTATTTATAGTTAACAGACATAAGTATAAGGATTAAAATTTTAAAAATCTACTTATTTATATTTAACAGATATAAGTATAAGAATTAAAAAAATATATCTTATTTGCATATCCTGATTTTGATCCCAGCCTGTTTGTGGACAATGATTAGAGCGCTAAAGGCTATTACAAAGAGATGGAATAAGGTTATTGGAAATGATTTTAGGGAACAACTGAAATACCTGACCAACAATTTAAACAACATGGAAGCACAATACGAGGACATAGCAAAAGCAAGAACAACAGTGCAGGGTGCAGAAAAACCTGATGCACCAACAAAACTAGAATTAGAAACTGAAGCACTAGAGTCAAACACTGCCACCAAGTTTCCTCTAAAGGAAATGCCTATGGTTTCACCTGACATGGAGATCAGGAATATAAGAGCTCATAAGAGGTTCACTCTAGCTGACATAGAGGTAATAAAGAAAAGAGTTCCAAAGTTTGAGGGAAGGGAAGGGAAGGGAAGGGAAGGAAACATAAAAGTGACTTCCCTTCACCAGGCCAGTATGTAACTTACTTGGAGACTATATATTTATAAAAAATCTATTTATATTTAACAGATATAAATATAAGGATTAGTAACAAGGAAAGCCTTAACACTAACAGGGAACTATATCCACTCATTTTACTATGTTTGCCCCATGGCAAACTCTTCTGTTTCTTCCAGCTACTCTGAAACTGCTTAGCACTTATTTAAAAAACCCCAAAATGCTATCAGACAAAAAACTAACTATAATCCTTATTAAAATAACATAATATTGTCAAAGATGTCTCCAAGTAAACACAGAGTCCATCAGCCAAATATGGCAGAGGCTGTCTGACCAAAGAGTAAACAAGCCTTCAATCTTTATTCTTTCAAAATTGTTCTCCAACAAAGCAGATATTACAGATTCTTCTCCACAATGATTTTTATAGGAGTCCAGGCATATACTAATCTTCATAATATTTTAGAGATGCTCAAAAATTTGACTCATGATATTTCTAATGATTGATTTCTGTAACCTTCAGTTAAGTTTAACCTTAACCTTGTCAGACTCCTAACCCATCCCTGAGGCTACACTCTGGAAGACTGACCAGCTATCTCAGTCTCCTTGTTTTGCCAATAACAATCATTTAACATCTGTATAAAACAAGCTTAGATGCCTTAGGCCATATGAACTCCTGATCTGGGTCTTAGCTATACCTATTATCTTAGGATCCTGCAGTTTATATCTTGTGACAATTACCTCATAATGATAATGTCTCAGAACACTTGTTTATTATTCTCCCTGCCCTCTTTACTATCGCTACCCCAATAAAAACATCATTATGTTGGAATAAAAGTGAAACTCTATACCATCAGAGCTAACTCACTGTCTGACTACTTCATGCCAGAACTTTCTTTGTCTTTGTGTCTTTTTTCTCATCTTATATGCTCCTTCACTTAGATTTTAACTCATCACCCATTTTTCTTTCAGTCCCTGGTCCCCCTTTCTGAGTGTTCTACCCACCAGGAATGTTTGTGAAGTTAGTTGACAACTTTGATTTCTCATGGTAAAGAAGGTAGGAAAAGCTCTTCAGATGGTTTAGAGTTCTCTCTCCCCTATATACAGCAAAGAGCAAGGTCTGAGTTGTCTGTTTTCTTCGGAAGCCAGAGAGAGAGAGCATAATTCCAAAAAGCTTTCACCAACAGTCAGAACTTTGTTTCCCTCCTTCCATGTTCTGATCTCATGTAAAGCACTCTGACTTGCCTACAGCCTCAGAGACCCCTTTCCTAAAGTTCTTATCTTAATAATACTTAATCAATATATTTCCCAATTTCCTTACTACAATTGCCCCCTTTTAATCACCTGTCGGGAATGCTAAAGACATTCCTGACAATTTCCCAACTTATTGTATATTATTATCCTATACTATCCCAAAATTAACAAACCAAATTCATAATCTTACACTTAGCTTATCCTGTTCTTACTGTATTCCTATCTAAGCTACACTACTTTAGGATATTAGTAATAGAATACAATACAATAAAGAGAACATACTTAAAATCGCTTGCAAACATGGAAGCCAAAAACATTGCAAATATAGAAATGGAAAATGCAAACTTTGCAAAAATAAAGCAATAAAATCCAAAATGCAAAATGCAAACTTTTCCAAAAAACAATCACAAAGAACAAATTTGCATTCAAATGCTAATATATAAAACAGTCTTATCTAAAAAGCAATAACCTCATAACAATCTTGCAAATTTTGAAAAAATACAGTTACAGATAACCAATGTAGCTTATGCTTTTACAAAAACAGAATGTATCTAACTATGCAAAAAACTCTGATGCAAACTGCATCTTAAAAAATTCTATTTGAACAATTCAAAACAAAACTTTTTAACTATACTAAGACCTTATCCTATCACTAATACAGGAAACAAAAAACTGTCTAAGTAAAACTAAAAACTGAATCTATCCTAAGAAATTTAACTCTTGCAAAAATCTAACTATTCACAAATATATGCAGAAATCTGTACATATTTACACTTAAGTACACTAGTTTTGTATATATTCACAATCTGTTTCTGTATAAAGTTTACACCTACACTTTTTACACACTTTTACACATATGTACAAATCTGTACAAAATTTTACAATCTGTACATTTCACACACTATGTATATGATATATAAATATTATGTACAAATTATATATAGCTATGTATATTATACATGGTTTCAGGAAGATACATTTTGAGACTATATCAAAAAATGATGAAGATTTTTCTTTTAAAATGCATTTTAGTGTTCCCTGGTATTACCTTAGTGGAATACAACCAAATTCCAATTAAGGTAACCTCTAATTGAGCTATTGTGTACATTTATGACACTTTCCTTCCAAGGTGATTTATATGTATCCATTTATTGCTATTGACACCATTACCTGGTTAAGATCTTACAACAATTTGTGATACATATATCCTAAATGTGCATGTTGCATGTAAATACTTACCAGACCTTCAGAGTCACTTCTTCTGCTGCCATCTTCTGCTACAATCTTCTGCCCCGGTCTTTTGCCTTCATTCTCCCACAGCACTGTAGTATGTAGTGTTATGTGTTACTAAAGTGAAAGTGTGCAGTGTTAACAATGATGCAAAATTCTTATGGTTCATGTCCATTATCAGTTGGCCTTCCTCTTCTGTGCTCGATTCTTTTGCAAACATCTTTGTTACCATGTCACCATCCAGTCCGCTGTTCTCCTCTTTTATTCTGCTCTATTGTCTGCTCTTGACCTTGATTTGTCACTCTTCTTCCTCTGGAATGTTCTCCTCTTCCCATATCTTTCTGACCACAGACATCTTGTCTGTAGAAATTTTTTCTGTTGAATATCTCTCAGCTATCTCTTCTTCTTCCAGAACCTTTTTCATGTGTAAGCAATGGAACCACAATTAATACTTTAATACTCTAATACTTTAATTGCTGAAGATGTAGTTAGGACGACTTTAAAAGGACCAACCCAATTTTGTTGTGTTGCAGATATTTTGCTAAAGTTTTTTATGTAAACTGAGTCACCTGGTTGTATCTTATAAAGTACATAATCTAGAGGAGTCCCCTGCATTAAGATTCCCATATCTTGAAGTTCTCTTATTCTGTTCTGCAATTCAGGTATGTAAAAGCTATCTGCACGCCCCCCCCCCCCCCAAGCATAAAGACAAAAGCAGTTTTAAAAGATTTTGCTTGCAATGGTAGATGTCTATAGACCATTTCATATGATGATACATGTATGTTAGCTCTTGGACATGTTTGTATTTAGAAAAGAGCTAGAGGTATTATGTCTGGCCATTTTAGATGTCTTTCTGTATACAGTTTTCCTACCATGGTTTTGATCTCTTTGTTAATTCTTTCATTCCCCAAAAGCATTATTTCTTATTTAGCTATACATTGGTCTGAGACTGCCTGCATTCTATATTTAAGCAAAAGGGCTTTAACTTCATGTGTGCAGTAAATAGTTAATGGACAGTCTAAGACCAAATCTGCAGATTTTGTTACCAGCAGTGCAGTTGCTGCTACCCTTCTCAAGCATGGTGCTATCCCTGCAGTGACTGGATCAGGTTGAGAACTGTAATGTGCTATTGGATGCTAAGGTTTGTGCAACCATCCCTGAAGCTACCCCTTTAATTTCATTCACAGAGTGTAAATGGCTTGGAGTAGTCTGGAATACCAAGCGCTGGGGCCAACAATATGGCCGCCTTCAGCTTTGTGATGGCTTGTTCTTATGGTGAAGATGGTTCTGGTCTTAATTTTTTTAAAGGCAATGGGGGTTAAGAGACTTGCCCAGGGTCACACAGCAAGGAAGTGTCTGAGGCCAGATTTGAACCTAGAACCTTCCATCTCTAGGCCTGGTTCTCAATCTGTTGAGTATCAAGCTGCCCCCTCTGGTCTTAATTTTAAAGGCTCAGATTCTATATCCCTAGTTAGAGCTATAAGTGGTTTAGTGAGCTCTCCGTAATTTGGTATCCACTGTCTGCAAAATCCCAAGTACCTAAAATAGTTCTGAGTTGCCTCTTGGACTTTGGGGCACTCAGCTTCTATATGGCTGCTACTCTCTTTCGGGAAATGCTTCTAGATCCCGCAGATAGCACAAACTCAAGATACTCAACCGAGGAAGACACCACTGAAGTTTTGCTTTTGATATCTTGTGTACCCTTTTGTACAATTCACACAAAAGATTATTTACTGCCCCTCAGACACACTTTTGCCAATGGTCATCCATAAAGTGTAACAGTTTATTGTCCTTAATTTGGATATTTTTCAATTCTTTATTTAAAATTTGGGAGAAGAGGGAGGGACTTTCACAGCAACCCTGGAGCAGACAAGGCCAGGAATAAGTGTTTCTCTGACATTTAAAAGCAAATATTGGGGCAGCTGGGTAGCTCAGTGGAGTGAGAGTCAGGCCTAGAGACAGGAGGTCCTAGGTTCAAACCCGGCCTCAGCCACTTCCCAGCTGTGTGACCCTGGGCAAGTCACTTGACCCCCATTGCCCACCCTTACCAATCTTCCACCTATGAGACAATACACCGAAGTACAAGGGTTTAAAAAAAAAAAAGCAAATATCTTTTGCAAGTCCTTGTATATGGATATAGAGAAGAAAGCAGAACATAAATCATGCACAGTGAAGTATTTTGCACTAGTTGGTATGGAGAAAATAATTGTTGTAGGACTTGGCCTAGCATATGTCAAGTGCTACAACTTCGAATCTCACACTAGGTTTAAATCCTTTAGTATTGGCATAGAAGTTCAACAATCCTACTTGGATTCATATGGTCTTTTTTGACCTTGTGCTCCATGGCACTGTGCAGTTTCTCATCAATCCCAGTGGGACTAGTTGGTCTCTATGACCTTGTGCTTCTTGCACTGTATAGTGGCCCTGTTGTTCGCTTCTTCTGGAATCAGAAATAAATTAATCACAGTCTTATAATATTTAATAATAAATGACAGGTTACCATAGTACCATGGTCTAAAGCTTTTGGGGGTATGCATTAATACTATAGCAAATATATTTTAAACTTTTATTACTGCAGAATCAAAAATTAATATTGATTATATGTATTTTAAGTACAAGGAATTAAAAAAGAGTGGGAAAAATCAAATGTTCTAAAAAAGTAAAAGGCAATAGCAAAATAAAAATCAGGAATTCAATGTGTTCCGAAAATAGTGTCCACTTTTTTATGGACTATTATCTCTAATGCATGTGACATTTGAAAAAAATCTATGAATTCATGAATACTTGTCACAAGTTCTATAGATGTAGCAAATCTTTGAACCTTGGCTGAGATATTTTTAACAAAGTCTATTACTACCATCATTCCAAAATGTGGCAGAGGAGCCCAGAAAAAAACCAAAAACACAAACCTCTGTACTGTTGATGAAAACCCTTTTTGGGGGCTAAAATGTCACTAGGAATTTAGATCATTCTGGTGAAGTAGAGTAAAATAAGCTGAAGGGTGCAGAAAGTGAAGTAAAGTAAATGATTAAAACTAAAACCAGTCAACCAACTCCAACCTTGTATACCTGTCTGATATGTAATGTCTTGTTCTCCTTAAGTCTAAATACCGAGTCCTTTTATCTCTAGGCTAACGTCCTGTTCCTCCCTGAGGACTGAACTGAAACCATGAATTTCTTCATAGGTAATAGATCAAAGCTTCAAAAATGTATTTAAACTACACTCTTACTATGTTGCTTTGGAGCTCCTTGGCTGGGCTCCCCTAGCTAGCTAGGAGTGAAGACTTCTCCGTGCTTGTATTGCATTGTCTTTGTGTGTTCCTTTGGTGGTCATAGAAACGGACCTTAACAAAAGGTATTTAGGCTTCCTGTGAAATGCTCCCTCTTGGGAGCCATCCAGGGGTACCATGCCCTAGGAACATCTTCCCAGCTCCTCTGGCATGAGACTATTCTACATCTCATCCATTACATTTTTACAAATGTGAAGGTGGGGAATATATAATAATCACTTCAGCTACTAAATGAACCCTTACCTCTTGTTACAAGGAACTCAGAGGCAGGGAAATGATCAGAGGTAGTGGATGCTACTAAATATCTAAAAATTATTTCTGAAAGCTCCTTAAAATCAATTGAGATATTTAGCTCATTAACTTCTCTAAGGATTGTTAATACAGGTTGTAATCAGTTTGATGGAGTCCATCCATCATATGTGTGAAAGTTAACAAACAAAATTAAATCTTAAAACAAACAATCAGTAAGTTTGTGACAGGATTGGCACTGTATTCCAGAGGCCTCTTTCTTCACTCCAATAGCCGTGTTAAAAAGACTTGTTTACTATTATGGAGGGAAAACAAAACTGAAAAGAATTAATCATTAATAAAACAAGGGAGTCTGAAAAGGCTTAAAAAGTCACCTCCGGAATTATTAAATTTCCTTCTCCCCAATATCATCATCCATCTAGATTTGCTTTTGTCACACCTCTGGTGATCCCCATACTGGCACTGAGCATTGTGTAGACAAACCCCATATTGGATGTGTTGCAGATTATTCAAACTCTTTGTCAATCTTCTCTTAAAGTGAGAAAGATGGATGGCATACCCAGGAACAGTGTTAAGTGTATCCACTGTGATATATTCTCTGGGATTGTGAGCCAATTTAAAACCAAAGAAACAATGTTGTTCCATCTTGGGAAATGCTATGAAAAATCATTTTGAATGGTTTTCTTATCATGTTTAAATTTAATTATTAGGTTGCTTGTAATTCTAGTTTTGTCAGTAGATGATGTTACTGAGTAGGTTTTCCCTTGGATAGGGGTTAAGGTCAAGGTGTGAAAATTCACAAGTAAGGATGTGGTCCATTTTAGTACTTTTAAGTATGCCACAACTCAAGATTTAATTAACTTTTGGGTGGAGGGCAGGCTAGGAACATTTTGTCTGAGGCTAAGTATACTTAAGTATAGATTAAATAGCTGCTAAGGGTAAAAAAAAACAGGCTAGAATCCATATGCTTCCAAAACACTTGTTTTCTCTTTTGGGCAAAATGCAGCTTTTCTGAGGCAAAAGGAGTTTTTTCAGGAGTAAAACTGAATGCTTACCCTCTGGGTGTGGCACTCACAGTTAGTTAAGAAACAAGCAGCCTGTTTGTTGCCAGTAATGCAAACTAGCCAGCTTACAATTAAGGCAGCTGAAGGATATAATCCTTCCCAAATCTGAGGGTTGGCTAATTTGAAACAGTTCCCCAGGTGAGGCCTATACAACTAGTTAAGAAACAAACAACTGCTGCCAGTGCTGAGTACTGCCAGCAAAAAATGGCCCTGTGGCTAAAATTCAAATAGCTGTGTGCTGTTTATTCTAAGGTAAAAGGAGAAAAAAAATTTGAACTTACCTCTTCAGCTGTGGTGAGTTGAGGTTTACAGAGTGAAAGAAGAGGTAAGAAAATATCAGAAGATTGAGGGTAATTGGCACAACCTAAGTGGTCAGCCAAAAATGTAAGGGGGAGAAAAGGGTTTGGGGGTTGAATATATTAAAATTGCTGGTCAGCGGATTGAGCAATTATCAACCCTTAAGAATAATCTCAAGTCAAAATTGACTTCTATGGAAGTTTATTTACAATTAAGAAAAGGCAGAAGAAATAAGGAATAAGAATCTAACAAAGTAGGTAAATTATTATGATCCTCTAATTAATCCAGGTAGATCTAATTAACCCTCAGCAGAAAATCATAGGGCCAGAGGCCTGGAGGTGAATGAAGCAAAGTTTCATTTACAGAGTCTATTAAAGGGAAGTTCCTTAAGAGAAGTTCAGGAAGATTCAGTCTTTAAATCATCACATGGACTTCTAAAGAAGATATTGAAAGCAGTCTCACCAAGGTTTCAGTGTTTCAGCCAACACTCCTCCATGAACCAGGAAAGCTCCTTCACCAGAGGCCCTCATATCTGAAGACCCTCTCCAGCAGAAGACATTCTCCTTTTAAAGGGGTCACTTATACATCACTTCCTGTGCCTCTTCTTCTAGTTTGCGTGTCCAATCACAACAGACACTTCTCAGTCAATTCTGATTGGTCACCCACTCTAGCACATGTGGGTTATAGACTTCCCAAAATTGGAGGTCCTCTCACCCTTGGTGATTAAATCTAAAGATGGCATTGTAGACTTTAATCTAATTATCACCTTGTGCTATTATTATCCTTATTTTACAAATCAAAAAGATTCCAATAGAGAAAGGTCAAGGGATTTGTTCAGGGTCACACAGATAATAGGGTGTCTGAGGTGGTATTTGAGACCAGATTTTTCTTATCTCGAGCCTACAAACCTCCACATTATGCCATGGTGTCTTTCTTTTTCTTTTGCTTTTTTTAGACCCTTATCTTCCATCTTGGAGTCAATACTGTGTCAATACTCCAAGGTAGAAGAGTGGTAAGGGCCAGCCAATGGAAGTCCAAGTGACTTGCCCAGGATCACACAGCTAGGAAGTGTCTGAGGCCAGATTTGAACATAGGACCTCCTGTCTCTAGGCCTAGCTCTCAATCCACTGAGCCATCCTATTTCCCCTGCCATGCTGTCTTTCTAGAAAAAAAAACAAACAAACAAACAAAGAATGGAGAATGATCCAAGAGGTCCTTTATTGTTCCTGATCAGAAATGATATACTACACCCAAATGTTTAACACACTGCACTACTCTAAAGTTCTTTAATCTGAACCCGGATTCTAGGATTCTATCATTCCAAACATGACATCCTCAGATAGTTAGCTTTGCTATCAAAGTTAATAAGGAAGTTTCCATTAAAACAGATATGTTAGGTAAACAAACTAATAAATAAAATTGAAATGTGTCAAATTAGGGAAAAACTAGAATTTAAATCCAAACAAATCATGATGAAAATTGCTCTCTCTTTGCAGATTAAAAAAAATGGAGACAAAGGACAAATTGAAGTATATTTTTTTCTCTTTTTTTTCTCTTTGATTTTTTCTCAGAATATGCCTAATGTGGAAATGTTTTGCATGACTTCATATTATAAGGTTTAAAATAGGGATTTGACAAAAATAAAAAAGCAACTTTTAACAACTTTATTAAAATAGAGATAGAAAAGAATATATTAAAGGAGGGAGATATAGGACAGAGTTAGAGAATGTCTATACTGGTCATCCTATAACTACCTAAAACTACCTATAATTACTATCTAAAGCTGCCTATATCTACCTATCACTGTCTATAACTATTGCTAATAACAACCACCCCACAAAGTTCCAATCCAATCCAGCCCAATCAAAACCAACCCAATCAGTGTTTAATCCAACCCCAATTAGGTCTGTCAACAAAGAACAACCACCTCTCAAAAAAGTTAAAGAAAGAAAAAATAACCTAACAGCTCAAACCAAAAGCCAAAAAGCCCTCTAAAGGCTAAAGCCAAAAATCCTCTAAAGGCTAAAGCCAAAAAATCCTCTCAGTAAGCTCAGGCTTGCCTTTTATATTCCAGCAACTGAATACCAACCACCAACCCAACACACTCTATTATAAATAAGTAGTTTATGATGAAGCAAAGGATGTTATCAAATAAATAAATAAACAGAAAAGAGAAAAGGCTGGCCACAGAGCAAGAGAAAAGTTAGGAACAGCTTATATACTGATATCCTGGCAATATAAAGAGGAAACAAGGAAGATCCTACATGATGAGTATATACTTATCTTAAATTTATTGGAGCAATGGCTTTATAGATGATACAGGCAGAGATGATTGTGATATCTACTATTAGTGAGAATACCCACATTCACAAGTTTATAGATCCACTTGATTTGAGTATACATATGCTCTCCAAAAATTATATATACTGTGCTTGATGTATAAATACTTTATATATGTATACTATATTCTGTTTACATAGAGCATGCTCATATGTTAATGCACATACATATACACACATATATGCTTCTTAGCATCTGTACTTTTCATGAAATTCCAAATTGTTCTTGGAGACAGAAATAGTTTATCCAAAAGATAAGATCAACCATTCTAAGGTGAAGTGTTATTATTTTTCCCTCTATACTCTCATTGTTTCTTTTAAGGGGCAAATTATAATTAAAGGCTGTTATGTTTAATTAACTGTAAGATGAGCTACATATTAATTTCACATTGTCACACTCATCTGCTATGCTGAGTCCTTCCTATTTATCATTTTAAATAATTTCCTTTCCAGTGGGAGCACAATTCTACTATGACTGTAAATACAAGGTTGGCTTTTTATTAATAAAAGTCCATTGTAAATTTAAATCTGATTTCTTTCGTACTTGTAGCAATGCAATGATCCAGGACAACACCAAAGAACTTATGAGAAAGAATGCTATCCCCTTCCAGATAAAGAACTGTGGGAGTAGAAATGCAGGGGGGAAAAAGCATATGATTGATCACATGGTTCAATCGGGATATAACTGGTGTATTGACATTAAAATATCACTCTATTGCAAACATGAGTTACATATTTTATGTAAATAAATTTTGAACAATGATACATGTATAACTCAATTAAATTGCTCATCAGCTCTGGGAGGGAGGAGGAAGGAGTGGGGAGGGAATCATGAATCATGTAACCATTGAAAAATATTCTAAATAAATTATTAAAAAAATTAAGTCCATTGGTTTAAAAAAAAGAGACATATTCAATCATTACTTTGATAGTTTGATTTATTTTATGTAAAGAGCATCCAAATAGAGAGTGGTTATTAAATACTCAAAAAGTAAAAAGTTCTCATATCAGGAATGGCAATTTCATAAATAATTGATTGCATTTTTTCAAACCATTATTTCAGATAAAGAAAAAACATATAAGGAAACTCATCAATATGCATCCACACCCAACAAAGAGCATATGATAGGAAGAGAGTGCAAGACAAAAGTCTGGAAAAGCCCCTTCTCTGAGATCTATTATTTTAGAAGAAAGATATCTATGAAGGAAATAGATGCATTTTAATCTTTCTTGATTAATACACTACCATGGAACTACAGAAAAAAAAAGTGAAGAATGGTGGCCTAGTGTTAACAGATCTTAAACAGCTATAAATCAGTAATCATCAAAACAATCTGTATTGACTAAGAAAAAGAAGGGTAGCAATGGAATAGATTGAAGAAAATGACCTCAGCAATATGTGTTTGATAAATCCAAAGATCCCACCTTTTAGGATAAGAACTCTATTTCACAAAAATTGCTGGGAAAATTGGAAGAGTCTGGCAAAAATTTGGTTTAGATCAATATCTCACACCCTATACCAATATAAGGCCAAAATGTATATATAATTTAAACATTTAGAGTGATATTATATGTAAATTAGGGGAACTTAGGAGAGTTTACCTGTCAGATCTTTGGAGGAGGGTAGAATTTATGACCAAATAAAAGCTATAGAACATTTTGAGAATAAATCACTAATTGTGATGATATTAAATTTAAAAGCTTTGTACAAACAAAACCAATGCAACCAAGATTAAAAGGGAAAAAAATAAGCTGCGAAAAATTTTTCATAAAAATTTTCCCTGACAAAGGTTTAGAAATTACATATATAAAATATATAAATATATAAAGAATTAAGTCAAAATTTATAAGAATCCAAGTGATTTCCCAATTGATAAATGATCAAAGGATATGAATAGGCAATTTTTCTGATGAAGAAATCAAAGCTATCAGTAAGCACATGAAAAAAATGTTCTAAATCCCTTTTGATTAAAGAAATGAAAATTAAAACAACTCTGACCTACTTACTCACAACTAACAGATTGGCCAACATGACAGTAAAGAAAAATTATCAATGTTGGAGGGAATGTAGCAACATTGAGACACATGCATTACTGAGGGAGTTGTGAAGTGATCTAACCATTCTGGAGGTCAATTTGAAATTATGTATCATATCATATACATACAGATCATATCATACATACAAAGCATTTCATATAATTACACATACACACATCATATTGTCAGACATCATCATATAAATCACATCATAATCAGCTTACTTCTCCACCCTCTTCCTAAATATATTCCTTCTATCTTCTCTATTACTGAGTAATTTTTGAGAATTACAGATATCTTCTTTCCATGTAAAAATACAAATATTTTGATTTTAATGAAGCCCTTAAATATTCCCTTTCTTATTTACCTTTTCAGGCATCTCTTGGGTCTCCTGTTTTGACTTCAGATTTTGTTTTTAAGTCTGGACTATTCCTCAGGAATGCTTGGAAATCTTCTATCTTATCAAATATCCGTTTTCTCCCCTGAAATAATATAATCAGTTTTGCTGGATAGGTGACTCTGGGTTGAAAACTTAGATCTTTCATCTTCCTGAATATTATATTCCATGCCTTACAATCCTTTAACGTAGAAGTCACTAGGTCCTGTGTGATCCTGATTATAGCTTCATGGTATTTGAATGGTTTCTTACTGCTTAAAGTATTTGCTCCTTGGCTTGGGGGCTCTTGAATTTAGCTATTATAATCCTGGAAGCTGTCATTTGAAGATTTCTTTCTGGAGGTGATCTGTGAATTCTTTCAATTTCAATTTTATTTTCTTGTTCAGGGACCCCTGGTTTTTTGATAATTTCTTGTATTATGATTTCAAAGCTTTTTTTTTTTCAATCACAGCTTTTAGGTAGTCCAATAATTCTCAAATTGTCTCTCATAGATCTATTTTCTAGGTCAGTTGTTTTTTTCAATAAGATTTCATATTTTCCTCCATTTTTAAAATTCTTTTGTTTTTTTTTAATTTTGTTCTTAATTTCTCATGGAATCATTAGCTTCTAATTGCTCATTTCTGATTTATATGGCCTGATTTTCCTCCATCAACTTTTAATTCTCCTTTTTCATTTCTTCTTGCATTGCTTTCATTTCTCCTTCCCACTTTTTATCTACCTCTCTTAATTGGTTTTTGAAGGGTTTTTTAGCTCTTCCAGAATCTGTGTCCAATTCACATTTTTCTTTTGGACTTTGCATATATTTGCTTTGCTTTCACTGACTGTTCTGTGTCTGTACCTTGTTTCTTGTCTCCACAAAAATTCTTTAGAGTTGGGTATGTTTTTGTTTGTTTATTATTTTCCCTATGTTTTTAAAGATAGGTCCTATTTTCTGGGAGGTTAGAGTACCCTCTTCCAGTATGGTATGATGGCCTGAGGGCTGAGAGTTCTGAGAACCACCTTCCAATGCTGATTCAATTAACTCTTTAGATGCTGATAGCTTAAAGACTTGTCTCAGGCTTGGGCATAAGCTTTTGGTCTTTCTCTGAGCTTGGTGAGATCAGGAATTGCTCAAATTCTAGTCTCAGGCTTAGATGTAACATTTTTTGGTCTCACTGTATACTTGATCTAATCAGGCACACAGTTTTTCCTAGAGCTCCACCCTGAGCCTTCTGTAAAAAGATCCAGACCCACTTTAAATCCACCAACCACCTCAAACTTGGATCTATATCCTCACCCCAAGCCCAGAGTAGGACTCCTGGCCCAAGCAGATCAGCCCACTTCAGCACAGGCTGCCCTGGGCTGGGATTCTAGGTTTCTCCACAGGTTTAGGATATCAAGGGGTATGGGTTGATTGGACCTCTATTTTCCCATGCAGGGTCTCAGGGTCTGGATGTTGCCTTGGGTGGGATGTGTGGCTTGTTCTTAGCTTGTTTTTCTGTCTGTGCTAAAATTTCCTGCTGACTGTGCTCCCCTCTCACCCCTGTGCCCTAAATGTTCTCTGCCTACCTTTTGGATTTTTCTTTTCTTGAAAATTGTTTTACTCTGTCTCCTTGTGTTTCCTTCTCTCTTTTTGTGGAGTTATTTCAATATTGGTTGGAGAGGATTTTCGTAGTGAGTGACTCTGGGTTTCTCTGCTTTACTCTGCCATCTTGACTCTGTCCCCCGTCTTGGCAATTTGAAATTATGGCCAAAGGGCTATAAAAGAATGCACCTCCATTGATCCAATAATACCCCTATTGGGATAGTGTTAATTGAAATTTGGGAAATGCCATCTAAAAGTATATATATATATATATATATTCTATGGACACATGGGGACCTTAAAAACTACATTTCCCGTGGTCCAAATCTATTAGAACTGGTAAGAGGTTTTGACCAGCTTGTTACTCTGATATTCACATTATATTTCCTACACATTTTTAATGTTGTAAATTGCTTTATGTATACTGGATTTATAGAGCACATGTCTTTTAAAATTTATTCTGTCTTGGTAATTATAAAGAACTTTGAAAGTTTCCATGCTTTGAGAATTAACTTGTAATTTTATGAGAGGTATTTTTAACTTTTACTTTAAATCCTTAAGAATTGTTGTCTTATAGGATAAAGCTTTTATATATTTTATTATAAGAGAAATTATTGCTTTAAATGGGTAGAAGCATTTCCTACGCAGGATTTTTTTAAAACAAGAAGCCAAGGAACTCCTGCATATTCTTATCTGAGGATAATTTAGACCAGAAAGTTTCTTTTTTAAAATATCAGATTTTGCTATGGAAACAATAACAGAATTTGTTGAGAAACCCTTAGCCAAGGTTTAAAAGTTGTAACAAGTATATGATTTTTAAACATCATTGTTTATTGTTTTAAAATGTGTTATTGGAAATAATGGTACTCTATTTGAATGTGCATTGTGAATCTGCTATTTGTAAGAGCCATTTACACTCACAGAATGAAAATTTCATTTTTGGGTAACATAACCCTTCTAGTTCTAAGCTATATATATATATATATATATATTTGATTTTTAAAACATTTTTTTAATTAGAGCAATTGATTTTTCCTTTTTCTCATCTTGTACTGGAAGTACATATATAATCATTATTTATCCTTTTTCTGATTCTACAGCGATATAAGCTTAATGCAAATACTTGAGCCTAGAGGACTGTGATTTAAATGCCTCTCTGATTCCAGAAGGGAACATAAAGCCGTTAATTAGTGCTAAAGAAAGCATATGGTCAGAGACTTGACTGACTAAAATCTGCATGGATTGCAGGAGTTCTATGCCAATACTTTAGGGCTTGGAATTTGGGGTTTGAGTCCTGGAGTTCCAGTCTTTTCTAAAACTTTAGAGGACGTAGATCTCCTCAACTTAAATTCCTAAGCCAGCACCTAAGATTGGTTATTTATTTGGCTCACTTCCCTGAAAAGCTGATGGTAAATCAGATCAGAGAGAGACATTTCCCTTGGGTCCTGGCCCTGAATGGGTAATTGCAAACTGCTGAATTCACTTTAATTAGGCCTTGATTCAAAGGTCTAAGTTTATTTCCCCTACATTTTTTGCACATTTTACATTTCATTCACAAGTTATTTTTTTCTTTTTTTTCTTGAATTTTATTCTTTTTATTTTGCCAATTAACTTCATACAACCCCCGTGACTCAGCCCCTCATCCTTAGCTGACCTGAGGTACCCTTTTCAAAGAAAAAAAAAAGGTGTGTTTAGAATTTCCCTCAGGAGGATGGGATGAGTGTTAAGTTTTTTAAAATTTGATAATGTCAAAATATATGTATATTTAACTCTTTTTGGAGTAATTTCAAGGGGAAATGTATGATTCTCAAAAGAAAATGTATGTTTTATAATCTATAATGTAAAGTTTAAATTCTTTTGAGAATAATTTCAGGATAAGGATCTTGCCATCTCCCCAGAATCCAGACTACGAACCTGTTTGGTGAAGACACCATGAAGATGCCTGAAAAGCCTTCACTGTACCATGAAGACCAAAATTTGAACCTTGGGGTGCAGTTAATTGAATTTATGGGGAGTGGAAATTGAGTTGAACGTATTGTTTTGATTGTACTTGTTATACCAAGAGGGGACTGCCCCCAAATTGGTTTTTTTGTCAATGCAGCTAGTTATATCCATTTGTTTATCCATTTCCAAATTCCTGAATTTTTAGAAGTTGTCTATGTGTTTACAGGTCCAGCAAAGAAAAAAGACCAATTTTTTTTTTTTTTTGCTGGACCTCAGGGGGAAATGTTAATTGGAATTTGGGAAATGCCATCTAAAAGTATATATATATATTTTCTATGGACACGTGGGGACCTTAAAAACTACATTTCCTGTGGTCCAATGGGTTTCCTGTTTTGGATTACGTATTCAAGGTGAGGAACTGTTTTAAATAGGGGGAAGTGACTTTGAACTTCCTCTTTAGCTACCTGAGCTAGCAGGCGCAGGAAGGTACAAAAGGTAAAAAGGTGGAGACAGTTTGAATTCTTACCGGCGTGTGGTCTAATGATTTTACCAGCATGGCCATGGCTTTAATTAAAATATTAATTTTTATTATTATATCAGTCTTTATTATTTTTAATCGTAACAATATGTCTCTATCCCAAAGAAATTTTTTAAAACCAGAAAGAACCTATTTGTACAAAAACATTTATGATTGTTCTTTTTGTGGTGCCAAAGAATTGGAAATTAAAGGGATGTCCCTTAATTGGGGAATGTCTGAAAAAATTGTGTTTTATGATGGTGATAGAATACTATTGTGCTGTAAGGAATGATGAACAGGATGATTTCAGAGAAAGCTGGAAAGACACATGTGAACTGATGCATAGTAAAATAAATAGAATCTGGAGATTATTATACTCAGGAACTACAATATTTTGGACCAAATGATTTTGCTACTAAACAACAATACAATTCAGGGCAATTCTGAAGGACTTATGAAAAAGAATGCTAAAAGAATCTACCTTCAGAGAAAGAACTGTG
This sequence comes from Gracilinanus agilis, assembly GCF_016433145.1. Taxonomy (NCBI): domain Eukaryota; kingdom Metazoa; phylum Chordata; class Mammalia; order Didelphimorphia; family Didelphidae; genus Gracilinanus; species Gracilinanus agilis. The sequence continues at coordinate 440,256,727 of NC_058131.1, forward strand.
GAAGTAGAAATGCAGATAAAAACATACTATATTTCACATTAGTTTTTTTTATGTTTTTATTTTGGGAGTGCTGTTTTATATGCTTACTCTCTTACAATAATGACCAGTATGAAGGCATGATAATACATGTATAATTCAGATCAAATTGCTCACCATCTCTGAGAAGGAGGAGTGAAGGAAGTGAGGTAGACAATGTTGGCTTAGGGCAAACCTGTCAGTTGCCCTGGATGGAATGTTGAGGAGAGCCTGAGGCACTTGGCAGATACCAACTGGCAGTTGAACTGAGAGTATAAAAAGCCCTGGAAACTCAGAGCTGGGTTCTTCCCTGACCTGACTTCATCCTGTCCACTCATCTACCCCTTCCCGTGGACCCAGGAGGTGGGAAAAGGGTGGTGAGATTGAAAAGGGTGGCGGGAGTGAGAATGTGGGAAATTAGGATTTAGGACCCAAACAACTAGAGCAACACAATATTATTATTTATCATCATCTACAAGATTAGCCAATAGATTAGCTCAATTTTCTAACCAGAGACCTATTCACTCTGGGTGAGGGCTGCCTGCCCTCGGTCTACCTAGACCTTCCAAGGACCTTCTACCAGCCTTTGCCAGATAAACCTCAACAACAGATTTTCGTATTTCCTAACCCTCTTATCATTGCCTTGTTCCTTCCCCAACTACCAAATAAACCCCATAGACTTATCTAGTGAATTCTATGGTTATTTCCCTACCATCAAAGGCAATAGACTAGGGATTCTGAGCAGTTAGGGTTGGAACAAGCTCCATAGCTGAGGGGCAGGAAGTTCTACATCCACTTCCTGCCAGACTGCCATTAGCCAATAAGAGGCAGTTTCCTCAGCAGGTTGGGGCCGGCTGCCTGATATCTTAAAGGAGCTTTGTGGCTAGCAGTGAGGTTTCACTGGGCACTCAGTTCTCAGGGTCTGGATCATTGTACTTCCAAAAACAAGCTTCAGGCCTAACTGAGGTTGATCACTCCATCCTAACAACCAACACTATCCTCCTGCTAGCCTGATACCAGCTCTAGGCCCCTCTTGACCTGCTCATCATTACACAATTAACATCAGAAATGTGGAAAATAAAATATCTAAAAAATTGTTGCTATCATTGAATAATTTGTTCTTTTTCTATTTACCCCCAAGTTGGTTTTTGTCACTTCAGATACTCTAAAATATTTTTTCTTGCCAGTATTTATGGCTTAATAATATTCTATTGCGTTTATATGACACAATTTGTTTAGCCAATCCTTCACTTTTCTGAGAAGGTACCTAAAACACCCCTCTTCCTTCAATTTTTGTTAATTTCTTTTCAAGACCAAGAAATTTATTTTACTTGCAAATAATTTATCACCAATGTTATCTTACCTCTCAGTACAAACCTTGTCTATCTCTATATGCTTCCCAGTTGGGTTTAATATATTTCTATACCAAACAATATGTGAATATATCTTTATCTTTGTTTATTTCAGATAAAAGTAAGATCCATCTGATGGCCACTCCTTCATCCCTTATTCCATGTTTACATCTTCTTCTCATGAACCCCAGTTAAAAGAACTAGAAAGTTCCTCCTCTCCTTTCTTATTTTGATGTTAGAGTGTTCCTCCTTTTATGATCTGAACTCTTTATCCTCATAAAACCCTCAAATCAAAACCAATCCACTCCAGAATCTCTATTTGTCTAATTCACTCCCTCAATATCTTTTGAAGATATTAAGGCTCTGAAAGGATACATACTTCTTTTCCTAATAAGTAATACATAATCAAAATGCTCCTTCCAATTTCTCAAATAAATTTACCTTTCTAGGGTTCTTTGGACTGGTGTTTGCATTTTGAAGTTCTTATTCAGCTCTGGTTTTTCATCAGAAATGATTGAAAGGGCTCCTTACATTAAAGGTTCATTTTCTCCTATAGGATTACACTCAACTTTGCAAAGCAAGTTATTTTTGGTTTGAAAGTCTATTTATTTTGTCTCTCAAAATATTCTTCTAATATTTCCTTCCATTTTTGGATGAAACTGTAATTCTTACTCTACTTCCATGGTAACTCCCTTTTAAATCCCTTATGCATGTTTGCAGTATTTTTCTTTGATATGAAGGCTTTATATTTTGTCTATAACATCCCTCGTGCTTGTATTTTCAGAGTACCTTTCAGGAGGTAACCAGTCAATTCTTTCTATCTTTTTTTGCCCTTTTGTTCTAATACATCTTAGCAATTTTCATTTGTGATTATTTGAAATATATCCTTCAGGTTGTTTTTTTAAAATCATGATTTTTAAAGTGTCCAGTGATTCCTAAATTATCTCTCTTTGACCTATTTTCTTAGTCAATAGTGTTTTATTTCAGACATATTACATTTTATTTTATTTTCTGTTCCAATCTTTTGATTTTGTTCTATTGTCTCTTACTGTCTAAGGGCATCATTTATTTTAATTTGTTCTATCCTATTTCAGCAAGTCTATTGCTTTTATTTAACTTTTAATCTCTTGATTTATTTCTTCTTTGTTTTATTATAGTCCTTGTGGTAAATTTATTTTTTTTTACTTTAAGTTTCAATATTAATTGCAATAATTTTTTGCTATTGGTTTGTGTTTTGTTTTATTTGATCATGTCTCTCCAGTTTTAGTTCCTAATTTGAAACTTTGCACCAGGATCAGGCTCTACCTCTTACAGAGCTTTTGGGACTTGCTAGATTTCATGACAGGTCCCCCCAGATTCTTGTCCTGGCCTATTCCCTGCAGTTAAGCCTCCCTGGGTGTTTGAAGTTCACATTATTAGATATTATTGATTCTCTATGATATCTCAGGGCAGAATATTAGACATCTGATTCCCTGGAACCAGAAGTGTCTTTCCTTAGTCTGAGACATTGGTTGCTGTCTGCTGTTACTTCCTATAGCCTCCAATTTACCCATCCTGAGATTCTCAGACTTTTGCGGGACTTTCTCAGGAAATTCCACTATTTTTTAGTCTTCCAAACATTGAGTCAAGCAGACTTGTCTCCTCTAGGGCTATAAGGTAATGATGATTGCATTAAGGAAGGAAGGGGAGCTTTACTAGTGTCCTTGGTCATCTAGCTGACTTTCTTGATGGCTCTGAAATGGAAATAGAAAAAGTCACGCTGTCAAGAAGTCTCTATAGGTCTTCAGTAGATTTATTAAGTCACTTCTGCCATGTTGTTGTTTGACATCCTTTTCATGGTTCTTAAACAGTCTGTGAACTGGCATATATACTGAAACATGAAGGTCTGGAAATGTTTTTATGATTTTTATCAAATACTGTGGGAGACTTGTTTCATTCACAATGGAGATAGATTAAAAAATGGATGGATGGAGATAAGATTTGTTAGATGCTTACTAAATGTCAGACACTGTGCTAAGCATCAGGAATAGAAAAACAAGCAATCAAGAAAGACTATCCCATTAAGAAGTTTAAATCTGAGTGATGGAAAACAACACAATGGAGGGCTGGAAAGGGGAGTGGAGAGTAGGGTAGCAAAGAATACTTATAGCTGTGAGGGGGCAATGTAGCATATGAGGATAATGAGGAATATTTTAGATAGATTCCAGGAGAATAAAGTGAAACATGTAAGCAGTCTTTCCCCAAATAATGACTTCAGAAAAGGGATAAATAATCAGAAGAGTCAATCCCTAGGGTAGAGATTTCCCATGGTAGCACTGTTGATGCTAGATTTTTTTCATTCATTATCTTTTGGCACAATTGGTCTTAGTTGGAATCATGCCACTGAATTAAAAATGAGCTTTTCATAATTCAAGTATAAGGATATCTATCTCCTTTTCAAAATCATTTGAGATATTGATGCTGATTGTGTTATTAAAAACATTTTCTTATTAGGTATAATTCGTGGGGTTTTCATTAAGTGTGAATTTTCAATTATTTCAAGGTCTTCAATCTTTTCTTTTCAGATTTTGTAGTTACTCAATTTCCTCTTGTATTTTGTCAAATTTAGCCTTAGTGAGAGAGTTATTATTTTCATTGTTATGAATAATTGCCCTGCGCTGATTGATATATATTGTGATTTGGAGCACAGAGTTCCTTTGACAAAAAGCAATACAAAACCTCTGGATGAAATGTTTCCATAATGAAAATATTCATGACTTCATCCCATTTCATGTTCACTCATTACTCACCTGATTCTGTGGTTAATGTCATCCATTCTAAAGCTTTTATAGGAAATGTGACAGACTCATGCGCACACACACACACACACACAAACACACACATACACACACACGGATTGATTTTGCTATACTCCTTTTTAACCTGAGTAGTGCTAACCTGCATCCTTATATGGTAACAACCCATTTAGAGCTAGCAATTGGCCAGAGTTTCCGAGTTCCTCAAGGAACAACTAAAATATTAACTTACATTCTCTTACTTCATTATAGTGACTTCTTGCCCTTGATATAGATCAGTGATTCCCAAAGTGGGTGCCACCACTCCTGGTGGGTGCTGCAGCGATCCAGGGGGGCAGTGATGGCCACAGGTGCATTTGGGTTTGGTGTAAGGGGGTGGTGGTAGTATGTGACAGGGGGTGCTAAGTAATATTTTTTCTGGAAAGGGGGCGGAAGGCCAAAAAAGTTTGGAAACCACTGATATAGATGATAGTTTGACTTTGAGGAAGTTATTATCTCATTCTCATCATTTTTGATGAGGTTTAGATAGAAACCTTGCATTGAGAAGTCACATTTGTCATTATCTTCATTGCCATCATTATCATTGTTGTTGTCGTTATTCAAAATACAGGTTTTTCTGCAAGTATTTGAGGGCCTCTAAAATCTGGCTGTAACCTATCATTTAAGCTTATTTCATATTAGTCCTTCTATTCTCCAGGATTGGAACGTATGTACACTTTCCTTCTCCACCCCTAACATCCATGCACCTTCATCTCTTTCTCTCACGATTTCTATTTTCCTTCAAGGCTTAACACAAGTGTCATCTCTTCCATAAAGCTTGTTTTGGTCTCTTCAGTCATCAGCAATCCTTCTCGTCTAATATCTTTGGATTACTATTTATGTTGTTAAAAAGAAATAAGAGAAAATACATATCTTTGTATATCTCCTTTAGATCTTCCTCTCTAGATCAGGGAGGATGCATGGTATATAGATCTTAGAGATAGTATGATTGAAGGAGGGATCAGGTGCCCAAGGCCTTAGCCATTTATAGTTGGTGAAGGACAAACAACCACTCCTCACTGTGGAAAATATATGTAAGGTAATGGGGTCACCAGGGATATTATAAATAAACTAAGTGGTTTGTGGGAACACACTCTAGGATTTATGAGAGACTGGACCACGATGAAAAGACCAGAGTTTACTGGATTCCCACAGGAATGGCAGTTGATCTTAACTGTCACTCTGCTTCCCCTAGGCCAGAGTCTAGAAAAAGGCTGACAAGGTAAAGGGGACTTAACAGCTTTATTTATGTTTGACTAAAAGGTGGGAAAGGAATTTCTATACTTAAAATCTAAAGGATAAAACCACAGGGCAATGGGAGGGCTTATTCTACTCTTATCTAAGTGATCTAAACTAACAGGGCCCAAGGAGCTGTAAATGGAGTCTCTGGGTTTCTGCCTCAGACCTGGAACCTGCCAGGCTTGAGTATAGCTAGGGCCTTTGTGGCTTTGGGATTCTCACTGCAATCCACTGATGATCTCTGGATGCCAGGAGCTAAAGTTGTCTCAGGAACCAAGTTGAGAAGGTGTGCTCAAGTCTCTGTCCACCAGATAGATCCCAAACTCCTCCTCTTCCTTGGCACAGGACTGTAGATCTTGACTCTTTGCTAAATACCACCACCACACAAGATCCCAGGGGAAAAATAGAAAGCAGGGTGTCCTTTGCTTTGAGGTCTCCCAGGCTGGCAACAGTTTTTGCCCACCACTAATGGAGTCCTCACTCAGGGCCAAGTCACCTCTTCCTGCTCCTTCATTCCAACCTGGAATTCCCAGCTCCAGCTCCTTCCTGCTATGTACAACTTAATTCCTAATCAGTAGCTAAACTAATCTTCCTCACAACATCACACAATAGCTATTGATGTAATCTATTCCTCTTCTCCCTTACAGGCTTGGTTGGTTAAGCCTGTCAGTTGCTTCCTTCTAACAGTTGCCCAGGTTGGGACCCTTGAGAGAGTAGGTAGATGGTTAACCTCAGTAGGCTCAACCTGAGGTTGGATTAGTTGTTAACAGGCTATTTTTTGGCTATTGGAAACATTGGTATCTGACTGCATATTGATTCTCCCCTTCCCAAGGGCTGTGATAGAATAACCACTCAGGAAAGGCACTTGTTGATAAATCACTGTTTAAGGAAACAAGGTAATAGGTTTGAGCATTTAGGAATGCTATTGCTATTGTTTGGCTACTAAGCTAATCGTTGACCAGGACTAGAGATAGTTAGGCTGGTAGAGGCTGGAGGTCTTCACCCTCTCACTAACTCTGACCTGACCTGGCCACAGCCAAGCCAGAGATTAGGGAAGGCTTTGATGTTGATGTTGATTGATGATCTATATATATTCTCTCAGCTCTACAATCAATGGTATTGATTGATCACTAGCTCTCTCTCAATCAGGTACAGGTTACAAGTTCAGGTTTAGGTCTACCCTCTTCCACCCTTCACCTCCCTCTGTCCCATTTCTTTCTCCAAGAGAAGTTTGCTCAGGTCTCAGCTCTGAGTTCTGAGACCCCCAACTGTTGTTCCTAGGGGGTATTTATAGAGTAGAGCCAACCAACTTTTGCCCCTGGCTCACAGCATCTGGGAACATTCCAAATTCTCAACAGTCATTCCTCTCAGTCAAGGTGGCATTCATCTTATCCCAGATAATGATTTTAACAATGTGCTACTCTATATGCTTCTCAGTCAAACATTAGTTCTATGACGTCAAGGATAATTTCATCATTGTCTTTGTATCCTCAGTACCATACTACTATTTACTCTGTGCATAGTACTCTGTACATAGTTGTCACTTAATATTGTTTAAGTTGAATTTATTTTGAAACCCAAACATCCATTACATGGATTCCTAAAATATACTCCAACCAAAGTGAATGTTTTCTGTCTATTCACTATGAAGACACAGGTTACCTATCCACATATTTTCCAAGTGTAATTTTAAAGTACATTAAATTTGAAAAACAGAACATATTAATTCTGAAATAACCAAGTTGATAACAATTAATAGATTAAGATAACTGTACATAAAATCTAAGCCATTTCTTAAAATTGACAAAACATATAACTATTTTAATTGTGTAAATATATACTTTGAAATTTAAGATTAAAAAATGTAAGATTAAAAATTGAATACTTTCTGCTTTAGTCAGCATTTTATAGAGCCATGGGGTTTAGAATTGTGAGTTTTAAGGATTTTAGAAACCATCTAGTACCTCATTTTTACAAATGAGGAAACAAATCTCTAAAGGAAACCTGTGGCCCAAAGCTTCTACAAAATGAATTTTAGTTAGGTTTAAAAATCTTATTTTTGCAAATTAATTTCAAATTTTGTCATCATGTGATTCTCTGACCTTATGTCCATTTTCCTTTCTAGACCTTATTTGTTTCATTTATAAATTTTGTCTAATTCTAGATAAATCTTGAATATTACACTTTAAAATCTAGAATGCTCTGAAAGATTTTTATTAGTATAGGATAACAGGATACTTCTCTCTCTCTCTCTCTCTCTCTCTCTCTCTCTCTCTCTCTCTCTCTCTCTCGGCCGTTAGGTAGCACAAAGAAGAGAATGCTAAACTTGGAGTCAGGAAAAGTCTTTTTCCTGAAATCAAATCTGGCCATTACAAAGAAAACTCCAAATGGGATCATGAAGAGTTCAGACATGACTGAAAAATGACTGACCAACAATAAGAGCATATGAGATTTATCCTATATAAATGTGTGTGTGTGTGTGTGTGTGTGTGTGTGTGTGTGTGTGTGTGTGTGTATATATCTCCCTCTACACACATTATTTCTTTAGCAATGTGTGTTCTATACACATGTATGTAATATGCATCCAGTAGTAAGTAGTTTTACATATATGCATATACATGTGTGTTTATGCACACGCGATACATGTGTTCACACTGTTTTTTAGGATAAGTAAAAAATTTTCTTTAAGACTAACATTACCTTCCACACATGTCATGTCAAGGTTATGATTTACACTAGTCCTTTTACAACACAAATTTCTTTCCTGCTGAGACTTCCTTGACAGGAAAGGGAAGGATGTTTTGGTCTTTCTTTTAACCTAAAAGTCCTTCAGAGGGTTGTTTTTTATAAGTTTATTTTTTGTGATCCTTGCGTTGAGGAGATATTATTGTTTCTTGGTTTTTGGTTAAAAGAATTCTTATATGAATTAGGGACATTCGAGGAAAAATATTTTGAATGATTCAAGTGCTGTTCTTTTTGTTTTTTAAAAGCAGAAGGAAAAGTTGAAATTCATGATTAATCATCTAGTTCTGTCCTCAGGTACAGCAGAGAAATGAACAGGCTTTCACAGCAATCAGTAAAGGGATTGATTTGACTGGACATCAAGGAAATGACTTTCAAAGACAAGAGCCAAGTGTTAGAGCTTCTCTTGCAGAAGCATTAATAGAAGGGGTACACAAATTCTTCCTACAACCTCAGATATTTTTGAAGTCTAGCCAAGAGAGGACCAACCCCTTTGTAGCATAAACCATAATCTTTACTTCTCATTTTCAAAAAAATATAGTTTAAATACATTATGGTACTTACAATCCTATAAGATTAGGATAATCTATCTGATATAACCCAACAAACATTTACTAAAAGGCTTCTGGGTACTAACAAAACATTGTGTTAGACACTAGGAAAATAAAACAAAAATAGTTTCTATCTCAAAAATCTTAGAGTTTATAGCTGGAAAGAGAAAAGAAACCCCTTTAGGAGAGAGTAGCCCAAAACCCACAGATCTGGAAAATAATCAGAGGAGTGAGATTACATCCATTGATGGGGGGAAACGAATGGAAAAAATATGAGTAAACAACAGAAAAAGAAAAAAAGAAATAAAATCCACAGCTTCTATCCAGGTAATGAACAAAATGCAAAAGGAACAGAGAAGTACCAAGGAACTCCAAGCAAAAACAGAAGAAAAGCCAGCAAATTGGACACAGGCTTTGGAAGAACTCAAAATAAAATTCAAAAAACAATAAAAGAGGCTAAAGACAATTGGGAAAAAACTTAAAAAGCAAAATAAGTCATCTGAAAATAGAAATTAGTGTCCTGAAAGCCCAAATTGATCAGCTTGAAAATGAGGCAAAGAAAATCAGACCAGAAGGAGAAGCATGTCCAAAAAGCCAGGGATGAAATTATGTCTTTAAAAATTAGAATCCAACAACTAGAAGCAAATGACTTCACAAGGTAGCAAGAATCTATAAAACAAAATCAAAAGAAAGAAAAAATTGAGGAAAATATGAAATACCTCATTGACAAAACCACAGATTTTGAAAACAGATCCAGGAGAAACAATTTAAGAATTATTGGACTACAAGAAGATCATGACAGAAGGAAAAACCTGACATCATCCTACAAGAAATTATAAAAGAAAACTGCTGGCATTCTTGAACGAAAAGGAAAAGTAAAGATTGAAAGAATATACAGGTCTCCTATGTTTAATTTCCAATTGACAACTCCCAGGACTGTTATAGCCAAATTTGAGAACTACCAGACCAAGGAAAAAATATTACAAACTGCTAAGAAAAAGTCATTCAGATACCATGGAACCACACACAGTAGGATGACACAGTATCTGGCTGCATCTACACTGAAGGATCAGAAGGTTTGGAATATGATATTCTGGAAAGCAAGGGAAATAGATTTACAAACAGGAATCAATTGCCCAGAAAAACTGACTAAATTCTTGCAGGAGAAAGTATGGTCATTTAATAAGATAGAAGACTTCCAAGCATTCATAAAGAAAAGACCGGACCTAAACAGAAAAATTGATGTCCAAACTCAAGAGAATCACCAAAAGGTAATTAAGAGAGAGGAATGAAACAAAAAATCAAAACTTTTTTAAAGGTACACAATAATTTCAAATGATTTAGGGAACAGTGACAAACTGTATAGGATGAAAATATATGTATGTGTGTATAAATTTATATAAAACTAGAGGTAAAAAAGAGGATAATACTAAGGAAAATGGGAAAAGAGACAAAATGGGGGAAATTTATATTTTATAAAAAGCACATGGTGGGAGCAGGGGGGAGAAGACCAATACAATGGAAGGGTGAAAGAGGTTGGAGACAGGTAATACTTAATTATTACATGCATTGAGATTGACTCAAAGAAAGAATAATAATCAAATCCATTGGGGCAGAGAATTGATTCGTGGCCTATAGAGAAGTAGAAGGGAAACAAATGGACTGATGGGGAGGGAAGCAATACGAGGGAGGGAGGATGTGGGTGGTAGTTTAAAATAACCTTATAGAAAAATGAGCGGGGAATAAGAAGGGAGGAGGGAGAAAGGGAAATAAAATAAGGGTGGGGATTAGGGGGACTGATTAAAAGCAAAACACTGGAATAGAAGGAAATAGTGAAAGAAGAAAGGGCAGAACAAGGAGAGGAAATCAAAATGTTGGGGAATACACAAGTGATTATCATAACTCTGAATGCAAATGGGATGAACTCACCTATTTAAAAAAAAGCAAGTAGCATAGTGCATTAGAAACCAAGTTCCTATCATATGTTGTCGACAAGAAACACACATGAGGCAGGTAGACATACACAGGGTAAAGATAAAAGACTGGAGCAAAATCTATTGGGCATCAACTGAGAAAAAGAAGGCAGGAGTCTCAATCATGATATCTGACAAAATCAAAGTAAAAAAAGACCTAGTCAAAAGAGATAGGGAAGGTAATTACATCCTGACAAAAGGCAGTATAGACAATGAAGAAATATCAGTACTCAACATGTGTACACCAAATAGTATAGCATCCAAATTTCTAAAGGAGAAACTGGCAGAGCTCAAGGAGAAAATAGATAGTAAAACTACAGTTGTGAATATATTAATGAATTAGGGAGGACAGAGGTTAATGAATTGGGCATGCAAATTAAAAAAAACTAGAAAGTGAACAAATTAAACATCCCCAGATAAAAACTAAATTAGAAATCCTCAAAAATAAGGAGAAATTAATAAAATTTAAAGTAAAAGAACTACTGAATTAATAAATAAGACGAGAAGTGGGTACTTTGAAAAAACAAAATAGATAAAGTACTGGTTAATCTAATAAAAAAAGGAGAAAAGAAAACTAAATTAACAGTATCAAAGATGAAAGGGGAGACCTCACCTCTAATAAAGAGGAAATTAAGACAATCATTAAAAACTATTTTGCCATTTATGGCAATAAATATGGCAGTCTATCTAATAATAAAGGGAGCTAGTAATGGATGTTGGTAGAAGGTAGAGTGAGAGAAAGAGGGTCTGTGCAGTGACTCTCTCCTCACCACTCTCCTAAGACCAATTATACACTGGGTGACTTTAAGGGAGTGTCACCCCAAAACTGGATGACCTAGACTGTTGTGCTGCCTCTCTAGAGTTGAGAGCAAAGCTTCTCTACAAGAAGAGGTAAGTGGTACCCCAATACAATATTGAATAAGGACAGAGTTCACTCAACCCCTCCCCTCAGGTTTGTTGACTGCACAGCAGGTGGTCTGGCTCAAAGATGGAGGCTACCATTACAAGCTTTGGTTCCCTTTGCATTATATGTGGGAGCTCTTTGCATCTTCATATTAACACTGGTGTAAATGATGGTCTTTAAGTGCCTTACATATTCTAAGTTCAAACCCTTTTGCAATAAGTTGGGTAGGTTTTGTGGGTCAATATCCACTTACATATGCTTACTTTTTGGAAATGTAACATTTTCCATTGGTGAAACTAGCAATCCAATATTGCTTTGATTCCATTCATCTATTGTTTTTATTGCTACAATCTGCTCCACATTCTGTTTATAATCCTTCTGCATTTTGTTTTTTCCTGGGTGTTTTGTGCTTGTGTTGGATTTCTATGTCTTTACATTCATGTAACGTGCCCAAGCACATTTTTCTAAAAGACAAATTCTGTCCTGTATATTGAGCAATACCAGATGTGGTGTGGACCATGTAAACTCTGTTATTTCTTTTGTTAAAATTCTTTACATAGACCATGTCTCCTGGATTGATGTTATGTAATTGAAAGTTCATGTGTGTGAGGTGTTGAATCATCACTATCTCCTCTTCTTGTTGGAAATTAGCTACAGTTTGCTCTGTATCTGGACTTTCTGATTGTTCTTCTTCTTCAGACCCTATGATTTTGCTGTTCTCTGGGGATGATTTGAAAATAGATTTTTGACACACCATTTTTGATCAATGCAGGGTAGATTTTATTTCCCACTTTAATCATTATTTTCTGTCTCTTGATTTACTTGAATCAGTGGAGCTTCTACCTCTGTATATCCCATGTCCCCTTCCTGTTGTAAAGTGGCTACTGTTTGTTCTGGCCTTGGAACCTCATGTTTCAATCCATTTTGATATTGCAATGCATTTGCTTCCCCTACATTGTTGTTTCTGTATGGCATTATCATATTGTTTTCTTGACTGTTCCCCTGGCTTGGCTGTATTATGTTCTGGATTGATTCTTTGTTCTGTATGAGTGAGCTATTAGTAGGCATGATGCTGTGTTGTATTGGCTTTTTTTGTTGACCATAGGTAAGTAGCATTTTGTTTGCTTCCCTTGACATTCTTTGCTTATGTATTGCAAAAATGGATTCATGGAAAGTTTGCATTAAAGGAAGTCCTATGACCACATTGGGAATACATATATATTACATCCTAATGGGACTGTAAAATTATGCATGATATATCTGTAAGATTGAAAGGATTTTGGAATTGTGGAGGAAACATGATGTTATGATGTGATTTATAGACAACAGAGCTTTTGTATTGTTGTTGAACTCTGTTCCTATTCCTGTTGTATTTTCTGTTTCCCTCTTCCCACTTATTTCTATTTTTCCCCTGTTACTTCATGAACTTGCTTTGGTTCCTCTTTTTAGTTATCCCTTAAGCATTTAGAGTTTTCTTCAGGTGGAGGCATTCCTGAAGTAACACAAGTTTGTACGTTTGGAAGTTTGTGAATCAAGGTTTTTCTAAGGGATTTTTTAGGTTTAAACTCTTTTACAGTCAGTTTTAAGTTTGAATAACCAAGTATGTCAATGCAATTCTTTTCTCTGTTTACCTTTTCATGTGCCAACTCTCTGAGGTTTGCTTGTGTCAGTGCTTTAGGATAATGCCCTTTCTTTTACAATGGTCTTTTTTTATAAGTTGCTTTGCAGTTTCTTTCCTGTCATTGCCTGTCTGTGAGCGAAAGTGCTCAGAACATCTATTTAAGTTTATCTCTTGTACTGTTGCATTTGGATTTGTCATTAGTTGATCTTTGTCTGTATTTTCTATTTTTATGCTACAGTCTTGTATTTCTGGAACATTTTTGTTGTTAATCTTTGAGGATTTTACGTTTGAATCTGTTGTTACTGGTATTTTGCATATGCAATATCCCTATCATTTGTTAGTGCTAGAGTCATTATGTTTGGTTTAGAGTTTGGAGTAAATGCATGTGTATTTTTCTCTTTTCTCTTTGAATCATTGTCTTTTATCCCATAAATCCTGTTTTTGATTTCTGTTACATCCCTGATCATTTGATTATCTTCTTCTGTTTGATCCCTAGATTTAATTTTTGCTTTTCCATCCCCATAGTGCATTTCCATGTTCACGTCCCCTATATCATGGTTTTCATGTCTTTTCCCATTTCTACACCCTTTAGACTTTTCCCTACGTGCCAAGGCTGTTTCCTGGCTTCATAAGTTGCTATGTTTTTCTGCCAGTACTTGGGAATAACATAGTTTTTCACCCTGCACTATAAAATTTTCCATGTCTGCAAGTTGGGAGCATGCTGCCTGGATGATGCACAATTGTGATCACATTTGCTTTCTCTCTTGTGAGTGCTGTATCTAGAATTTGTGTGTGTGTTATTATAATTGTTTCTTTTGTTGTTGTTGCTGTTAAAAGTAGGACTTTGAGGTGACAAAATTTGACTATGTGCCCTAACTTTCCACAAAGGAATCATCTCCTGTTATTATTAAAGTTATTGCTAGTTTGTCTGGGTTGTTGATACTGAAGTCTGGCTTTAAATGCCTTTAGGGCTTCTAGGTTTTTGATTTCCTCTATTTCTTTTTGTTTAGTGGTAGATTTGGCCTCTTTTAATTGCTCCTTTAAATGTTTTATGATATCATCTTTTTCTTTAATGGATTCTTTGGATTCTTTGGATTCCTAATTTCCCAAGTGAACATATGCAACAGTTTTATGTAAATCTTCCAAATTTAATGACTCCCACCCCAGACAATGTAGGCTGAAGTATGTTCTAATAAACTGCCTCCTTATGTGTTGCAGGTTAGGTTCACTTAAGTGCTGGAACCCTAAGATCATTTCCCCAGCTTCCACAAGCCTATTTAAATATGTTGAGGGGTGCTCATTTATCTCCTGCCTTAACTTGTCGAATTTTCCCGAGGAATCAGGGTGCTTAGCAAAGGATTTCATAGCTTCTACAAGATCTTCCTTAGCTCTTCTTAGGTATACTAGGTTCTGATGACTGTTTAATTCTAGATCTTCATAATATTGTGGCCAAGATGTTAAGTTTGTATTCCTATGGATCTCCTCAATAAATTGTGCTTTCTCTGCTGGTGTAAATAATTCAGAAAGAAGAATTTCAATGTTTGAAAATGTGGGATCAAAAAGTCTTAATGCTCTCAAATTATTTTGTGGCCTTGAAGGGATTTAAATAAAAGGCATTCATTCATTTTTTTTAGGTTGTCAAGATCTGCAGCAGGGAATGGCTTATGTCTTTTTATATGAAGAACCCCAGAATCTGGCTGCAAAATTGCATGATCAATAATTGGTAATATTGGTACTACTGGTACTGTTGCCCCTTCCTCTGTTTTGTTTGCTGTGTCTGTATGTGTCTCAGTTGTTTGTATTGTTATTTCTCTTTTGTCACCTCCTGTGACCTTTTCTCCCTTTCAATTGAGCATTCTCTTCCAGTAACTTTGTTATTTCCTTTCTTAATGTCATTATCAATACAGTACTATCATACTTGTGTCCTAGCATTTTCTTCATCATACTTCTCAGAGCCCTGGAAAGTGGAAAAAAAGGAGATCAATGTTGCCATTTTAGCGGGTATATAAACAAATATGTGTCCCAATTCTATTTTCAACCATTGGTATTTGTAATACCAATGAATTACTTCCAGAATGTATTGAGGTATTAATATGTTGTAAAGCAATTGTCCAGAAGTTATAAAGTTATATACCACAGCCTGTCATTATGAATGCTGTCTTCCCATAGAAACCATCATGAGAAAAAATTTTCCTGCAAGCACTTTACTACTGTGCCTTTAAGAGTTTGCCTGCTGAGACTTCCTGTTAAGATGGCGGCAGAGTAAGGAGCAGCTGCTTGATCTCTCCTAACCAATGCATACAGGACTCCTCAAGGGGACATAAAAACGAATCCAGATGAACGAAGGAACCCCACAACAGGGCACAGCACTGAAGGTATGCAGAATCGGGGCATTTCCACGCTATAAAGGGGTGAAAAAGCTCTCACTAAAACGCAAGAGGAAGAAGCTCCCCCACACACACACACCACACACAGTGCCAAGGCCAACACACAAGAGTGAAAACAGGAGTGGGGCAATCAGCAAAACACTAGCAGCCCCAGGACTTGTACCTGTCAGTTGCCAGACGTGGGACCCCAGGTGGCTGGGGGGACGCACAGACTTTCCCCAGAGTCTACGGAGGTGAAGGCTCTGCACCCAGTGGAATAAAGATCCATAAAGCAGGGACTTTCCCCAGCTTCTACTCAGTGAACGCAGTGCCCCGGGAGGAATAAAGATTTCCAGCACATGCTAGGACATCCAGTAAGGACCCAGGGCAGATGGAAGCGCGGCAGTGGAAGCAGACTCTGAGACCTCTGAAGGAGCCTCGGACAGAGGGGCAGACCAGGGACTACCAGGAGGCCTGACCCCGAAGACAAGAAGACCGGAGCCATCAGAAGCTTAGAAAGTGCAAGCAGACCCTGAGTGTGAAGACAAAGCTGAAGAGGGGCGGGGCTAACAATGGCAAGCAATAAGGAAACCCAGAAGAAAAAGATTACCAAGAAAAACTCTGGAACACTCGACAACTTCTACACAGAGAAAATCCAGACAACAGAGGAGGGAAAACAAAAATCCAAACCTCCCCAAAAAAATGAAAGCTGGTCACAAGATATTGAAGAGTTCAAAAATGAAATGTTGAGGAAGATGGAAAAAATCTGGCAAGAAAATAACAGTTTAAAAGGCAGAATCTCGAAATTGGAAAGTGAGGCAAGTCAACAGAAGACCAGAAATAACCAGACTGAAAAGGAAAACCAAAAGATTATAGCCGAAAACCAGTCCTTAAAGGCTAGAATCAAACAATTAGAAACCAATGATATCTCAAGACAACAAGAACAAATAAAACAAAGTCAAAAGATTGATAAAATAGAAGGAAACATGAAATATCTCAATGAGAAAGTGGCAGACCAAGAAAACCAGTCTACAAGAGACAATATGAGAATCATTGGTCTTCCAGAAAAGGCAGAAATTAATAGAAACTTGGACTCCATACTCAAAATAATTATTCAGCAAAATTGCCCTGAAGTTCTACAATAAGAGGGCAATATAAACATTGAAAGGATCCATAGATCACCTTCAACACTGGACCCAGAAAAGTCAACACCCAGGAATATAATAGCGAAATTGAAGAGCTTTCAAATAAAAGAAAAAATCTTACAAGAAGCCAGAAAGAGACAATTCAAATATCAAGGAGCACCAATAAGGATCACACAGGATCTGGCAGCCTCCACGCTAAAAGACCGCAAGGCTTGGAATACAATATTCAGAAAGGCAAGAGAGCTGGGCCTTCAGCCATGGATCAACTACCCATCGAAACTGACTATATACTTCCAGGGGAAAGTATGGGCATTCAACAAAATTGAAGATTTCCAAGTTTTTGCACAAAAGGGACCAGGACTAAATGGAAAGTTTGATACCCAACCACAAAAATCAAGAGAAACATGAAAAGGTAAATAAGAAACAGAGGGAAAAGAAAGAAAACTCATAATCTTTTAAACTTGACTCTTTAAGGGTGTAAATATGATCTAATTATCTTTATCACTAGGTGGAGAAATGCTATATATAATTCTCTGTAGTGAACTCTATTCACTATTATAATGTTCACTATTATAGCAACCAGAAGAATAATTCATAGGGAGAGGACAGGAAACTAAATGGTCTAAGATGACATGGGGGGGAAAAAGAGGGAGAATAGTAGGGGACACCAAGAAAAATCTGAGTAAATAAGAAAAATAGGATATTCTATTACACACAAAGAGGGCATGGGAAGGGGAGGGGATAAATACTACCATAAGAAGGAGAGGAAGAGAGCATTAAGAGGTAATAATCAAACCTTACTCTCAGTGTAATCAACCCGGAGAGGGAAGAGTAGCTTTATTATCCATTCAGATAAAAAACTCTATCTAACCCTACTGAGAAAGTCAGAAGGGTTAAACCAAAGGGAGAAGGGGAGTGGGGAGGTCAAAAAAGGGAGGGGAGAAGAAGGGGGAGAGAATTCATTAGGTCATTTAAAAAAATGGGGAATAACAAGGGAGGGGACAGAAAGGGAAGTCAATCAAGGGAGGGCATAAGTGATAGTGGCTCAAAGCAAACCACTGGTTTAAAAGGAAATAGTGTAAGAAGAAGGAGTGGGTCTAGGGGAAGATACAAAAATGTCAGTGAATGCACAACTAACAATTGTAACTCTGAATGTGAACGGGATGAACTCGCTCATAAAACGGAAGCAAATAGCAGAGTGGATCAGAAACCAAAATCCTACCATATGTTGTCTACAAGAAACACATATGAGGCAGGTAGATACACACAAGTTCAAGGTTAAGGGCATGAGCAAAATTTTTTGGGCATCAAATGAGAAAAAGAAGGCAGGAGTGGCTATTATGATTTCTGAAAAAGCCAAAGTAAAAATAGATAGGATTAAAAAAGATTTAGAAAAGCAAGCTTTCTTCCCCAAAAATCTTATGTCCTACCATTCTTTCACCTCCATTATCCATTGGTTCTGCACAATCGACTCCAAAGACAAATGCATGATTTTGTAAATAGCAGTTAGACAGAGAGAGAGAACAGATATATTATGAAGTAAAATGTAGATAATTATTTGGGCAATGTGTTGGAGAAATTGGAAAGGTATAGGCTCAAAAGTGAGTATGGAGGGTTTGGCCTTGGTAAGGATAAGGACCACCTATTAATTTAATATAGGAACAAAAGAGGGGATATTGGAAGGAAATAGACAGGTGGCACAATGGTTAGAATGCTGGGCCTGGAGTTGAGGAGGTCTGAGTATAGATTCAGTATCAGACATTTACTAGTTCTGCAAGATACTTAACCCCTATTTGCCTGATTTATCATTTTTAAAATTAGGTTAATAGTACTCATCACCAAGAGTTGTTGTGAGGACCAAATGTGATAACATTGGTAAAGTAGTTAGTACAGTGCCTAGCACATAATACGTACTATATACATGTTGGCTATTATTTCTATGTCTGACTCTTATAGTTGAAAGTTTGTCCTTACAATTTTCCTTTTTAGAGCAAAGACTCAGGTGTTCCTTGTTCTTTCTGGGACCAAACAAGTCAATTCTAATTCTTCTTTTATGTGACATCCTTTCAAATACTTACCTATCATATTCAAGGTGTAAACCTTACAATCTGCCCCTCCTCCCCAATCATCTTTTTTTCCAGATTAGTTATCCTCTGTACCTACAATATATGATTTTATTCACACACTAGAAGCCCTTACAATATTATTTGTCATCCTTTTTCTTTTTCTTTTTCTTTTTTTAAACTCTTAACTTCGGTGTATTGTCTCATAGGTGGAAGAGTGGTAAGGGTGGGCAATGGGGGTCAAGTGACTTGCCCAGGGAAGTGGCTGAGGCCAGGTTTGAACCTAGGACCTCCTGTCTCTAGGCCTAACTCTCACTCCACTGAGCTACCCAGCTGCCCCTTGTCATCCTTTTTCAACCTAAAATGTCCTTCCTTAAAAGCAATACACAGAAATGAATGCAGTAATCAAGGTATGGCCTAATTTTCAGATATGATACATTTTCCTCTGCTTTCAAGTCTCTTTTCTTCTCACATCACTTTCCAGATCATTACATTAATATTTTTTCCTAATTTCTTTTGCAAAACAGGAAATTCAAGTGTTTAAGAAAACATACACTTCCTAACATTAGAAAGGAATTTAGATTCTTTTAAGTAAGTCATTCTAGCAATGTTTAACCATTTGCTATACAATTTCGGTGGATCTGTTGGTCAGTATAGACCCTCTTTGGAATAGGACATGTTTCAGCCTTTCATCAACTTGTACATGTATCTATTACTTGCTTCAGATACAAAATATCCTTTCTTTGCCTTTGATTTAGAATAAGCCTCCTATTTATTGACATAGTTATGAAATGAATCCCCAAGTGCATGCTGTCACATAATCAATATTACCCTCTTCATATAAATCTTTCCTCTATGGAAGCTACATTAAAATAAAAGGGAAAGAACCATGATATCCATTTCTAATTTTTTCATGTCTTTCCATAATTCCCTCATGAGAAATATACTCAAAGTACTGGGGACTTACTTGCCTCCACTTTTATGTTTTATTTTTAAAAGCATTTGCATGGCACAAATGGTATTTAAGAAGTGCTCGCTTTTTTGCTAGTAATATGTGATCTTAATATTTTCTATATTGTTGCTCATACTTGGAGCTCTAGGACTATAATTAGGATGACCTAAATTCAAATCTGAACTCTGACACTTACTAGCTGTGTGAATCTAGGACAATCACTTAATCTCAGTTTTCTTATCTGTAAAATGGGAACAATAATAGCACCTACCTCCAAGTGTCATTGTGAGGATCAAATGAGATAATAATTATAAAGCACTTCACAAAGCATCATGTAAATGTTAGCTATTATTATCATCATAAGCTTTAAACTTGGGGATATTTATAATAATATTTTTTTCTGTTTCGTGGTATTCCATGATTCAGTGCAGTCATAGAAATTCATCAGAATATTGGTGTTTCTGCCCTTCAATTTTCTGTAATTAAGAAGCATTAATTAAAAATTTTAAATGTACGGGGGGGGGACAAAGAAGAGCAAGAGTATATTAAATTAAGAATTTTTATGACTTTGTTAAATGTAATATATTAGTGAGAAATTTCTGATTTCACTGTTATTAAGGGACTCCCAAGTGAAGAACCCCCCTCTACCAGTCCAGGTCAAAAATTTCTCTGCAATTTATACTCAGATTGTCTTAAAGCAGTGAGAACTTAAAGGATTTGTCCAACCAGTATGTATCAGAGACCACTCTAGAAACCAATATTTATTGCCTTCAAGGCCAGCTCTCTACTGCTATAACCCATTGCCTCTCAAAAATTTTAATTGTGGACTCCATTCCTGCCTGGCCCGCCAGTACAGACCACTGCCTCATGTTCCTGACTACCTTGATCACTGCCAAATTCCAGAACCCGCCAGTACAGACCACTGGCCTCTGATCCGGCCTCGCTGGTGCTGCTCATCCTGTTATGAACCCCAACAGTGCTGCCTCTTTCACTACCACCCTGCCCGGACTGCCATGATCTTTCGGAGACTTCTGCGGCTGCTGCTTAAGATTTGGTATTGCCCTCCCCCTCCCTTGGTAATGGCCTGCATTCTAGCCCTCCCTGTGTTTCTCTAAAGGCCTAATTTAGGCACCCTCCCACCCCCCACAGGCTCTCCACGTGGGTATTTTTCTAAATATTGACCTAAGCTTTTCTCTAGCCCTGAGCCCACAATCCCACGTGGGCACACTAGTATTTACGCTTCAAACAGGAAGTAAAATGACAAACTTTCTTGCACTTATTAAACTTAAACTGCGGGGAAGAAATTCACCCCATACCTGCTCAGAACTTTAAACTGAGAGCAGAAACTGATTATAAGGGCCTGGAATTTGAACCTTAAAATTGAATCGGAGTGGACTTTTAAAACCTCGGTTTTGTTTCTGTTTTAAAAAAAGACTTAGTATCTTGCTGCATTTTGATGATTAGTTTCATGAATTCATTTTGTTTATTTCATTGACTTTCCTGTTGCACTGAATCATTTTAAGTTAATGAAGTTTGTGGCTGATAGATTAATTCTGTTTGTGATTTTATTGTAACCCCCAAATAATGAGAAAAATCTATTAGAACTGGCAAGAGGTTTTGATCAGCTTGTTAATCTGATACTCACATTATATTTCCTACACATTTTTTAAAGTTGTAAATTGCCTTATGTATACTGGATTTATAGGAGCACATGTCTTTTAAATTCTATTTTGTCTTGGTAATTGTATAGAACCTTGGAAGTTTCCGTGCCTTGCTTTTATATATTTTATTATTAAAAAATTGTTGCTTTAAATGGGTAGAAGCATAAAATTTCCTACTCCGGATTGATTTTTTTTTAAAAACAGGAAGCCAAGGAGCTCCTTTATATTCTTATCTGAGGATGATTTAGACCAGAAGATTTTTAAATATCAGATTTTGATATGAAAGCAATAACAGTTTGTTGAGAAACTCTTAGCCAAGATTTAAAAGTTGTAACAAGTATATGATTTTTTAAACATCATTGTTTATTGTTTTAAAATGTGCTATTAGAAATTATGGTACTCTATTTGAATGTGCATTGTGAATCTGCTATTTGTAAGATCCATTTTCTCTCACAAAAAAATCTCATTTTTGGATAACAAAACCCTCCTAGTTCTTAGCTATATATATATAATTGATTTTTAAAACATTTTTTTCCGAGCAATTGATTTTTCCTTTTTCTCATCTTGTACTGGAAGTACCTATATAATTATTATTTATCCTTTTTTAAAATTTATTTTACAGTGATATGAGCTTAATGCAAATACCTGAGGAATATGGGACTGATTAAATGCCTTTCGGTCTGATTCCAGGAGAAGGGAACATAAAGCTGTTAATTAGTGCTAAGAAAGCACATGGTCAGAGACTTGACTAAAAAAAATCTGCATGGATTGCAGGAGTTCTATGCCAATACTTTAGGGCTTGGAAATTGGGGTTTGAGTCCTGGAGTCCCAGTTTTTTCTAAAACTTTAGAGGATGTGGGTCCCTTCAACTTAAATTCCTAGGCCAGCACCTAAGATTGCTTATTATTTTGGCTCACTTCCCTGAAAAGTTGATGGCAAATCAGATCAGAGAGAGACTTTTCCCTTGGGTCCTGGCCCTGAATGGGTAATTGCAAACTGCTGAATTCACTTTAATTAGACCTTGATTCAAAGGTCTAAGTTTATTTCCCCTACATTTTTTGCACATTTTACATTTCATTCACAAGTTAATTTTTTCTTTTTTTT
>NC_058131.1:440279648-440317734 GCF_016433145.1 Gracilinanus agilis
TTTTTTTTTTTTTTTGCCAGACCTGAGGGGGAAATGTTTGTTTTAAATTCCAGGAAGTGCTATTTGGAAGTGTCTAGCAAATTTTCTATGGACATGTGGAGACTATAAAACTGCATTTCCTGTGGTCCAACGGGTTTCTAGTTTCTTGTTCTTTGGGCGTGGGGACGTCTACGTCCCCATGCATAGGACAGTTTAAATGGGAGGAGGGCTTAAAAAAAAAAAAAACAACTCTCTTGATCTTCCTGAAGGGCTGACTGATGTGTGGAGAGGATGGGCTCTGGCGGTAAATATAAAAAAGATAGGCGTGGTCATATATATTTTACCAACATGGCCATGGCTTTAATTAAAATACTAATTTCTATTATTATATCAGTCTTTATCATTTTTAATCTTAACAGGAGTTAGGAATAATACATATGTTATAATCCTGGATACCTAGAAGGAAGATGGGGCTCTCAACAATAATAAGAAAGTTATGAATCAGGGAAACTTGGGAAGAAAGATGAGTTCAGATTTTGACATGGTGAATTTAATTCTTTGGCACATTCATTTCAAAATATCTAATAGGCAGCCGAAAACATAAAAGTAGAGATTAGGAGAAAGGTTAGGCTAGATCTATTGATTTGGGAATCATCTGACTATACAAGATAATTAAATCTACAAGAGATCATAACATCACCAATTGAAATGGTATATAGAATAAGAAAATAAAAGAGGGTCAGGGTCAGAGGGTTGGGGACCACCCACATTAACTTATGCATATGGAGATGCTTGCCTTGGCAAGGAGAAGAGCCAGCTTCTTCTTGAGACAAGAGGTTCTCTAGATAAAAGGTATCATTTTTTTCTAGAAAACGTGAAGCAAGGTTCTTAGATAAGAAGGTGGAAGAAAGCTTAAAGAGAAACAAAAGTTTTGCAAAAGGAGCTATAGTCAGTGAAATAGTCAATCAATTAGGGAGGCTTAAAAGAATTGCCTTGCTACAATGGGATCCTAGTTGTCATTAAGGAAAATAAATTTGAAGTAGACTCAGGGGGCATGTTTTTTTGTTTTTGTTTTTTGTTTCTCTGGTTCTGTTTAGCAGCACATGAATAGAAGCAAAAGTCAGTGGTTAGTGGAAATAATCCAAGGCTGAGGCTCATTAAGTCAAGATCAACAACAGCATAAGGGAGTAAAAGACTCAAGAAAACAAGGCTGATTCACCACTGGTGAGGAATGGAAAAGAGTATGGCAATTTTAGAGATGATTACCTAGGAGAGAACTGAGGAGTGAGGGGATTGGGGACTGGTCAGGAGAAAGAACAGATAAAGAGATTATCAGATTTTATAAACATCAAAGTTGAAAACTTGTAGATGATGGCAAGATCAATGGTATAACCATCTCTGCATGCAGATGAGATGAGGAAGAGGAGTAGGTCATGAGAAACAAGGAAGTTTAAGAGCTACCAGATTAGGGCATTTAAGGCAGTATCAATATGTATTGATATCCTCTAGTGCTAGGATAAGGAGTTAAGGAGAAGAGAAAGACTGAGTCATATACTAAACGTATTTGGGGAAGCAGGAGAGTATCCTGGATATCAAGTAGACAAAAGCTACTAGAATCTCAATTGAGTAGTTAAAAATGGATTGAGTTAACCTAGTGAACCTCAAAGGAGGATAGGTTACTGAGCAATGGTGGAAGAGAGAGAGAGTCAATGGGGAATAATAAGTTTTGTCACTCTCCCGCCTCTAGAATTAGAAAAAGCTATAAAAAAGTTCATTTGGAAGAACAAAAGATCACGAATATCAAGGGAAATAATGAAAAAATATGAAGGATGTGGGCCCAGTAGTACCAGATTTAAAACTGTACTATAAAGCAGTGGTCATCAAAACAATTTGGTACTGCTTAAGAGAGAGAAGGGAAGATCACTGGAACAGACTGGGGAAAATAACCTCAGAAAGACAGTGATAAACCCAAAGAACCCAGCTTTGGGGACAATTTTGAGACAGTATTTGACAAAAACTTCTGGGAAAATTGGAAAACAGTATGGGAGATATTAGGTTTAGATCAGCATCTCACACCCTACACCAGGATAAATTCAGAATGGGTGAATGACTTGTATATAAAGAAGGAAACTATAAGTAAATTAGGAGAACATAGAATAGTTTACCTGTCAGATCTATGGGAAAGGAAAGATTTTAAGACCAATCAAGAGTTAGAAAAAATTACAAAATGTAAAATAAATAATTTTGATTACATTAAATTAAAAAGCTTTGGTACAAAAAAAACCAATGCAATCAAAATTAGAAGGGAAGTAACAAATTGGGAAAAAAATCTTTATAACAAAAACCTCTGACAAAGGTCTAATTACTCAGATTTATAAGGAGCTAAGTTAATTGTACAAAAAATCAAGCCATTCCCCAATTGATAAATGGGCAAAGGACATGAATAGGCCATTTTCAGATAAAGAAATCAAAACTATCAATAAGCACATGAAAAAGTATTCTAAATCTCTTATAATTAGATCAAATCTTATAATTATAATCAAAACAACTCTGAGGTACCATCTCACACCTAGCACACCTAGCAGGCTGAAATGACAACAAAAGAAAGTAATAAATGTTGGTGGGGATGTAGCAAAATTGTGGCATTAATGCATTGCTGGTAGAGTTGTGAATTGATCCGTTTATTCTGGATGGCAATTTGGAACTATGCTCAAAGGGCTTTAAAAGACTGTCTGCTTTTTGATCTAGCCATACCACTGCTGGGTTTATACCCCAAAGAGATCATAAAGAAAAAGACTTGTACAAAAATATTTATAGCTGTGCTCTTAGTAGTGGCAAAAAAAATGGAAAATGAGGAGATGCCCTTAGACTGGGGAGTAGCTAAACAAATTGTGGTATGTTAGTGATGGAGTTCTATTGTGTTATAAGGAATAATGAACTGGAGGAAATCCATGTGAACTGGAATGACCTCCAGGAATTGATGAAGAGTGAAAGGAGCAGAACCAGGACAACCATATACACAGAATCGGATACACCATGGTACAATTGAATGTAATGGACTTCTCTACTAGCAGCAATACAATAATCCAGGTCAATCCTGAGGAACTTATGAGAAAGAATGCTATTCATATCCAGAGAAAGAACTGTTGAAGTAGAAACACAGAAGAAAAACAGCTGCTTGATCACATGGGTCGATGGGGACATGATTGGGAATATAGGCTCTAAGCAATCACCCTAATGCAAATATTAATAATATGGAAATAGGTCTTGATCAATGACATAGGTAAAACCCAGTGGAATTACTTGTTGGCTGAAGAGGGGTAGGGGAAGGGGAGGGAAAGAACATGAATCATGTAACCATGGAAAAAATATTTTAATTTTTTAAAAATTAATAATAAAATAATTAAAAATTAAAAATTAATTAATTAAATAAAATTTAAAAAAAAAAAGCAGTATTGGGCAGGGTGGTCAGGGAAACTGTCATCAGGAAGGAGTCAGGTTCCTCTGAGTTTAAAAAGATGGAAAGAGCAGAAAAGGAAAATATTTAAGATGAAAACAAATCTGTTTCCTATGAATCAGGCATCCCGAAGAGCTTTAACTTGGTGTTGGTATTAGGCAAGAGTGATGAGATTAAATGAGTGGGAAGTGGAGGATGGAGAAAGGAGTTTAAATAATGGTGGTCAATGGTTCAGATTCACTGCAGTAGAATGGGATTGCTAATCATTTAAGAATGAACAAAGTATTATATAGGAGTGTGTAGCAGAAAAGCTAGAAGGGGAAGAGGGAGGTACTCAACACAGATAAAGGTTTATCCAGGTGACTTGTGGAGGGGGTAGGATAGAATGGCTCCTATCAAAATAGATGAAACCTTCCTGTTAGTTAACTTTCTGGATAGCTTCTTCATATTATTCCTATTAGATTTTGCAAAACTGACTTTTTATTTTTTTACTCTTCCAGTGACTTAAATTAGTTCAGTAACTCATCTTTACATGATGAGGTGAAGTTCACAAAATCCACCTTTCTGTTTGGTATTAATCCAATAACTCCTATTTAATCTGTCCATGGTCTTTATTTATTTTGATTTATAATCACCACCTCCATATACATTCCAAGATCCCTTCCAGGATTCTTGGAATGAGATCATGCTAGTAATTCTGGAGACTGTATCCAATATTCTTAAACTTAACCCTTCCAAAATTTAGTTTTCTATAATCCTGTTCCTATAACACATGAATCTGAAGGGTAGTTCTTTCTATTCCTCCTAAGAGTTTGCATATCTTTTCACATTTTTTTAACAAGGATGCATTTCTTCACAAGCATATGTCATTGATTTTCCTTATATAAAATATTTTTCTGTTGCTTTCAGTAAGCAAATTATTCACATAAAAGGGGCAATACTTTACATAAGTAACATTATAAGTAGTAATAGGGGAAGACCAGAATTTAAACTATAAATTAATTCCCTAATTCAGAAGGCATAGTTTGGACATTCTCAGAAGGCCATTGAGAGAAATATTAATAGGAGAGATCTACAAGAAAATAAAGTCCATTCTATATGTTAGCTAAATAATTACTCAGATGCCGTGAAATGAGTCTTTATGAACTTCTGGAAAATTTACTAGAGTTAATAATCCTAATCACTGACCATATGCCAGAGGATGTTACTTCAACTGTTATAGTATTAGTGTGCACTATGGAGCTAGAAGAATAGATTCAGTGGAATATACAAATGTATTAAGAAGTTCCTAGGACATGACAGATTTTGAGGGTCAATAATTTTCCAGATTCTGAGTTCATGAAGATTAGATGGCTGAAATTATGTATTAATTTAGGGAAGAGAAGGAGCTAAATGAAACATGGAGTTAGCCATTCAATGATCAACTAATTTTTTTTTTACTTCTCTTCTCCACACCTACCACATACACATTTTCTAATTTAATTGGGATAAGATGAACAGGACTTGGGTTGGCTTCCCAGCAGATGCCTCCTTTTATTCACCTACACACATGCCAGGCTGAATATTGTACTTTTATGTCATCTATTTTCCTTGTAACATTTAAAGAGTTAAAGAGTAAAGAGGTCGTGTAGTATGGTAGAAAGAATATTGGTTTAGGAGAAATTTTACTTAAATTCATATCCTATATGACCTTGAACAAATCATTTAATCTAAGATTCAGCTCCCTCCTTTAAAATTGGAATAATAATAATAATAATTACACTACCAATTTAATAAGATGAATAAAATGACTACCTTCATTTGAACTGCATTTAACTCATTTAAGAATGTACTGTCTCCAACACTCACTCCCCAACCAGAGAGAAATTATTTTGAGCAACGATGTTCTGGAGGTCTGAAGAACCTTTCAAAGGGTCCTTTAGGTCAAATTTTTTCATAATAATACTTAGACTTTATTTGTCTATTAAAATATTCATATATATATACATATATATATGTGTGTGTGTGTGTGTCTAAGAGGCCAGATTTTCATTACATGCTTCAACCAAAACAGCATATTGCAACAGATTAAATGCAGTAGATATGTTATATTCATAATCTGGGAAATGATGGATGCCACCTTGACTGACAGGGATGGCAGTTGAAAGACCCAGAATGTTCCCAGGGCCAAACGTTGGTTGGCCCCACGGTATAAATACCCCTGACAGACACTTTGAGAGGAGACTTTCTGGAGGTCTCTGGACAGGAGTCTGTGGACTGGGAAATCTTGGAGTGGGTGGCGAAGGGTGGAAGGGAGGTCTATGAAGAAGAGGGTTGGAATAACTCTGAATATTTCCAGATAGACTGTGAAAGCTATTGCATCACCAACATGGATAGTGAAAAAGCTGAAAGAATAAGATCATCAGTACAGCTGCATCAATAGCCTCCCTATTCTCTGGCTTGGCTGTGGCCAGGTCTGGCTAGAGGGAGTGGAGTGAGCAAATCTCCAGCTTTCACTTGATCAATTGCCTTAAGTCCTGATTGTCAACTAGTTTAAAGATAATAGATCAGTAGGGTCTCTAATCCCCAATCCTTGTCCTTTTTATCCTTTCCCTGAGTATAGACAAAGAGTGCTCAACAAGTACCTTCCTGAGTGGTTTATATATGATGGCCCTTGGGAAGGGAGTCAAACACAAATAAATAGCCCAATACTAATCTATCAAACCCCAGGTTTGACCTGGAAAGGTTACCCATCTATCTAAACTCTTGAGGGTCCTTCTTGGGCAACTTTTAGGGAGAAAGGGATAAATTACAGCACCATTCAATGGTGATCCGAGTTGGTGTTCCTCCATTATCTGCACCTGAGGAGAATACGGATAGATACATCAACATCATTGTACATCTCTAACATCTCTATTTGGCCACTTTTATTTATAACAGATATGAGAAGCCAGTTGTCTTCCATTAACATTACATTAAAACATTAAAAAAGTTTTTGAAATATGAAACCAAGATCATTCTTTTTTTTTATTTAAACATTTATTAATATTCATTTTTAACATGGTTACTTTCCCCTTCACCCCCCTTCACTCCCCACCCATGCCAATGCAAATTTCCAGTGGTTTTATCCTGTGTCATTGATCAAGACCTATTTCCAAATTGTTGATAGTTGCATTGGTGTGGTTGTTTCGAGTCTACATCCCCAATTATGTCCACCCCAACCCATGCGTTCAAGCATTTGTTTTTCTTATATTTTCTCTCCTGCAGTCCTTCCTCTGAATGTGGGTTGCGTTCTTTACCATAAATCCCTCAGAGTTGTCCTGTGTCATTGCATTGCTGCTGGTACAGAAGTCCATTACATTCGATTTTACCATAGTGTATCAGTCTCTGTGTACAGTGTTCTTCGGCCTCTACTCCTTTCACTCTGCATCAGTTCCTGGAGGTCTTTCCAGTTCACCTGGAACTCCTCCAGTTTATTATTCCTTTGAGGGCAATAATATTCCATCACCAGCATATACCACAATTTGTTCAGCTATTCCCCAATTGAAGGGCATACCCTCCTTTTCCAGTTTTTTGCCACCACGAAAAGTGCAGCTATAAATATTTTCATACAAGTCTGTTTATTAATGATCTCTTTGGGCTACAAACCCAACAATGGTATGGCTGGATCAAAGGGCAGACATTTTTGTAACCCTTTGAGCATAGTTCCAAATAGCCAGCCAGAATGGTTGGATCCGTTCACAACTCCACCAGAAATGCATTAATGTCCCAATTTTGCCACATCCCCTCCAGCATTCATTACTCTCCCCTTCTTTCATTTTAGCCAATCTGCTAGGTGTGAGGTGATACCTCAGAGTTGTTTTGATTTGCATTTCTCTAATTATTAGAGATTTAGAACACTTTCTCATGTGCTTTTTGATACTTTTGATTTCTTTATTTGAACATTGTCTATTCATGTCTCTTGCCCATTTATCAATTGGGGAATGGCTTGATATTTTATACAATTAATTTAACTCCTTGTATATTTGAGTAATTAGACCCCTGTCAAAGTTTTTTGTTATAAAGATTTTTTCCCAATTTGTTGTTTCCCTTCTGATCTTGGCTACATTGTTTTGGTTTGTACAAAAGCTTTTTAGTTTTATATAATCAAAATAATTTATTTTATATTTTGTAATTTTCTCTAACTCTTCCTTGGTTTTAAAATCTTTCCTTTCCCAGAGATCTGACAAGTTTACTATTCTGTGTTCACTTAACTTATTTATATTTTCCCTCTTTATATTCAAGTCATTCATCCATTCTGAATTTATTTTGGTGTAGGGTGTGAGATGTTGATCTAAACCTAATCTCTCCCATATTGTTTTCCAAATTTCCCAGAAGTTTTTGTCAAATAGTGGATTCAGGTCCCAAAAGTTAGGCTCTTTAGGTTTATCATACACTGTCTTGCTGATGTCATTAACTCCAAGTCTATTCCACTGATCCTCCTCTCTATCTCTTAGCCAGTACCATATTGTTTTGATGACTGCTGCTTTATAGTATAGTTTAATATCTGGTACTGCTAGGCCCCCTTCCTTCACGTTTTTTTTTTCATTATTTTCCTTGATATTATTGATCTTTTGTTATTCCAAATGAAATTTGTTATAGATTTTTTCTAATTCCGTAAAGAAGTTTTTTGGTAGTTTGATAGGTATGGCGCTAAATAGGTAAATTAATTTGGGTACAATGGTCATTTTGATTATGTTAGCTTATCCCACCCATGAGCAATCAATGGCTTTCCGATTGTTTAGATCTAGTTTTATTTGTTTGGAAAGTGTTTTGTAGTTGTTTTCATATAATTGCTGTGTTTGTTTTGGTAGATAGATTCCCAAGTATTTTATATTGTCTAGGGTGATTTTAAATGGTGTTTCTATTTCTACCTCTTGTTGCTCTAATGTGTTGGAAATATATAGAAATGCTGATGATTTATGTGCACTTATTTTGTATCCTGCAACTTTGCTAAAGTTGTTGATTATTTCTAAAAGCTTCTTAGTTGATTCTCTAGGATTTTTTAAGTAGACCATCATAGCATCTGCAAAGAGTGATAGCTTAGTCTCCTCCTTGCCTATTTTGATACCTTCAATTTCTTTTTCTTCTCTAATTGCTATTGCTAGTGTTTCTAGTACTATGTTGAATAATAGAGGTGATAATGGGCATCCTTGTTTCACTCCTGATCTTATTGGGAAGGCTTCTAATTTATCCCCATTGCATATAATGCTTGTTGATGGTTTTAGGTATATACTGTTTATTATTTTTAGGAAAAGTCCTTCTATTCCTATACTTTTCAGGGTTTTCAATAGAAATGGATGCTATATTTTGTCAAAGGCTTTTTCAGCATCTATTGAGATAATCATGTGATTTTTGTTGGTTAAACTGTTGATATGGTCAATTATGTGGATGGTTTTCCTAATGTTGAACCATCCTTGCATTCCTGGTATAAATCCCACCTGATCATGGTGGATGATCTTCCTAATTACATGCTGGAGTCTCTTTGCTAATATTCTATTTAAGATTTTTGCATCTATGTTCATTAGGGAGATTAGTGTATAGTTTTCTTTCTCTGTTTTTGGTCTACCTGGCTTTGGGATCAGTACCATATTTGTGTCATAGAAGGAATTTGGTAGGACTCCTTCTTTGCTTGTCATATCAAATACTTTGTATAGTATTGGGATTAGTTGCTCTTTGAATGTCTGATAGAATTCACTTGTGAATCCATCAAGTCCTGGTGATTTTTTCTTAGGGAGTTCTTTGATGGCTTGTTCAATTTCTATTTCTGATATGGGATTATTTAGGTATTCTTTTTATTCTGCTGTTAATCTAGGCAGTTTATATTTTTGTAAATATTCATCCATATCTCCTAAATTGTTATATTTGTTGCCGTATAATTGGGCGAAATAGTTTTTAATGATTGCCTTAATTTCTCCTTCATTAGAGGTAAGGTCTCCCTTTTCATCTTTAATACTGTCAATTTGGTTTTCTTCTTTCGTTTATTCTTATTAGATTGACCAGTACTTTGTCAATTTTATCTGTTTTTTTCAAAATACCAGCTTCTAGTTTTATTTATTAATTCAATAGTTCTTTTACTTTCGATTTTATTAATTTCTCCTTTAATTTTTAGTATTTCTAATTTAGTTTTCATCTGGGGGTTTTTAATTTGCTCGCTTTCTAATTTTTTGAGTTGCATACCCAATTCATTAATCTCTTCCCTCCTTAATTTGTTAATATATATGCACTCAAGGATATAAATTTCCCCCTGAGAACTGCCTTGGCTACATCCCACAGAGTTTGGTAGGATGTTTCATCATTGTCATTCTCTTCAATGAAATTGTTGATTGTTTCTATGATTTCTTCTTTGACAAATTGATTTTGGAGAATCATATTGTATAATTTCCAACTGATTTTTGATTTGTCTGTCCAGGTGCCCTTACTAATTATTATTTTTATTGCATTATGATCTGAGAAGGTTACATTTATTATATCTGCTCTTTTGCATTTGTTTGCAATGATTCTATGCCCTATTACATGGTCAATCTTTGTGAATGTACCATGTGCAGCTGAAAAGAAGGTGTATTCCTTTTTCTCCCTATTTATTTTTCTCCACATATCAATTAAGTCTAATTTTTCTAGGACTTCATTCACCTCTCTTACCTCTTTCTTATTTATTATTTGGTTTGATTTATTTAGATCTGAAGAAGGAATATTTAGATCTCCCACTATTATGGTTTTACTATCTATTTCCTTCTTGAGCTCTGCCAGTTTCTCCTTTATGAATTTGGATGCTATACCATTTGGTGCATATATATTGAGCAGTGTTATTTCCTCCTTGTTTATACTGCCTTTTATCGGGATGTAATGACCTTCCATGTCTTTTTTAATCCTATCTATTTTTACTTTGGCTTTGTCAGAAATCATAATAGCCACTCCTGCCTTCTTTTTCTCATTTTACACCCAAAAGATTTTGCTCAAGCCTTGAACCTTAAACTTGTGTATGTCCACCCGCCTCATATGTGTTTCTTGTAGACAACATACGGTAGGATTTTGATTTTTAATCCACTCTGCTATTTGCTTCCGTTTTATGAGCAAGTTCATCCCATTCACATTCAGAGCTATAATTATTAGTTGTGCATTCCCTGACATTTTTGTATCCTCCCCTATTCCTATCCCTTCTCCTTAAACTATTTCCTTTTAAACCAGTGGTTTGCTATTAAGACCCTTCCTTTATCCCCTCCCTTGACTAACTTCCCTTTCTACCCCATCCCTTATTATTCCCCTCTTTTTGTTTTTAAAGGCCTAATGAATTCCCTCCCCTTTTTTCTCCCCTCCCTTTTTTTGACCTCCCCACTCCCCTGCTCCCCTTGGTTTATCCCTTCTGACTTTCTCAGTAGGGTTAGATAAGAGTTTTATATCCCAATGGATAGTATAGCTACTCTTCCCTCTCCGGGTTGATTATACTGAGAGTAAGGTTTAAATATTACATCTTAATGCTCTCTTCCTCTCCTTTTTATAATAGTATTTGTCCCCTCTCCTTCCCATGCCCTCTTTGTGTGTAATAGAATATCCTATTTTTCTTATTCACTCAAGTTTCTCTTGGTGTCCCCTTCTATTCACCCCCCTTTTTCCCACCCCCCATATCATCTTGGACCATTTAGTATTCCACCCTTTCCCTGTGAATTATTCTTTTGATTACTATAATAGTGAATACTATAATAGTGAATAGAGTTCACTACCGGGAATTATACATAGCATTTCTCCACATAGGAATACAGATAATTAGATCTTACTGAGGCCCTTAAAAAGGCAAATTTAAAAGTTATGAGTTTTCTTTCTTTCCCCTCTGTTTCTTATTTACCTTTTCATGTTTCTCTTGATTTTTGTGGTTGGATATTGAACTTTCCATTTAGTCCTGGTCATTTCTGTGCAAGTACTTGGAAATCTTCTATCTTATTGAATGCCCAAACTTTCCCCTGGAAGTATATAGTTCATTTTGATGGGTAGTTGATCAGTGGATCTAGGCCCAATTCTCTTGCCTTTCTGAATATTATAATCCAAGCCTTGCGGTCTTTTAGCATGGAGGCTGCCAGATCCTGTGTGATCCTGACTGGTGCTCCTTGATATCTGAATTGTCTCTTACTGGCTTCTTGTAAGATTTTTTCTTTTACTTGGAAGCTCTTGTATTTGGCTATTATGTTCCTGGGCGTTGTCTTTTCTGGGTCTAATGGAGAGAGTGATCTATGAATCCTTTCAATGTCTATATTGCTCTCTTGTAGAACTTCAGGGCAATTTTGCTGAATAATTTCTTTTAGTATGGAGTCCAAATTTCTAGTAATTTTTGCTTTTTCAGGGAGACTAATCATTTTCAAATTGTCTCTTCTAGACCGGTTTTTTTGGTCTGTCACTTTCTCACTGAGATATTTCATGTTTCCTTCTATTTTATCAGTCTTTTGACTTTGTTTTATTGGTTCTTGCTGTCTTGAGAGATCATTGGCTTCTAATTGCTCAATTCTAGCCCTTAGGGACTGGTTTTCAGCTATAATCTTTTGGTTTTCCTTTTCAATCTGATCATTTCTGGTTTTCAATTTGCTTATCAGTTCATTTGATTTCTGAGCCTCACTTTCCAATTGCAAAAGTCTGCCTTTTAAACTGTTATTTTCTTGCCTGATTTCCTTTTGAGTTATTTCCCATTTCTCTAGCCAAATCTTTTCCAACTTTCTTTTCATCTCAGATTTGAGCTCTTCAAGAGCTTGTGACCAGTTTTCATTATTTTGGGAGGATTTGGATGTGATTGTTTTTTCTCCTCTTCTGTTTGCTCAGTTGTCTGGATTTTCTCTGTGTAAAAGTTGTCTAATGTTAAAGATTTCTTCTTCTTGTTGTTAATCTTTCGCTTTTGGCCTTCCTGATTCAGAGTTGCTATTGTTAGCCCAGCCCGTTCTCAACTTTGTCCTCGCACTCAGGGTCTCTCTGTGCTCTTTAGGTTCCTGAGGTCTCAGGTCTGGTTGTTCTCAAGGTCAAGCCCCCTGTTGGACCCCCTTGCTTGATCCTTTGCTGGAGGTTCCTTTACAGGTCTCAGGGCGCTACTTCCACAGTCTTATACCCGTCTGAACTGGTTCCCCACTCAGGGTTTTAGAGCCTTCACTTGCGCCTGGGCCTACCTTCTCCCGCGCCTGCGTTCCGTTTCCGCGCTCAAAGTCCATGTGCATTCTTTAGGCTTTTGGGGTCCTAAGGCTTGCTGCTCTCAGGAACAGGCCCTGGAGCTGCCAATGACTCAATGGGTGCCCCAAATTGCTCTATTTCTTTTGAGCTGGCTTTGGCACTGTAGGTGGTGTGTGTGTGGGGGTTGCTCAGCCCGTGATTTAGTGAGAGCTGTTTCACCCCTTTATAGCATGGAAATGCCCTAATTCCACCTACCTTCCCCGCTGCCCCCTGTTGTGGGGTCCCTCCGTTCGTCTGGATTTGTTTCAATGTCCCCTTGAGAAGTCCTGCATGTTTCAGTTAGGAGAGGTTAAGCGCTGCTTTTTACACTGCTGCCATCTTAACCCGGAAGTCCCGAAAAAAGCCGATCATTCTTTTTTTAATTTTTTTGTTTGGGAGAATATAGTTGTTTTTCATGAGAATATTCTACTTATATTAATTTAATGGGTTTATTATTATTATTATTAAATAAATTAAGGGATATATTAAACATGTATTGATTTTAATTTCCAAGATGGTAAATATTAATAAATATAAACAAAAAAGGGCCCTTAATATCTTTTAAAATTTTAAAGGGAGGATGAGATGCTGATTTAGAGAAATCAATGTGAATCACAGTTTTCTCTCCAATTAGAAAAGTGAATAGTTTTAGCCTGTGTCTGATTATCTGAATTGGGGTCATTCCTGATTATCTGAAATGACCTCACGTTTCTCCATATGCTTTATTTTCATTACAGTCTGTCAGGCTACCATCTGCCTGAACTAACTTTCTCTCATCTTATGATTGCATCACAGATTTGTTTTAAAAATAATTCTTACCACTTGCTGTTGCCCAAACAGGACATTACTTAACCTCTTTTTGTTTCAGTTTCCTCTACTTTGGATTCCATGGCATGCAAGATCCCCTTCCAACTCTGAATCTATGATTCTATCATCTCCTCTCCATTTCCTTCCCAAAGGTAGTTGCTCCTATGTTCAAAATGAACAGTCTTGGTATTCATCATTTCCAGTTTTGACTCTCAAAAATCAAGTCTTCATTCATTCCCAATCCCAATTTTTAATGCTATGCCCCCTTTCAAAATGATTTTGAATTAATAGTTTTCTGCATGTTTTATCTCCCTTCAGTAGACTGGCAACTCCTTGCAAGCAGGGATTATTTTATTTTTGTCTTTGTGATACCCAGTGCTGAGCACCATGCTAAATATTTCTTAAATTTAGTTAAGCATGCACTGTCATATTATCATACTCCTTGAACATGAAAGTCATTTCCAGAGTGGTGGTAGGAGGAGAAAAGGAAGAGGAGAAGGAGGAATTAAGGAGGAATAAGGAGTAATTGGGGAAATAATAATAATAGTGGTATAATGAAATAGTGAAAAGAACTCTGGTTTTGGAATCAAAAGACCTGAGTTCAAATTCTTACTACTCTACATAATATCTATCAGACATTGGACAAAACAATCTCTCTAGGTTTCAGTCTCGTCTAGCTCTAAATTTAATGATTCTAAAATGATGATAACCACCAAAATTTCCATAATGTTTTAAGGTTTAGAAAGTTTTATATTTATAATAACCCTATGCAATAGTTTCTATCCTGCATTGTTTCTCTGTGCACATGTGTCCATTTCATAGATGAGAAAACTGAAATACAGGTCATATAACTATTAATTGGCAGACCTACTCTTGAAATCTGCTTTTCTAATTATAAACCCAGGTCTCTTCCACTACGATATAGCAGTGCATTTCACCCACAATCCATAAAATCATTATCCATTAACATCTTTGAGATTATGCTTGCTTTAAGCAAAAAATAATCCCCAGATTTAGAGCTCAGAAGTCATTTCATTACAGTCCCTTTAGAAATGTTCCTTAAAAATTTTCCAGTGTTTTACATGCAACTCATGTGGGAACTGAATATAAATGGTTAAATGCTAAAGACTGAAGATGAGAAAATATGCACTTTTAAAAGGAAAAATCAAATTCTATAGGACACATGTTAATTATTTTTCTTGTGTATAGTGAGAAAGGCTATACCCGAGAGATTCTTGCCTTTTATTCTTGATTTAAAGAAAATTCATTCTCTATACATTATTATGTTCCCAAACCATGCTCATGCAGATATCCACTGGGAATCCAGGGCAAAGTATCATACTATCTACCTTGCCACTGATCTTCCTCTCCCCTCTGGAAACAGTTATCCTTAAGATTTGACTTCCTAAGGCCATTCCCACACTCACTCCCTTCCAAGAAGTAATTAACCTGTACCATTTTCTTATATTAGACCTTGGGGCCTTGTTTCTCTCAATAGTCAGCACAGTTCAAGTCCCTCTAAAATGGAAAGATGTACTTATTCCCTTTTTCCATGGAACAGAAGTTCATCGATTAGTATATATTCTCTACAATATGGTCATTTCAATAATGCATTTGTATTACTGCTATAACAATAACAAAAAATAACAAAAAAAAATGAGGGCACAACCAGAATAGTATTTGTATTCAACAGATCAAGATGGAAGAATATCCCCTCTCTTTTTCTCTCCCTCCCTCCCTCTCTCTCTCTCTCTCTCCATATATATATATATATATATATATATATATATTAGTAGTATATATAATGCATTTATACACATGTACCTATATTTTAGTACATTTATGCATTTTATGGGCTCATATATGCATATGTGTATATGATACTTTTGTTTATTTTATTATTGTGCTTTTATATATATTTATATAATACTAAGTTATATATATATATATGTCTTGCATAAACGATATGTGCATATGTGTGTATAACTATATATGTTGTTAAAAATCTACTACATACAATGTAAATGTTTAAAGGACATGGATAGGGGCAACTGGGTGGCTCAGTGAATTGAGAGCCAAGCCCAGAAATGGTAGGTCTTGGGTTCAAATCTGGCCTCAGACATTTCCCAGCTATGTGACTTTGGGCAAGTCACCTAACCCACATTGCCTAGCCCTCTGATGGTAAACCTATGACACGCATGTCAGCACTGACACACATAGCCATTTTTGGTGACAAGTGGCCACATGCAGTCACATACAGAGAAGTATGGAGCTGCATGCCAAGGATGAAACATTTTGCTGTAGTGTAGTGTAGACACTCTGTGCCAAAGGTCTATAGGCCAAAACAACAAAACTCTGGCACAGAGCATATAGTTCTGGGACTTCCAAGCTGTTAGGGGACCTCTGATCTCGCTTCCAGGCAGTGGAGTAGGGAGCAGCAGAATGCCATGGGGGACACATCTCTGTGGGCCCTGTGATTGCCATTACCAGCAACCACATAACCATAGTGGTTATAACATCATCCAATCTACTGTTCTGGGGTGTTGTGGATTTCTAATTGACCATAATTACTGAGATAAGTGAGGAGGAGGCTGGGAGAGGTGAGGGCCTATGCTATGAGTACAATTTTCCACCATTAGAAATAGTGGCAGCCATCTTAAGGAACGCCATTTTGCAGCATAGTGCAGACTCCATTTCACCACTATTACTGTTGTACATCCTTATTAACCCCTATTTCTGCTTATTAACCCTGCCCTTTCCTAAAAGACAGTTACATTTGTCATCTTGTGGTCAGTTAGACTAGTTAACTCCTAATTACCTGCAGGGCTAACAGGCTACCTATAATTCTATCTTCTGTCACTGCCTCCCTGATGGAGAACCCAAAAAATAAAAAACCAAGGTTAAGTAAAGGAAGTGGTAGAAAGGGCCAACCCTTTCAAGAGATATGGACTGAGATGTATGGCATTATAGAAAAAAAAGACAGATCATTTTGCATTCTATGTACTGAAATGGTAATAAGCAGTATGTGGAATATAAGTAGACATTTTGAAACTAATCATTCCCAGCTCTTGAAAAAAAGTGAGGATGAAAGGAAGGAATACATTTCCAGGCACCTTTATAAGAGCCAATCTAATTCCATCCTTAAATTTGTAAAAGGCTCTACAAATTTAACATCTGCAAGTTTGAGCATTGCCTACTCCATAGCTCAGCATGGAAAAGCTCTCAGTGAGGGAGAATTTATTAAAGAAACTCTCCTAAAATGTGTACCAGTTCTATTTCATGATATGCAGAATAAAGATGCAATTATTAAGAGAATATCTGAGTTACCATTCAGCAGAAATATCATAAAAGACCAAATAATGAGACTGAACACAAATATACAACATCAATTAAAGAGAGACATAAGTATTGTAAATATTTTTTATCTCTCTTGATGAAACTACTGATGTCATATCACATGCTCATTTGGCCATTATTGGTCGATATTCTGATGATCTCACAATGACAAAAGAGTTGATAAAGTTAGTATCAGTGCCAACAAGTACATCAGGAAGTTAAATATGTAAGGTTATTATAC
This sequence comes from Gracilinanus agilis, assembly GCF_016433145.1. Lineage (NCBI taxonomy): Eukaryota > Metazoa > Chordata > Mammalia > Didelphimorphia > Didelphidae > Gracilinanus > Gracilinanus agilis. Next base: position 440,296,670 of record NC_058131.1, read on the forward strand.
AAACATCCTGTGACCTAAGCATTGATATCTCTAAGGTTGTGTCAATGATGACATATAGGGCACTAGACATGGTGGGGAAAAAAGTCAGATTTGTCAAGTTGTTTATGGAAGCTATTGGACATCTGATTGTGCCTTTTCATTGTATTATCCATCAGGAGGCTTTATGTGCCAAGGCAGGATTCACCAACTTAAACATTAGTCAGTTGTTACAAAAATAGTTAATTTAATAGCTGCTCACCCCCTTCACAAGCAAAAATTTTCTACACTTTTACTGGAGGTTGATTCCATCTATAGTGGACTGCTGATTTATAATAATGTAAGATGGCTGAGTTGAGGCAAAGTTCTTGAGTGCTTTGTGGAGTGCTTTGAAGAAATTAAGGTATTTCTTGAGGATAAGGATCTGGGAAACTTTCTTCACCTCAATGGTGATAAGTGGTTCAATACCCTGATGTTTTTTACAGATCTCTCTGTTCATATTAATGAACTAAATTTAAAGTTACAAAGTTTTGGCAAAAGTATTGATGCTATGTTTGGATACATAAAATCTTTTGAAAGTAAACTTAAAATGTTCAAGCGAGATGTAAAAACTAAAACTCATAAGTATTTTCCTCAAGTAACAAAGTATTTTAAGAAGGCCAGTGCAGCTTTCAAAATGAAATGGAATGGGGCAGCTGGGTAGCTCAGTGGATTGAGAGTCAGGCCTAGAGACGGGAGGTCCTAGGTTCAAAGCCAGCCTCAGACACTTCCCAGCTGTGTGACCTTGGGCAAGTCACTTGACTCCCATTGCCCACCCTTACCACTTTTCCACCTATGAGCCAATACACAGAAGTTAAGGATTTAAAAAAAAATACACACAAAAAAATGAAATGGAACCCTTGCATATAAAGTACCAGCATATTTTAGACTCATTACTTGACCATTTCAGTGATAGATTTAATCAGTTTAGAAGACTAAAACAGACCATGAAAATAATTAAGTATCCTGATATTGTTGTCTACAGTAGTTTAGAATTAAATGGTTTCCAATAGTTGCAAATTGATGATATCGAGATGCAACTTGCAGAATTTCAAGACAGTATCTGGGATCAGGTGTTTGTTGACTGGAGGACAAAGCTTGAGAATATGGAAAGGTGCTGCTTGGAGAATCAAGAGGAGTGCCACTACAAACAGGAAATTTGGTGTGCCTAGAGCTGATTACCAGACACTTTTAGTATCCTGAAAAATACAGCATTGGCTTTACTAACAATTTTTCCCCTCTATGTATTTTTGTGAGATCATATTCTCAGTGTTAAATAATATCAAAACCAACAAAAGAAACAGATTAATAGATGAAGTTAGTAGCACTTACTTGGGCTTGAAGTATACAAAATACCAACCTTCAATTGAAGATTTAGAGACTAAATGAATTTTCATTAGCCAATGAAATTCAGCAACAAAAAAGTCACTAATAGGCAGGTAAGTTAAAGAATTCCCACTCCTCCTCACTTATCTTAGTTCATGGCACCTCACACAAGTTAAATAATATCAAGGCCAACAAAAGAAACCTACTGAGAGATGAACAAAGAAGTCACTAAACAGGTAAGTTAAATAATTAATTTTTGGTTTATTAAATACAGTTATATTACAATTATACATTTTTGTTATTTAAATTATAAATATTGTGAAATTATGTTCTTTTTTCTCAAAGTGACACACCACCCGAGTTATGCTTGGTTTTTTGGTGAATTTTGACACACCAAGCTCAAAAGGTTGCCCATCACTGGTCTAACCCTTACTCTTCTGCCTTAGAACCAATACCCAGTATTGATTCTAAGATGGAAGGTAAGGTTTAAAAATAAATAAATAAAGGAAATGGATAAATAATTCTCAAAAGAATAATTATAAACTATTTTCTAAATGAAAGAAAGCTTGAAATCGCTAATAAAAGAAATGCAAAACAATTCTCAAAAGGAATTCTCAAAATTTTACCTTAGCAAATTAGCCAGGTTGACAAAAAATGAGACTAGTTGATGTTAGAGGACTTGTAGGGGAAAAGGCATGCTAGTGTTTTGTTTGTTAGAGGAGCTATGAATTCATAAAACTGTTTTGGAAAGCAATTTGGAACTATGTCAGTAAAGTCACTCAAATATCTACACTTTTTAAGCCAGAGATTCCACACCTAGATATATACTCCAAGGAAGTCATTGAAAAGGAGAGAGTCACCATATCCACAAAAATCTTTATAACATCATTTTTTTGTGGTAGTAAAGAACTGGGAAACAAGCAGATGCACATTTATTAGAGGATGACTAAAACAATATTTTACATGGATGTATTAGAATGTTACTGCACTTTAAGCAATAACAGAAGTGATGAACACAGAGAAGCAAGCAAACAACAGTTTATGTTGCAGAATGAAACAACGAAGCCAATAAAACAATATTTACAAGGACAACAAAAATATAATTGGAATGAACAATAACCATGTGCCAAGTGCTTTGCTAAGCCTTAGGAACATAAGTACAAGCAGAAAGAAATTCAGACTCTGCCTTCAAGGAACTTCAGGAAAGCATGTAGCACAGTACTTAAAATATAGTAGGTGCTATATAAATGCTTATGCTCCACCAAATGAGTTTTATGAAAAAATACCACCTTCCTCTTCTTTGCAGAAGGGAAGGTTCAAGGGTATGAATTTCATATATTTTCAATTTTTTTCTATTGATCATTTTTCATGGTTTATTATTCCCTTTCTCTTTTTTCTTTTCTTTAAAAATATTTTTTTATGAAATGTTTCACTGGGAGAGAGAAAGGAAAAATGAATATTGGCAAAAATTTAGGTGGCATAAAAATATATCAACAAAACACATTTTTTTAAAGAAAGACTCCTAACCTCTAAGGGTTACCCCTGAGAAGAGAACTATAAGCCACTCTCTGAGGATCCCAAATGCTAATACAAATGTTCCAGGTTAACATGACGGCAGAGTAAAAAGCAGCTGCTCAACCTCTCCTAACCGAAGCATAAAGGACTCTTCAAGGTGATATAAAAACAAATCCAGACAAATGAAGGGACTCCACAACAGGGAGCAGCATTGAAGGTACGTGGAATCAGGGCATTTCCATGCTATAAAGGGGTGAAACAGCTCTCACTAGAGTGTGAGCTGAGGAACCCCCTCCCCCACTCCCCACACTACCTACAGTGCCAAGGCCAGCGCACAAGAGTTAAAGCAGGTTTGGGGCACCCATTAAGTCATTGACAGCTCAAGGACCTGTTCCTGAGAGCAGCAAGACTTAGGACCCCAAGAGGCTAAAGAACGCACATGGACTTTGAATACAGACCCTGAGCTCTGGCGCGGGTGAAGGCATTGCAGTAGGTGCAGACAAGGATCTTGAGCTCAGGCGTGGACCTCTAGTGGGGACCCTGTGCAGATGGGAGCACGGCTGTGGAAGCAGCTCTCCGAGACTGTTTAAGGAGCCTCGGGCAGAGTGGCAGATGGGGGACCACCAGGAGGCTTGACCCCAAGAAAACAACAAAACCTGAGATTTCAGGAGCCTAGAGAGCTCAGACAGACCTTGAGTGTGAGGATAAAGCAGAGAAGATGCAGGGCTAACAACAATGGCAAGCCAAAATAGGGAACTCCAGAAGAGAAAGATCATTAAGAAGAAATCTGTAACACTTGACAACTTTTACACAGAGAAAATTCAGACAACAGAGCAAACAGCAGAGGAGAACAAAGAAGTAATCATATCCAAACCTTCCCCAAATAATGAAAACTGGTCACAAGCTATTTAAGAGTTCAAATCTGAGATGATGAGTAAGATAAAAGAGATCTGGCAAGAAAATAACAGTTAAAAGGCAGAATTTTGCAATTGGAAAGTGAGGCTCAGAAATCAAATGAACTGATTAGCAAATTGAACACCAGAAATAACCAGCTGGAAGCCTTGAAGAGCGAAACAGACCAGAATGAAAAGGAAAACCAAAAGATTATAGCCAAAAACCAGGCCCTAAAGGCCAGAATTGAGCAATTAGAAGCTAATGATTTTTCAAGACAGCAAGAACAAATAAAACAAATTCAAAAGACTGATAAAATAGAAGGAAACATGAAATATCTCAATGAGAAAGTGGCAGACCAAGAAAACAGGTCTAGAAGAGACAATCTGAGAATCATTGGTCCTCCTGAAAAAGCAGAAATTAATAGAAATTTGGACTCTATACTAAAAGAAATTATTGAGCAAAATTGCCCTGAAATTCTATAACAAGAGGGCAATATAGACATTGAAAGGATCCATAGATCACCCTTTACACTAGACCCAGAAAAGACAACCTCCAGGAATATAATAGCCAAATTCAAGAGCTTCCAAGTAAAAGAAAAAATATTACAAGAAGCCAGAAAGAGACAATTCAAATATCAAGGAGCACCAATCAGGATCATACAGGATCTGGCAGCATCCACACTAAAAGACCTCAAGACTTGGAATATGATATACAGAAAGGCAAGAGAACTGGGCCTAGATCCACAGATCACCTACCCATCCAAACTAACTATATACTTCCTGGGGAAAGTTTGGGCATTCAATAAGATAGAAGATTTCCAAGTATTTGCACAGAAATGACCAGGACTAAATGGAAAGTTCAATATCCAACCACAAAAATCAAGAGAAACATGAAAAGGTAAATAAGAAACAGAGGGGAAAGAAAGAAAACTTATAACTTTTAAATTTGCCTTTTTAAGGGCCTCAGTAAGATCTAATTATCTGTATTCCTATGTGGAGAAATGCTATGTATAATTCCCGGTAGTGAACTCTATTCACTATTATAGTAATCAAAAGAATAATTCACAGGGAAAGGGTGGAATACTAAATGGTCTAAGATGATATGGGGGCTGGGAAAGAGGGGGGTGAATAGTAGTGGACACCAAGAGAAACTTGAAAGAATAAGAAAAATAGGATATTCTATTACACACAAAGAGGACATGGGAAGGGGAGGGGATGATACTATTGTAAGAAGGAGAGGAAGAGAGCATTAAGAGGTAATATTTAAACCTTACTCTCAGTGCAATTAACCCTGAGAGGGAAGAGTAGCTATATCCATTGGGATATAGAACTCTATCTAACTCTACTGAGAAAGCCAGAAGGGATAAATCAAGGGGAACAGGGAAGTGGGGAGGTCAAAAAAAGGGAGAGGAGAAGAAGGGGGAGGGAATTCATTAAGCCTTTAAAAATAAGAAGAGGGGAATAATAAGGGAGGGGGTAGAAAGAGAAGTTAATCAAAGGAGGGGATAAGGGTTACTGGCTTAAAGCAAACCACTGGCTTAAAAGTAAAGAGTGTAAGAAAAAGGGGTGGAAGTAGGAAAGGATACTAAAATGTCAGCAAATGCACAACTGATAATTATAACTATGAATATGAATGGGATGAACTTGCTAATAAAATGAAAGAAAATAGCATAGTGGATTAGAAACCAAAATCCCACCATATGTTGTCTACAAGAAACACATATGAAGTGGGGGGACATACACAAGTTTAAGTTAAAGGGCATGAGAAAAATCTTTTGGGCGTCAAATGAGAAAAAGAAAGCAGGAGTGCTGATTATGATTTCTGACAAAGCCAAAGTAAAAATAGATATGATTAAAAAAGACAGGGAAGGTCATTACATCCTGATTAAAGGCAGTATAGACAATGAGGAAATAACAGTGCTCAATATGTATGCACCAAGTGGCACAGCAACCAAATTAATAAAGGAGAAACTGGCAGAGTTCAAGAAGGAAATAGATAGTAAAACCATAATAGTAGGAGATCTAAATATTCCTTTTTCAGATCTACATAAAACAAACCAAAAATAAGAATAAGAAAGAGGTAAGAGAGGTGAATGAAGTCCTAGAAAAATTAGATCTAATAGATATGTGGAGAAAAATAAATAGGGACAAAAAGGAATACACCTTCTTTTCAGCTTTCCATGGTACATCACAAAGATTGACCATGTAATAGGGCATAGAAACATTGCAAACAAATGCAAAAGAGCAGAAATAATAAATGTAACCTTCTCAGATCATAATGCAATAAAAATAATAACTAGTAAGGGCACCTGGACAGGCAAATCAAAAACTAATTGGAAATTAAACAATATGATTCTCAAGAAATCATAGAAACAATCAACAATTTCATTGAAGAGAATGACAATGATGAGACATCCTACCAAACTCTGTGGGATTCAGCCAAGGAAGTACTCAGGGGAAAATTTATATCCTTGAGTGCATACATTAACAAATTAGAGAGGGCAGAGATTAATGAATTGGGCATGCAACTTAAAAAATTAGAAAGCGAGCAAATAAAATCCCCAGATGAAAACTAAGTTAGAAATACTAAAAATCAAGGGAGAAATTAATAAAGTCGAAAGTAAAAGAACTATTGAATTAATAAATAAGACTAGAAGCTGGTATTTTGAAAAAACAGATAAAATAGACAAAGTACTGGTCAATCTAATTTTAAAAAAAGGAAAGAAGAAAACCAAATTCACAGTATCAAAGATGAAAAGGGAGACTTCACCTCTAAAGAATGGGAAATTAAGGCAATCATTAAAAACTATTTTGCCCCATTATGTGGCAATAAATATAAAAATCTAGGAGATATGAATGAATATTTACAAAAATATAAACTGCCTAGATTAACAGCAGAAGAAATAGAATACCTAAATAATCCCATATCAGAAAAAGAAATTGAACAAGCCATCAAAGAATTCCCTAAGAAAAAATTGCCAGGGCCTGATGGATTTACAAGTGAATTCTATCAGACATTCAAAGAGCAATTAATCCCAATAGTATAGAAATTATTTGATATAATAAGCAAAGAAGGTGTCCTACCAAACTCCTTTTATGATATAAATATGGTACTGATCCCAAAGCCAGGTAGATAAAAAACAGAGAAAGAAAACTACAGAGCCATCTCCCTATTTTAAATAGAATATTAGCAATGAGACTCCAGCATGTAATCAAGAGGATCATCCGCCGTGATCAGGTGGGATTTATACCAGGAATGCAAGGATGGTTCAGCATTAGGAAAACCATTCACATAATTGACCATATCAACAATCTAACAAACAGAAATCACATGATTTTCTCAATAGATGCTGAAAAAGCCTTTGACAAAATACAGCATCCATTCCTATTGAAAACACTGAAAAGTATAGGAATAGAAGGACTTTTCCTAAAAATAATAAACAGTATATACCTAAAACCATCAACAAGCATCATATGCAATGGGGATAAATTAGAAGCCTTCCCAATAAGTTCAGGAGTGAAACAAGGATGCCCATTTTTACCTCTATTATTCAACATTGTACTAGAAACACTAGCAGTAGCAATTAGAGAAGAAAAAGAAATTGAAGGTATCAAAACAGGCAACGAGGAGTTTAAGCTATTACTCTTTGCAGATGATATGATGGTCTACTTAAAAAATCCCACAGAATCAACTAAGAAGCTTGTAGATATAATCAACAACTTTAGCAAAGTTGCAGGATACAAAATAAATGCCCATAAATCATCAGCATTTCTATATATCTCCAACACATCACAACACCAAGAGGTAGAAAGAGAAACAGCATTTAAAATCACCCTAGACAATATAAAATACTTAGGAATCTATCTACCAAAACAAGCACAGCAATTATACGAAAACAACTACAAAACACTTTCCAAACAAATAAAACTAGATTTAAACAATTGGAAAAACATTGATTGCTCATGGGTAGGATGAGCTAACATAATCAAAATGACCATTCTACCCAAATTATTTTACCTATTTAGCACCATACCTATCAAACTACCAAAAAACTTCTTTACTGAATTAGGAAACACTATAACAAAGTTCAAATAATACAAGATCAAGAATATCAAGGGAAATAATGAAAAAAAAATGTGAAGGAAGGGGGCCTAGCAGTACCAGATATTAAACTGTACTATAAAGCAGCAGTCATCAAAACAATATGGTACTGGCTAAGAGACAGAAGGAAGAATCAGTGGAATAGACTTGGGGTAAATGACATCAGCAAGACAGTGTATCATAAACACAAAGAGCCCAACTTCTGGGACATGAATCCACTCTTTGAGAAAAACTGCTGGGAAACTTGGAAAATAATATGGGAGAGCTTAGGTTTAGATCAACATCTCACACTCTACACCAAGATAAATTCAGAATGGGTGAATGACTTGAATATAAAGAAGGAAACTATAAGTAAGTTAAGTGAACATAGAATAGTATCCTTGTCAGATCTGTGGGAAAGGAAAGATTTTTAATACCAAGCAAGAATTAGAGAAAATTACAAAATGTAAATTAAATGGTTTTGATTATATTAAACTAAAAAGCTTTTGTTCACATAAAAACAATGTAGCCAAAATCAGAAGGGAAACAACAAATTGGGAAAAATTATTTATAACAAAAAACTGTGACAGGGGTCTAATTACTCAAATACACAAGGAGTTAAATCAATTGTATAAAAAATCAAGCCATTCCCCAATTGCTAAATGGGCAAGAGACTTGAATAGGCAATTTTCAAATAAAGAAATCAAAACTATCAATAAGCACATGAGAAAGTGTTCTAAATCTCTAATAATTAGAGAATTGCAAATCAAAACAACTCTGAGGTATCACCTCACACCTAGCAGATTGGCTAAAATGAAAGAAGAGGAGAGTAATGAATGCTGGAGGGGATGTGGCAAAATTGGGGCATTAATGCATTGCTGGTGGAGCTGTGAACTGATCCAACCATTCTGGTTGGCAATTTGGAACTATGTTCAAAGGGCTATAAAAGAATGCCTGCCCTTTGATCCAGCCATACCATTGTTGGGTTTGTACCCCAAAGAGATCATAGATAAACAGACTTGTATGAAAATATTTATAGCTGTGCTTTTTGTGGTGGCAAAAAACTGGAAAAGGAGGGTATGTCCTTCAATTGGGGAATGCCTGAACAAATTGTTGAATATGCTGGTGATGGAATACTATTGTGCTCAAAGGAATAATAAACTGGGCGAATTCCATGTGAAATGGAAAGACCTCCAGGAATTGATGCAGAGTTAAAGGAGCAGAGCCAGAAGAACACTATACACAGAGACTGACATACTACGGTAAAATTGAATGTAATGGACTTCTATACCAGCAGCAGGGCAATGACACAGGACAGTTCTGAGGGATTTATGAAAAGGAATGCTACCCACATTCAGAGGAAGAACTGCAGGAGAGGAAACATAGAAGAAAAACAACTGCTTGAATGCATGGGTTGAAGTGGACATGATTGGGGATGTTGACTCAAAACTACCACACCAATGCAACTAACAACAATTTGGAAATAGGTCTTGATCAATGACACATGTTAAAACCAGTGGAAATGTGCATCGGCCATGGGTGAGGAGAGTGGGGGGGGGGATGAAGGGGAAGGTAGGACCATGAATCATGTAACCATGTTAAAAATGAATCTTAATAAATGTTTAAAAAAAGAAAGAAGGAAACTATCAAAATAGTGCTAGTCATTTAAGGGAGAAGATTCTAGGAATTTGGTTACTCTGAGTAAAGGCAAAGGGGCCAATTCATCAATCAACAAGCACATATGCCAAAACCAGGAAAAAAACCCAACAACAACAAACAACCCTTGTATTCTAATAGCTTACATTCTATTGGATAACATGGAAATGAAAAGGGCAAAAATATGATATGTATTCAGACTAACTAAAAAGGAGTTAGATAATATTGGAAATATAATTGGAGTAAGATTGCAGAAGAATAAGGTGGTAATAAGGAATTTACACTTTATTCAGTAGATTCTCGGGAGGGACTAAATTTTTTGAGCTGAGTGACCTAATAAGAGGAATGACATAAAGCTAATAATTAAAATTATATGTTTAGCACCTACTATATTCAAGGAGAATATTAGATACCAGGAGTTAGATCACAGAAGCTCCATAATTTAAAAAAATCTGTACTTAAGGAAGTCTGGCCAGAAGAGATTGATGAAGAGGTGCCATCTGTACAAGGCAACACATGATAAGAGCCTTGTGAGTGAGACAGATAACTTCTCATGAAGAGAGGGGAAAGAATGTGGCAGTAATCACTATGAGCTGTAAGCAGTGAGGAGTCACTGGAAATTTAGAAGTTGAAGTAATGGTGCAATCATAGTGATATATTTGGAAGACAGCCTGTGAGGAGATTGGCAATGGATTAGACTGTAATCAGAAATGTAAGTTAGAAAGATATTACATAGTCTAACCAAGAAGAGGGGGACTCAATTGCTATGATTGCAATGAAAGTATAAAGGAGAGTTTAAGATAAAAGAGAGATTATGGGAGTAATTGGCAATGAAGGATGAGGAAGAAAATTTTCAGGTATGGCTCTGAGCCCAGGTAGTCCTCAATCCACTTAATTAAGATTCAGAATGTGTGCCTTATTGGAAAGGGCACTTTCCCAAAGATCTGGATATTTGTTCTTAGCCCTTGTCCTTACTCTTGGTCCTTGCTGGGATGTCTCAACAATTTGAATGATTTTCACTTGACTGAGTGCTATCTCAAAATAGATTGCATTTAAGAGCTCTAGAAACATTCATGCTTTTTGTTTTTTTAGTTACCCTTCTCTTTGGGTCTCTTTCAGTACTTTTTCCCTGTTAATTTCCAGAAAGGGAGGGAGGGCAATGGCACTCCTCATTGGGGGGAGGCAGCAATGGTAGCAATTATTTCTTGTTTAGGGACATATGGTAAGGACAATCAAGCTGTGCTTCACAAGTCAGGTTCTTGATTACCTTTCTATTTCCTTCTCTGAACATAGATTTAAAATCACTAATGCTGACTTATGGATATTTCTGGTTTTGGAAGTAACTAGATGGCTCAAGAGTTGCCAAGATTCAAAGTCAGATATCAGATAACCAGAGGAAAATTGGCTTTTTGAAGAAGACCATTGACTCAAATGACCACTGCCACATCATACTATGGCTGAAGAACTAAAGAGAATTATGTCCATACTGGATATAGATTGGGACCTTATAAAATAATACAATTGATAGATAAAGTCAAAACATTTACTCTGTAGTCCCACAAACTTATCTTACCTTTAAACAGAAGTATAATAAGTATGATGGGTTGTTATATTTTATTTTTTTCTATATGTGTTAATATCTATCTTTGGGTCTTTTGAATCTTATACCATTTCAAAAGTAGATGAAGTGAGTAGAGGCCCTATAACTAGAACTCATACTGTATTTTGGATTTTTTTTCTAGAGGGCCTCATGTTACTCACATTTTAAGAATACTGTAAGCATAAATTATATCTAAGCTTTGTTGTATAGATTTCCCTAAAGTCTGATTCCAGGGTAGAGATATGAACCAGAGATAGAGAAACCTGAATCTACTCTGAGGGTTCAGTCCTTCCCTCTTTTCACTCTGTCCAGGATGGATCTGAGTCCATGAGAGCCCAGAAGCTCTTTATGAGACAGGATACCCTCACTTCCCTCAAGTCAACTTTACCTAGAGGTGTCATACAACTCAGTCTCAAATTGGAGACAGTATTTTATTTTATTTTATTTTATTCTATTTATTTTTTAAAAACCTTAACTTCCATATTAGAATCAATACTATGTATTGGTTCTAAGGCAGAAGAGCAGTAAGGGCTAGGCAATAACAGTTAAGTGGCTTGCCCAGAGTCACACATCTAGGAAGTGTCTGGGGCCAGATTTAAAGCCAGGACTTCCCATCTCTGGACCTAGCTCTCAATCCACTGAGCCACTCAACTGCCCCCTAAAGACAGTATTTTAAGAATAAACTCATACTTAAAATACAATAAAATACTAGAAAGAAGCACCTGTTGTTTCCAAAGAGTTTGCTCCAAATTATGCACTTGACTCTAATGGAATGTCAAAAAAGTAGCCATTTGAGTTCTATGCAAGGAAAAGATTTCGGCTTTATAAAGACCTCAAGAAAATCTGTCAGACACACCTCTTGACAACCTCAACCTGATCTTATTCACAGATGGGTCATCATATATGCAGAATGGAATAAGATTTACAGGTGCTGCAGGTTATGGTTTGTTTCACTATCTAGGAACCTAAGTGATCAGGGAGCAGAATTAATGGCTCTAAAACATGCATGTGAGCTTGCAAAAGACAAATGTGTAAATATTTTCACTGATTCCAAGTATGCATTTGGAATTTTCCATGCCGTTGGTTTTCTCTGGCTTCAGAGAGGATTTTTAACATTAGTGGGAAAAGATTTGCTCATGCAGAAATAATTTGAGAATTACTATCATCTAAAATCCCCAGATGAAAACTAAATTAGATATCATAAAAATTAAAGGAGAAATTAATAAAATTGAAAGTAAAAGAACTACTGAATTTATAAATAAGACCAGAAGCTGGTACTTTGAAAAAAAAACTTTGAAAAAAATAAAATGGACAAAGTACTAGTCAATCTAATAAAAAAATGAAATAAGAAAACCAAATTAACAGTATCAAAGATGGAAAAGGATACCTCACCTCTAATGAAGAGGAAATTAAGACAATCATTAAAAATATTTTGCCCAATTATATGGCAATAAGTATAGCAATCTGGGTGATGTGGATGAATATTTGCAAAAATATAAATTGCCTAGATTAACAGCAGAAGAAAGAAAATATTTAAATAATCCAATATCAGTAAAAGAAATTGAACAGATTGATTTGTACATTATCTTGTCCTAATGTCAATAAGCTTTATAACATTAAACAATCTCCTCTAAAGATATATGTGCAACAATGTATAAAGGGAAACCCAAAGGGATGAAGACCATTCGCATTTCTCAAACTTCAATTGTATATACAGCCTACCGAAGTAGCTTATCATTATACACATTTCTGAAAAATGCTGCATATATACCATGATATGAAACTAAGATTGAAAATAAGATAGAAATAATATTGGATTGAATTTGGGCAGTGAATTAATCAGTCATCAAAACATATTAAGTATCTGTTATGTTAAAAGTACTGTGGTTACAAATTTAATAAATGAAATAATCTCTACTCTCAAGAAGGTTACATTCTAATTGAGGACACAGCAAAAACATGATGCTTAGAGAAAATCAATACAAATTCATTAAATACAAGATAATTAGAAATGGAGATGTGAGGAATAGGAACAACTTCATGTAGAAAGTGTTACGTGAGCTACATTTTGAAGGAAAAGAGGTATTCTGTGAAGCTGGAGTGAGGGGGGCAGAATCTGTTATAAAGTCAGTAGCCAAATTTAAAAACTACCAGCCTTTTTTATGCTAATATTTTCCTGCTACAGAATTATTGAACACCACAATCTCAAAAGAAGCAAAATTGCTAGTGGCCCAGATGGCAATGGAATGAAGTAAATCAGCTACAAATAGGTTGGCACATATTACCAAAGATGTCTTACATGTTTGTGATTGAGAAATGTTGCCAAAGACATCCTAAGGACATTTGTGACCAAAGATTGGGAAGAAGACGTCCTTTAGCAAGAAAGAGGATAGGGCAGCTTGGTAGCTCAGTGGATTGAGAGCCAGGCCTAGAGACAGGAGGTCCTAGTTTCGAATCTGGCCTCAGACACTTCCCATCTGTGTGATGCTGGGCAAGTCACTTGACCCCCATTGCCTAGCCCTCACCACTCTTCCCCTTGGAGCCAATACACAGTATTGACTCCAAGACAGAAGGTAAGGGTTTAAAAAAAAAAGAAAGAGGATATAGCAGCTTGGATGCCAAAGAGTTGCCCTGGCATCTATAAAGTACTTAAAGAATATAAGGACAATTTCAATGTTCTGTATGAGTTTTCTATGATGGCTCTCTGAAATTATGAATATGGACAAAAATTGCATAAGTTGGGCAATTTTGATTATCACTGGCTCAGGAAGTCCTCACATTAATATGATGAATGAAGTATCAGGAAAGTCTCTCTAATATCTAGCACAATCCCTTGTACATAGGAAGAACATACTAAGTATTTGTTGAAAAGATCAGGTCCCTCTGCTGGTTTCTCTTCTGCACTTAATTATTTGTGTATATTTGATCATTCTATTAGATCAGAATGTCTTTAGGAGAAAAGAATGCCTTATCTCCTCCCCCCATTTTCAACTCCACAGTGTACAATGTAGTAGTCAATACAATATATTATACAATATTTAATTAGTGTTCATATTTTTTTTATTAAATTGGATGTGCTACAACCAAACTGCAATGGTCAGATAATTCAACATTTAAATCCACCTTTAGGGTATACAAACCACTTTACATGTTATCTCATATGATCTTTACAATAACTCTATAAGCTACTATTATTATTATTATGTATATTTTGCAGATGAGGGAATTGAGGCTCAGCACGGATAAATAATTTGCCCAGGTTTACGAAGATCATGAACATCTGAGACAGAATTCAGACTCCAGTCTTCTTTATTCCAGTTTTAGCACCTCTTATCTGTTCCATAGCAGAATATAGCACAAATGGCAATAGATTTAGAACGAGAAGACTCAAATCCCAGCACTTTTACTACATAAGTGACCTTAATGAAGTCAATTAATCTCTCTGGGTCTCAGTTTTCTCATTAGTAAAATGACAATGATGAGTCTAGCCTGCAAGGACTTATCTGGCTTTAAATCTAAGCTTCTACATGAAAACAAATATTTATTGGATAGCCCTCATAGATTCATAGAAAGGAAGAACTAGAAAGAATTTTGAAGGTAGTCAAATTCTGTGCCTTTATATTACAAGTGAAGAAAGTGAGACCTATATATAGACACTGATTTGTCACACAGGGAGTAAATGACAAAGATGAGATGGGAGCTCAGGTCTGCTAGATCTCAGTCCGATATTAAGTGTTTTGATGTTTAATGCTATGACTTTGGTCAAGACTTTGTCTTGTTCTGGTCATCTTTTCCCAATCTGTAAATTTAGGGAGTTGGACTATATATTTTGATTTTCTGTGGTTCTTTGGTCCAGGAAAGATAAATCTTATTGAAGTCAATTCTTTACTTTTGTCTACTATCTTCTAGTGTCTGGTGATCTAAAGACCTTAATTTTTTTAATCACATTTCTCTCTCCCTTTAAGTTTTACAAACTCTAGTAGAAGAGGAAGAAAAAGTACTATTTCCCCCCATTTTCTAGATGAAGACACCAGGAGATATCAAAGGATTTGCCATAATTGTATAATTAAATGTTATAGCCAAGTTTCAAACCCAGAGCTGATTTTAAACCCAACACTTCTTTCAATATACTAATTCGCCTCACCACAAAATAGGTGATTAACTCTATAGACAATTTTCCCCTTATATACATTTTTTTCCCTGAAGAGTGCAGATGTTGAAAGATTATTTTACCTGACCTCTGATACTTGTCTTTCAGATTACTGATTTACCTATAGCTTGGCCATAGTATCATCTGTATCATACAAGCCTTCACAAATCTCAAGGAACTTCTTCCTAAAAGAAACACAAGATGCATGCAGAAATGGCCAAACCAGACATGATTGGGGAAAAAATCCTCAAAATCAAAACCAAAGAAGTCACAGACACTTACTTCCCAACTTCAGAATCTAGAATTGGGTAACTATAGGCATTGGGAAGCATATCCTATATAAAGTTTGTCTATTTTATTTATTTTTTCATTCAATTTTGATTAGGGGTCATTGGCTTGAACCCTTATCTCTGAAATGCTCCCTCCAGCACCTGAGTGAATTGGAGGAGGTGGTAGTTTGGTGGTAGTTTAATCTTCTGATAAGGAAAGTAAATGGGGAAAGCTGTTGTATTTCTTTAATAACTCAACCAGCCCCACCCTGACTTTTTAATCATTCAGTCTTTCCCTTGACACCCTCCAGGATGAGAGAGGGGACATTTGAGAGGGGACAGAAATGAAAAAGTGAAGCCTTTGTTCCTAATGTTGAAAAGTCAAGGAGAAACCTAATTAGAAAGTACTGCTTCAGGCCAATTGGTAACTCATCTCAGTCCTTCACCCATTGCATACAGCCATAAAACTCTAATTGTGGTAGAAATGAAAGCTCAGCCACCTGTCTTCCAATCCCTAGCCTTATCAATCATTAAGGCATCTAGTTATCTGTACCTTCTACCCAGAAGTAACTAATCAGACACCTAATAACAAGAACAATAAGGCTAACCCTCCCCCAGGTGGCTGAAATGTTTTATTTTGATAAAGAATATTTATATTATAGATATGTAGTGGATTTTTGTTGTTCTTGATAACCACATTTTCCAGATTTCTAGGGAATGGAAGAGAGGGGTAGACTTTAAGGTCTAGGAAGCTCAGGATGAGGAATTATAGAATTTTTGAAATGGAAATTACCTCAAAAATAATCTATTCTTGAGACACAATTCCCCTCTATAACCAAGCCATTAAAATGGCCATTCATCTTTTTTGTTTGAATGCTACTCATAATAATGAGCAAGCTCATTTTCTTCTGATGTAATCTGATCCATTGCTAAGAAATCATTAGGAAGAAACCTCAGAGTCCCTCTAGTCCTTATTTTCTAGATGAAGAAAATGAAGACCATGGAGGTTAAGTGATTGCCCAAGGTTACCCATCTAGTATTTGAAACTAGGTTTTCTGACTTGAGCCAGAGATTTTTCTTCTCTGAAATTCTTCTTTACTCTTAATTCTGTCCTCTGGAGCCAAGCAGAATTCAGTCCTTTTTTCACATGACAGCTCTTCAGACAATCAAAGGTAATTATTGTGAGTCCCTACATCTTCAAAAGCGGTTCAGTAGGGGCAGCTGGGTAGCTCAATGGAGTGAGAGTCAGGCCTAGAGACGGGAGGTCCTAGGTTCAAACCCGGCCTCAGCCACTTCCCAGCTGTGTGACCCTGGGCAAGTCACTTGACCCCCATTGCCCACCCTTACCACTCTTCCACCTATGAGACAATGCACCGAAGTACAAGGGTTTAAAAAAAAAAAAAAACAACTTTAAAATAAAAAAAAAAAGCGGTTCAGTGGCCTCAATTAAACAATTAAATTGACTCTTTGCTCGATGCATAAAATGCAAACATTTGTCTTAATATTCATACAGGATTCAGATTGCATCATGATGAGAATTCTTAACTTCTTTCCACATGTATCATAGATTAAAAACAGGGAAGAACCTCAGAAACCATCTTAGCCCAATCCCTCATTTCACAGAAGAGGAAACTGAGACTCAGAGAAGGCTCATAATTTCCCCAAGGTCACACAACAAGTCAGCCCAGCACTGAGACTAGTACTATGTCGTTTAATTTCATGTTTCAGAAAGAGCATGAACTTTACTGCCTCTGGTATTTTCTTTCTGAACACTTGAGCTATTCATCCTCTTTGTCTAGGATTCCACACAATTTTAATAAGAAAAGTTTTTATGGCAAAAATAAATCTCTTCTTTGCTTTCTTACTTGTGTCTCCACATCTGTGTCCAAGCTTCCATCACATGGCCTACATACATACATACCATACAATATAGCCTGATTTTGCTCCCATTTCAAACTTCTATTGTTTTCTATGACCTAGTTTCTTCCCCTATCACACATGAAGTTAAAATGAAGCTTTCTTCCTGACAGTCTTTATCTCATTTTCTTGTTTCACTAAACTTTAGATGTTCCTGGAGAAAATCATTGCTTCTCTTGCTGCCTCCTACTTCCAGTTATTTTTTCAAAAACTACTTTATCCACCAGCTTTTTCTACAAAGTATCCTAAGTAAATAGGAAATAAAATAAAAATTCATTTTAGAGTTGATGAATTATTATTTTAAAGTTCAGATTGGAGAGAAGATGAAAACTATTAGCATTAACAAATAAATACAAATAATCATTTATTAATCAACAATTCCAAGCACTGTTCTAAGCACATAAAAGAGGTTTTAGGAGAAGCCATGTATATACACCCTTCATATAACTCCCTATTATCTCTGGTCAGTCTCAAATTCCTTCTTTACTGTCACCATTTGAGGATAAAAAGGTGTGGGACGCCCCCTACCACAATTTTCTAGTTTCTCTAGTTCATGATCTAGTAATCTCGTCATTTCATCAGTTCAGACTATTACATAAAGAGTTCATTTGAACAACTACCCTTTCATGTAGAGTGGAGATTCTTTGGGAAAGGAAGGTTAGCTTAGAATTATAGTGATAATAGGAACCTTCATTGATGTCAGACTCAAGTAACATATTCATACTCTGGGTAACATATTGATTTATCAAACTACAAATTAACATAATCTATGTTGTATTGTATCTTTATTTTTTTTGTTAAATATTTCCCAATTATTTTAATCTAGATCCAGACACACTCAGAAATTTTTGCTGGGCTCAAGTTTGAAAACCGTTTGAAGGAGGAAGATACTGAGGCCGAGTGAGATGAAATAATTTGTTTGACAGTATTTACCATTTAGTCATATTCCATTGTGTCTGACACTGTGTGACCTCATTTGGGGTTTTCTTGGCAAAAATACTGGAATATTAGACATCTTTATTAGTCATTTCCTTCTCTGATTCATTTTACAGGTGAGGAGATTAAAGCAGACAAGGTTAAGGGACTTGCCCAAGGTAACACAATGATGTGTCTGATGTCAGTTTTGAACTTAGGAAAGCGAGTCTTTCTGCCAAAGTGGTCCAGCACTCTATCCACTGTGCCATATAGAGTCCCAATGTTACATAGCTTCTTAATGTCTGAGCCTTATACTTGAATCCAGGCTTCTGACTCCTAGTACAGATTTCTTTCCACTTTCCTATGCAGTCTCCCATGCTGGTCCCTCTATACTGAAACAACCTGTGTAAATGCAAAAGGAGGCAGGATATTTTTTTAAAATAATAAATTGTATCTACAGTCATAGGATCAGAGTTAGAATCTCATTTAACAAATCATTTCACCTCAATAGATCTTAGTTTCTTTATTTAAAAAATGGAAAGCTTGGAATTTATGATCTCCCAGATCCCTTCTACTTAAGGGCATGCATATTCATATGAACCTTTGTTTTTTCTCAAATGAGCACAAGGGGCAGCCACGTTGCTATAAAAATAACCTCTTCTCAAGTACTACACAAACACAACATTCTATCTGCAGACTTCATAGTTTCTCATTTCACACTGCAGTGAGACAATTCTTTAGTCTATCAAAGAGTACATGTTTCTTTAAAACTTGCCAGGATACAGAAATTGTTTTTCTAGTCAAATTATATTTCTGAAATTCAGCAAGTATCTTGTTTACCTTTCTCCAATACATGATATATTGTATATTACACTTAACTATGTATGGGCATTATCTCGTCACTAGACCAGAAGCTCTGAGAGGGCAGGGTCCATGTCAGCTAAACTTTGTATCTCTCTTAGAACTGAGAGTAAGACTTTGCAAACAATAAACATTTAATGTTTGCTTGAATAATTAAATTGAAATCCAAGTGTCTGAAATTAATTACAAATATTTACAAGCACGATGTTTTCTTATATCATAAAAAGCAATTATTTTGTACTCTTGTCTTTTAGAAGCCCTCTGCTAAATCCTTTTTCCAATGCCTCCTTTTTTTTAAACCCTTAACCTTCCATTTTAAAATAAATATTTTGTAATGGTTCTAAAGCAGAAGACCACTAAGGACAAGGCAATGGGGATTAAGGGACTTACCCAGAATTACATAGCTTGGAAGTGTCTAAGGTCTGATTTGAATCCAGGACTTCCTGTCTCTAAATCCATTAAGCCACCTAGCTTCCCCCATCCAATGTCCCTTAATGGAGTAGAGATGATCCTGAGTTCTGAAAGGGTAGGCAAATGACCTGAGCCTTAGCAGGCTATTCATTCTAAAATAAAAAAAATACAAATGGAAATCTAGTAATAGCTGATATTCATTGTATATGCA
Source organism: Gracilinanus agilis (assembly GCF_016433145.1). Taxonomy (NCBI): domain Eukaryota; kingdom Metazoa; phylum Chordata; class Mammalia; order Didelphimorphia; family Didelphidae; genus Gracilinanus; species Gracilinanus agilis. The sequence continues at coordinate 440,316,490 of NC_058131.1, forward strand.
CCAGCTAATTAAGAGGCTGGCTAAAAGCTTACCTTCAGAAAACTGACAATGAGATAAAGACCCTGTTCTAGAGTCCCTTATTTTCCCTTATGCTCCCACACTCAGTAAATTACCTCATTGGATCCATATGGGTTCAGTTAGGATTCCTATGCAGATGACTCTAGCATTAATCTACTCTTTCCTTAGCTCCAATTCCATATCACCAACTGTCTGTATTTCAAATTATATATACCAGAGACATTTCAAATTCAACATACTTAAAACAGAGTTCATCTTTTTTTCCTCAAAACCATCCTTTTACTCAACTGACAGTATAAATTTTTTAATAAAACCCTTACCTTCTGTCTTGGAACCAATACTGTGTATTGGTTCCAAGGCAGAAGAGTGGTAAGGGCTAGGCAATGGGGGTTAAATGACTTGCCCATGGTCACACAACTGGGAAGTGTCTGAGGCCAGATTTGAACCTAGGACCTCTCATCTCTAGGCCTGGGTGTCAATCCACTGAGCTACCCAGATGCTCCCTGACAGTATAATTTTCTGTGTTTGCAGCCCCAAGATTATCTTCAACTCATATCCAAGCAATCTCCAAATCTTACCATTTCTATTTCCATAACAACTCTTGAATCCATCCCTTTCTCACTAATAATAATGAGATCTTTCTTCATTTCAGACAGTCATTATCTCTTACTTGGAACATTGTAAGACTCTCCTAATTGTCTTCCTTGTTGCAAGTTTCTCCCTGCTCTAAACTATTCTCCACCTAGATGTGAAAGTGGTTTCCCTTAAGTACAGGTTTGACCATAATCTTTCCTCCATGTGATAACTTTCACCATGTCCATGTTCCTTCTTTGCTTTTTGTAAATTTCATGGAGTCCTTTGGCATTCTAATGAAGTCTATGGACACTTTCTCATAATTTGTTGTTGTTGTTATTGTTGTAAAATAATTTCAGGCATGTCTAAGCATTCATGATCCCATTTGGTGTTTTCTTGGCAAAGATATTAGAGTGATTTGCTATTTCCTTCTCCAACTCATTTTACAGATGAGAAAACTGAGGTGAACAGGGTTAACGGACTTGCCAAGAATCACACAACTAGTGTTTTAGGTTAGATTTGAACTGAGGAAGATGAGTTTTCCTGACTTCAGGCCTAGTGCTCTATCCACTGCTCCATTTAGCTGTCTAATTAAAAAATAATATAATATAATATAATATAATATAATATAATATAATATAATATAATATAATA
>NC_058131.1:440325721-440410544 GCF_016433145.1 Gracilinanus agilis
GGGGGTGAAGGGGATAGGAGGAGCATGAATCAGGTAACCATGTTAAAAATGTATATTAATAAATGTTAAAAAAATGTATTTGTTATAAGAAATGGCTCTGGGGAGCGTAGCATATAGGTGGAAATTTTAATCAATGTAAAAAGAAATTAAGATTTATTTTTAAAAAAGAAGTAGTCTAAGCAAGTGGTTATGAGGACGGTGGTAATGGGTATGAAGAGGAATGTATGTATTTGGAACACTGCAGGGGTAAAATCAACAGAACCTAAAAACTGATTAAATATAAAAGAATAGGGAGGATGGATTAAAGAAATCTTTTGCATTAAAAAATATATATAAATTGCCGAGATTAAGAGCAGAAGAAATAGAATGCTTCGAAAATCCAGTATCAGAAAAAAAAATTGAACAAACCATCAAAGAACTCCTTAAGGAAAAATCCCCAGGGCCAGATGCATGCACAAGTGAATTCTATCAAACTTTCAAAGAACAACTAATCCCAATACTATACAAACTATTTGACATAATAATCAAAGAACAAGTTCTACAAAATTCCTTTTATGAAACGGATATGTTACTTATTCCAAAGCCAGGCAGACAAAAAGCAAAGAAAGAAAACTACAGGCCAATCTCCTTAATGAACATAGATGCAAATTATTTAATATAATACTAGCAAAAAGGCTCCAGCAAGTGATCACTATGGTTATTCATTATGATCAGGTGGGATTTATACCAGGAATGCAAGGAGGATTCAATATTAGGAAAACCATCCACATAATTGACCATATCAACAAGCAAACCAACAAAAATCACATGATTATCACAAAAGATGCAGAAAAAGCCTTTGACAAAATATAACAACCATTCCCATTAAAAAAAAAATTAGAAAGGGGGGAGTTGGGTGGCTCAGTGGATTGAGAGCCAGGCCTAGAGATGGGAGGCCCTAGGTTCAAATCTGGGCTCCGACACTTCCTAGCTGTGTGATCCTAGGCAAGTCACAACCCCCATTGCCTGGGCATTATCACTCTTCTGCCTTGTAGCCAATACATAGTATTGGCTCTAAGACAGAAAGTAATGCTTTAATAAAAAAGAAAAACTAGAATGTATAGGAATAGAAGAGGCTTTCCTAAAATAATGAACAGTATATATGTAAAATCATCAGCAAGCATCATCTGCAATGGGGATATATTAGAAGCCTTCCAAATAAGATCAGGAGTGAAACAAGGATGCCCATTATCACCTCTATTATTTAAAATTGTACTAGAAACACTAGCAGTAGGAATTAGAGAAGAAAAAGAAATTAAGTGTTAAAATAGGCAATGAGGAGACCAAGCTATCACTCTTTGCTACTTAAAGAATCCTAGAGAATCAAATAAAAAGCTTGTAGAAATAATCAACTACTTTAGTAAAGTTGCAGGATACAAAATAAACCTACATCAATCAACATTTCTATATATTTCCAAAACATCTTAGCAGCAAGGGTTAAAAAGAGAAATGCCTTTGAAAATCACCCTAGGCAAAATAAAATACTTAGCAATCTATCTGCCAGGACATACACAGGTATTATATGAACACAACTACAAAACACTTTTCCCACAATTAAAACTAGATCTAAACAATTGGAAAAACATTAATTGCTCATGGGTAGGATGAGCTAACATAATAAAAATGACAATTCTACCCAAATTAAGTTACCTATTTAGCACCATACCTATCAAGCTACCAAAAAACTATTTTATTGCATTAGAAAAAACTGTAACAAAGTTCATTTGGAAGAACAAAAGATCAAGAATATCAAGAGAAATAATGAAAAAAAAATGTGAAGGAAGGTGGCCTAGCAGTACCAGATATTAAAGTATACTATAAAGCAGCAGTCATCAAAACAATAGGGTACTGGCTAAGAGACAGAAGGGAGGATCAGTGGAATAGACTTGGGGTAAGTGACCTCAGCAAGACAGTCTATGACTATTCCACAGATCCCAGCTTTGGGGACAAAACCCCACTATTTGAAAAAAAAACTTCTAGGAAAATTGGAAAACAATATGGAAGAAATGAGGTTTAAATCAACATCTCATACCCAAAACCAAGATAAACTCAGAATGGGTGAATGACTTGACGACGAAGAAGGAAACTATAAAGAAATTAGGTGAACACAGATTAGTATATTTGTCAAATCTTTGGAAAAGAAAAGATTTTAAGACCAAGAAAGAGTTAGAAAAAAATTACAAAATGTACAATAAATAATTTTGGTTACATTAAATTAAAAAGATTTTGTACAAAAAAAATGCAACCAGAATTAGAAGGGAAGGAACAAAAAATCTTTATAACAAAAACTTCTGACATGCTCAAAGGAATAATGAACTGGAGGAATTCCATGTGAACTGGGATGACCTCTAGGAATTGATGCAGAGTGAAAGGAGCAGAAGCAGGAGAACATTATACACAGAGACTGATATACTGTGGTAAAATGTAATGGACATCTCTACTAGCAGCAATGCAATGATCCAGGAAAACTATGAGGGACCTATGAGAAAGAAAGCTATCCATGTTCAGAGGAAGAATTGTGGGAGTAGAAACACACACAAAAAAAAAGAACAGCCTGATCACATGGGAGGATGGTGATATATTTGGGGATATTGATTCAAAATGAGTATGCTAGCACAAATATCAATATGGAAATAGGTCTTGATGAATGACACACCTAATGCCCAATGAAAGTGTGTCAGCTATGGGAGAGGGTGTGAGGAGGGGAGGGATAGAACATGAATCCTATAACCATGGAAAATGTTCTAAAATAATTAATTAAATAAAATTTTAAAATTAAAAAAAAACTAGAAAGAGAACAAATTAAAAATCCCCAGATAAATGCTAAATAGGAAATCCTAAAATAAACAGGAGAAGGAGCTGATACTTTGAAAAAAAAAGAAAATAATAAAAAAGAAAGAAAAAAATCAAATGAACAGTATCAAAGCTGAAAAAGGTGATTTCACCTCTAATGAAAAAGAAATTAAGGTATTTATTAAGAACTATTTTGCCTAACTATATTGCAACAAATGTGTCAATCTAGGAGATATGGGTGAATATTTATAAAAATATAAACTTCCTTATCAAAATTATCAAAAAATTATCAAAAGAGGAAATAGAATACTTAAACAATCCCTCCTCAGAAAAAGAAATTGGACAAGCCATCAAGGAAATCCCTAAGAAAAAATTCCCAGGGATAGTTGGATTCACAAGTGAATTCTGCCAAACATTTAAAGAACAATTTATCCCAGTACTATGCAAACTATTTGACAAAATAAGCAAAGGAGTTTTACCAAATTCCTTTTATGACACAAATATGGTACTGATTCCAAAGCCAGGCAGACCAAAAACAGAGAAAGAAAACTACAAACGAATCTCCTTAATAGATAGATATATCTATTATCTTGATAGATGCAAAAATCTTAAATAGAATAGTACCAAAAAGACTCCAGCAAATTCTTACATGGATTATTCACTATGACTAGGTAGAATTTATACCAAGAATGGAAGGAAAGTTTAACATTAGGAAAACTATCCACATAATTGACCATAATCAAACCAATAGAAATCACATGATTATCTTAATAGAGGCAGAAAAAGCCTATGACAAAATACAATACTCATTTCAAATGAAAACACTAGAAAGTATAGGAATAGATAAGCCCTTCCTAAAAATAATAAACAGTATATATTTAAAACCATCAGCAAGCATTATCTGCAATGTGGACAAATTATAAGCCTTCCCAATAATATCAGGAGTCAAGCAAGGATGCCCATTATCATCTCTATTATTTAATGTTGTACTAGAAATGCTAGGGTGTTAAAAGGAAAAGATGAGTTTAGGTTTGCAGAACACATTGGCATGATACTAGCAGAAGAGAGAATTCTGGAATCTTGGAAAGGAGGGTCAAGCTAAAAAAATCTCAGGGACTATTAGGCTGTCCTTCTCTCTCTGGATTTGATCCTTGAATGTGTGGATGTCAAGTCCTGGAAGTTTGACCCAATCCTGTGTTACTGCTGTGTTGCTGGTTTGGTGCTGTGTGTCCTGAAGAAGATCCGAGGAAGCTATCTCCATCCTATGTCATCTGCAGCTGTCTGTAATGTAAGGTCCAAGTTCACCTGGTCTTAGGATCTGTCCTTGGATCTCTGTTTGATCTGGTATTTGCCAGTATTACCCATAACACCAAGAAGGTTAGGGCAGACTAGTTATACAGGGACTTGGATTACAGTTTAGTATATCAGGGAGATAGTGTAGGAACTTAACTCTAAGAAGATTCTTCACATGAAGGCTTTTAGATTTTGAGTACTTTAGTTAGTAATCTCAGTACTCTCTCAACCTTTCCTTACTTTAATAAAATACACTTTGAGTTACTGTGTTTTGTTATCTGTGTATGGTTCCCAGACCAGACTCTTCCTTTACTGGATTCTGTTGGCCTTCCCAAACCATAGTTAACCTTCTGATACTGGCCCAATACTAACCATGATATCCCATCCCCAATATCACCCTATTACAAGGGGTAGCAATTGGAGGAAAAAAGAAATTGAAGGGATTAAAGTAGGCAATGAGAAGACTAAACTATCACTCTTTGCCAATGATATGATTAAAGATGAAAGATGAAAGAATCCTAGGAAATTAAATAGCCAGTGGAAATAATCAACAACTTTAGCAAAGTTTCAGTACAAAAAAATAAACCCACATAAATCATCAGCATTTTCCTATATTTTCAACACAACTCAGCAGCAAGAATTAGAAAGAGAAATTCCATTTAAAATCATCCTAGACAATATAAAATATATTGGAATCTATTTGCCAAGACAAACACAGGAATTATATGGCCACAACTACAAAACATTTTCCACAAAATTAAAACTAGATCTAAACCACTGGAAAAGCATTAATTGCTCACAGGTAGTATGAGCTAATATAATAAGTGAAAATCCGACCCAAATTAATTTACTTAATCAGTGCCATATCTATCAACTACCAAAAATCTTTTTTTAATTAGAAAAAAATTATAACAAAATTCATTTGGAAGAACAAAAGATCAAGAATATCAAGGGAACCAGTGGGAAAAACTGCGGATGGAGGCCTAGCAGTACTAGATCTTAAACTGTACCTGGGGATCATCAACATGGTAGCTCTTACCTGTCTCTCAAAATGGTGAATAAAAATACTTGGAAGGACCAAAAGAAAATAAAGTCAAAAAGGAAAAGAAGGAAAATAACAAAAAGTAAGATGTAGCTGGAAAGGTGGTGAAAAAACCTCAAAAGCATTGCAGTCAGAACACAGGTACTCAAGGTCAGCTATGTATTCCAGGGAGCCATTAACAAGTGGAAATATGCTGCACCAAAAACCCAGTTTGAAAGGAAGAAGAAAGAGAAGGTGCCTGCCATTACCTCAAAGCCAATTGGTGGTTATAAGAATAGAGAAACCCGTGTGGTAAAGATTTGGAAAATGTCCAGGTATTATCCTACTGAGAATGTGCCTAGAAAGCTCCTAAGGCTTGGCAAAAAGTACTTCAGCCAGCATGTAAGGAGACTCTGGTCTAATATCAACCCAGGAACAATTCTGATCATGCTCACTGTCAGCCATAGGGGCAAGCAAGTGATTTTCCTGAAGGAGAACCAAGTGGTTTGCTATACTGGTCACCGGACCTTTGACCATCAACTGTATTCCTCTGCAAAGGACCCATCAGAAAGTAATCATTACCACCTCTACCAAGGTTAACATTTCTGGTGTAAAAATTCCAAATCATCTTACTAATGCTTACTTCAAGAAGAAGAGGCTGTATAAGACTAAACACCAAAAAGGAGAGATTTTTGACACAGAAAAAAAAGAAATATGAGATTACAGAGCAAGATAAGGCTGATCAGAAGTGGCCAATCAAGAAATTTCCTCAGTTCCAAGGCCACCTGCATTCTGTATTCTCTCTCTCCAATGAATTTTTTCCTCACAAATTGGTGTTTTAAATGCCTTGCAAAGAATTTTTATTAAACTATTTGGAATAGCTAAAAAATATGGTACTAAGAAAAAGAAGTCAATGGAATAGACTTGGGGAAAATGGCCTAGTAAAATAGTGTATGAAATTAATTCTTTAAAAGTTAGAATCCAACAACTAGAAGCAAATAACTTCACAAGGCAGCAAGAATCTATAAAACAAAATCAAAAGAATGAAACAATTGAGGAAATCGTGAAATACCACATTGACAAAATCTCAGGTCTGGAAAACAGATTGAGGAGAGACAATTTGAGAATTATTGGACTACTGAGAGATCATGACAAAAGGAAAAGCCAGGACATCATCATACAGGAAATAATCCAAAAAAAAAAACTGCCCTGACAATCTGAATAAGAAGGAAAAGTGAAGACTGAAAGAATCCACAGATCCCTTCCTACATTTAATTCCCAATTGACAATGCCCAGGAATGTTATAGCCAAATTCAAGAACTACCAGACTAAGGAAAAAATATAACAAGCTGCTAAGAAGAAGTCATTCAGATGCCATGGAACCACAGTTAGGATAACACAGGATCTGACTGCACCTACACTGAAGGACCAGAAGTCATGAAATATGATGTTCCAGAAATCAAGGGAACTGCATCTACAACCAAGAATCAACCACACAGCAAAACTGACTATATCTTGTAAGGGAAAGTATGGTCATTTAATAAAAAATAATACTTCCAAGCATTCATAAAGAAAAGACCAGACTTAAACAGGAAATTTGATGTCCAAACACAGAACTCAAAAAAATCAACAAAAGATAATTAAGAAAGGGGGAAAAACAAAAAAAAAACATTTTTAAAGGACCCAATGAGTTCAAATGATTTGTATTCCTATAAGAAAAGATGATGTTGGTAACTCTTCAAAATTGTTATCATCATCAGAATAGCTAGAAGAAGTATACATAGAGGGAATAGTGTCAAACTGTATAGGATGAAATGTTAAAATGTATATATATATATATATATATATATATATATATATATATATATATATATGTGTGTGTGTGTGTGTGTGTGTGTATATATATGTATAAATATATATGAAACAAGAGGTTGAAAAGAGGATAATATTAAAAGAAATGGGAAAAGAAACAAATTGGGAAAAGAGACAAAATTTATACTTTATAAAGAAGTTCATGGTGGGAATGGGAGAGAAGACCAATAAACTGGAAGGGTAAAGAGGTTGGAGACAGGAAATACTTAATCCTTACGTGCATTGAAATTGACTTAAAGAGAGAAGAACAATCAGATCCACTGGGCCAGAGAATTGATTTGTGCCCTATAGAGAAGTAGAAGGGTAACAAATGGACTTTTGGAAAGGGAAGCAATACTAAGGAGTGAGAGTGGGGGAGGGGAGCTTAAAAGAACCCCAAAGAAAAATAAGAGGAGAATAAGAAGGGATGGAGAAGAAGGGGAAGTAAAATAGGGGTAAGGATTAGCAGGGACTGATTTAAAAGAAAACACTAGTGAAGAAGGAAATAGTGAAAGAAGAAAGGGAAGGACAAGGAAAGAAAATTAAAATGCTGGGGAATATAAAAGTGGTAATCATAACTCTGAAAGTGAATGGGATGAACTCATCCATGTTATATTGATTTCTGGGACAAGATGGACACCAACTTTGAGTGACAAGACGGGCAGTTTGACACCTCAGAATGTACATAGATGTCATGAACCAGGTCAAAAAGTCCACTGGAACCAACCCTATAAATACCCACCAGGCCCAGCACATGTTGCTCACTCTGGAGCAGAACTTGGGAGGTGGGAGGTCTCAATGGAGGGTAGGCCTACACCTTTACCTGTACCTGTACCTGCAAACCAACCTGTTTTACTGAGAGCAATCACCATCATTGACAATAGAGCTGAGAGTGAACAGTGATACTATCATCAAAGATCATCAATAACCTTCCCTAATCTTTGGCTTGGCTCCTGCCAAGTCAGGCCAGAGTTAGTGAGATGGTGAAGAACCTCCAGCCTCTACTTGATCTAGCTACCTCCAATAGTCTAATCATTAGCTTAGAGTATTAGTAAATAAGGTTCCCAAATCCTCCATCCTTTTCCCTTGTTCCTAACCCCATTAATTAGAATCATATATAGTGTTTTGTTATCAAGTACCTTTCCTGAGTGGTCAATATATCTAAACCCTTGGGAAGGTGAGATCTCCACACAGTAAGATTTCACCGTTATTCAAACAGTGCATCAATAGCCCTTATCAATAATTATTCCAATCCCTGGTTGGGGAACTAAAGAGGTTAACTACATCCACAACCTCTCAGTGGTTCCTTGTCTGGGCATCTGTCATAAGAGATAGCTGACAATCTCAGTTGAGCAAGCCTGTCAGGAGAGGAGAGGCATAGTTTTACAAGCAGCACCTACACAGAGGCCATGGGTGAGAGTATGCTCTCTCTCCCACCAAAATCCAATCCACCTTCAAAGCCTCTAGCCTTCATATCCTCTATCATTATTGTTATTATCAATCCTTCATTGTTTTCTATAACACCCATAAAAGGGAAGCAAATAGCAGAGTGGATTAGAAGCCAAAATCTTATCATATATTGTCTACAAAAAACACAAAAGAGGCAAGTAGACACACACAAGGTAAAGCTAAAAGGCTGGAGCAAAATCTATTTAGCATCAACTGAGAAAAAGAAGACAGGAGTCACAATCATGATATCTGACAAAGCCAAAGTAAAAATAGATCTAGTTAAAAGAGATAGGGAAGGTAATTACATCCTGATAAAAGGCAGTATAGTCAATGAGGAAATATCAGTATGCACCAAATGGTGCAGCATCTAAATTTCTAAAGGAGAAACTAGTGGAGTTGAAGGAGGAAATAGATAATAAAACTATACTAGTGAGAGACATGAACTATCCTTTACCAGATCTAGATAAATGAAATCAAAAAATAAATAAGAAAGAGATAAGAGATGTGAATAAAATCTTAGAAAATTTAGAGTTAATAGATATACAGAGAAAAAATAATAGGGAAAAAAGGAATACACCTTCTTTTCAGCAGCACATGGTACATTCACAAAGATTGATCATGTAATAGGGCATAAAAACATGGGGGAAAATGCAAAAAAAGCAGAAAAAAACAAATGCAACATTTTCAGATCATAATGCAATAAAAATAATAATTAGCAAGAGTACATGGTGTTGTGAGGAAGATTAGATTAGTTAGTAATTACGAATTAAGGTGTACCAACAGGAAGGAGCTGGACCTGGGAATTCCAAGATGGAATGAAGGAGAACAAAGAAGTAACTTGTGCTCTGAGAGGGACTCAATTAGGGGTTAGCACAAACTGTGGTTAGCCCTGGGAGATCTCAGAGTAAAGGAAACCCTGCATCCTGATTTCCCTGGGATCCTGTGTGGTGGTGGCATCTAGCAAAGAGGACAAGATCTACTATGCAGTACCAAGGGAAGAGGAGAAGTTTGGGATCTGGTGGACAGTGTCTCAAGCACACCCTCTCAACTTGGTACCTGAGACCACCTTGGCTTTTGGCATCCAGAGATAATTGGTGAATTACAGTGAGAATCCCAAAGCCACATCAGCCCTTAACTGTGCTGCTCAAGACTGGCAGGACCAGGTCTGAGGCAACCCAGAGACTCCATTATTGTTCCTTGGGCCCTGTCTGTTTAGGCCACTAAGTTAGTGTAGGGAAATCCTGCCCTTTCCGTGTGGTTTTTGTCCTTAGGGTTTAAGTTTTTAGAGTAGAAATCCCTATCCCACCTTTTAGTTGAATATAATTAAAACCTGTTAATCCCTTTTACCTTGCCTGCTTGTTTCTAGATTCTGGCCTAGGGGAAGCTGAGAGACACTTAAGACCAACTGCCATTCCTGTGTGAATCCAGTAAACTCTGGTCTTTCCATCCTGGTCCAGTCTCTCCTAAACTCCAGTGTGTGTACCCACAATCACTTAGTTTTATTATAATATCCCTGGTGTCTCCATTACCTTTACTTATTATTTCTACAATGGAGAAGTAAACTAAAAACTAATTGGAAGTTAAATAATATGATTCACCAAAATCAATTAAAGAATAAATCATAGAAACAATTAATAATTCATTGAATAGAATGACAATGATGAGACATCATACCAAAATCTATGGGATGCAGCCAAAGCAGTACTGAGGATATAAATTTCCTTAAGAGCATATATTAACAAACTAGGGAGGGCAGAGGTCAATGAATTGGGCATGCAAATTAAAAAACTACAAAGGGAACTACTTAAAAATCCCCAGAGGAAAACTAAATTAGAAATCAATCCTAAAAATTAGGGGAGAAATTAATCAAATTAAAAGTAAAAGAACTATTGAAAAAAAACAAATAAAATAAAGTACTAGTTAATCTAAAAAAAAGAAGAAAACCAAATTAACAGTATCAAAGATGAAAAGGGAGACCTCACCTTTAATGAAGGAGAAACCAAGGCAATCATTAAAAACTCATTTGCCCCATTATATGGCAATAAATACAGTAATCCAAGAGGTATGGATAAATATCTACAAAAATATAAATTGCCTATATTAACAGAAGAAGAAAATGAATATTTAAATAATCCCATATCAGAAAAAGAAATTGAACAATCCACCAAAAAACTCCCTAAGGAAAAAACCCCAGGGCCTGATGGATTCACGAGTCAATTCTATCAAACTTTCAAAGAACTAATCCCGGTACTATAAAAACTATTTGACAAAATAAGCAAAGAAGGAGTTCTACCAAATTCCTTTTATTACATTAATATGGTACTGATTCCAAAGCCAGGCAGACCGAAAACAGAGGAAGAAAACTACAGACCAATTTCCTTAATGAACATACATGCAAAAATCTTAAATAGAATACTATCGAAAAGACTCCAGCAAGTGATCACATGGGTTATTCATTATGATCAGGTGGAATTTATACCAAGCATGCAAGGATGGTTCAAAATCAGAAAAACCATTCACATAATTGGCAATATTAACAAGCAAACCAACAAAAACCACATGATTATCTCAATAGATGTAGAAAAGGCCTTTGACAAAATACAACACTCATTCCTATTGAAAACAATAGAAAGTATAGAAAGAGAAGGAACTTTCCTAAAAGTAATAAACAGTATATATTTAAAACCATCAGCAAGCATCATCTGCAATGGGGATAAATTAGAAGCCTTTCCAATAAGATCAGGAATGAAACAAAGATACCCATTATCACCTCTATTATTTAACATGGTACTAAAAACTCTAGCAGTAGAAATTAGAGAAGAAAAATAAGTTAAAGGTATTAAAATAGACAATGAGGAGACTAAGCTATTACTCCTTACAGATGATATATGATCATGCACCTAAAGAATCCCAGAGAATCAACTAAAAAGCTAGTGGAAATAATCAACAACTTAAGCAAAGTTGCAGGATGCAAATAAACCCACATAAATCATCAGGATTTCTATATATTTCTGACACATCTTAGCAGCAAGAGTTAAAAAGAGAATTGCCATTTAAAATCACCCTTGGCAATATAAAATACTTAGGAATCTATCTGCCAAGACAGAGGAATTATTTGAAAAAACTTCAAAACACTTTCCAAACAATTAAAACTAGATCTAAACAATTGGTAAAACATTAATTGCTCCTGGATAAGATGAGCTAACATAATAAAAATGACCATCCTACCTAAATTAATCTATTTATTTTGTTTCATAACTACCAAACTGCCAAGAAACTTTTTTATTTAAGTAGAAAAACTATAACAAAGTTCATTTGGAAAAACGAAAGATCAAGAATATCAAGATAAATAATGAAAAAAAATGTGATGGAAGGTGGTCTAGCAGTACCAAATCTTAAACTGTAATCTAAAGCAGTGTTCATCAAAACAATGTGGTACTGGCTAAGAGAGAAAAGGGAGGATCAGTAGAATAGACTTCAAGTAAGTGACCTCAGTAAGACACTCTATGATAAACCCACAGAGCCCAGGTTTTGGAAGAAAAATCCACTATTTGACAAAAACTGCTGGGAAAATTGGAAAATAGTATGGGAGAGATTAGGTTTAGATCAACATCTCACACCATACACCAAGATAAACTCAGAATGATGAATGACTTTAATATAAAGAAGGAAACTATAAGTAAATTAGGTGAACACAAAATATTATACTCAGATCTTTGGAAAAGGAAAGATTTTAAGACCAAGCAAGAGTTAGAAAAAAATTACAAAATATAAAGTTAATTTTGATTACATTAAATTTAATGTAATCATCCAAAATTAAAAGGGAAGCAATAAATTGAGAAAAAATCTTTATAACAAAAGCCTCTGACAAAGATCTAATTACTCAAATATATAAGGAGCTAAATCAAGCCATTCCCCAATTGATAAATGGGCAAGGGATATGAATAGGCAATTTTCAGATAAAGAAATCAAAACTATCAACAAACACATGAAAAAGTGTTCTAAATCTCTTATAATTAGAGAAATGCAAATCAAAACAACTCTGAGGTATGACCTCACACCTAGCAGATTAACTAACATGACAGCAAAGCAAAGTAATAAATGTTGGAGGGGATGTGGCAAAATTGGGGCATTAATGCAGAAAAAAATAAAAAGACAACTTTCTTTAGTGCTACATGGATACAGCCGGATGTAGTGCAATTAGGGTGCATGTCAGCCCTGCAAAGCCTTACTGTTGAGGAAGGGTTTAGAATCTTCAGGAGTGGCAGTTGACACGGGAGACTCATGGAGAGTAGAAGGGTCAATCTGAGCTCTATCTTTGGATTGAAAACCTTACTTATATTCTGCAGCTTTTCTCTTAAAATTTGTTAGTTTATTTATTTCCTTTGAATCTCCCTAACCTCCCTTGTTCCCATCATCATTTTCCCCTTCCTAAATCTGTTGGGGTTTTTGAAAAGAGAATGGACCTTGGGTTTAGCTTCCAAACTTGGCAGACATAGTTTCCCTGTAGTAAAATAGGGCTTACCCTTGTTACAAATTATCTCTTTAATTATTGTATCCAACTTCCCTAACCGTATAGGCTACAAAACCTTGGGGCTGATTTAGGCAGGTTCCTATTTCAGTCTCACATTTCTGTCTCCCTCCCCCACCTGAAGCTTTCTCAAGGCGGCTGTTAGAGTTACCTTGTATCCTCTGTCCCTTCCAATCAATCCTAAACTTCAATAAACCCTGTTTTGTCATGTAATCAAAGCCTTTGGGTACTTCATTAGTTGATTGATAAGAGAGGGAGAAAGGAGTAAGGAAATAACATTCTCTCTGGGTCCTGAGGGATTCAAGGTGTCCATTTTGAAGGAAATGAGAGCACAATACTTCATCTGAATCTTCCTTAGTGAACCTGAGAAACTGACTAGAAGCCCTCTAGTCAGTTTCAAGCCATTCTTGGTTGGCCCTAACTTTTGTCTGTAAAAGTGCCCTTCCTATCTGAAGGGCTCAGTCTGATCCCTTTAGTGTCTCTGTCTTCAAACCTGTGTCCAGTCTATGTTTCCCATGCAGTAGCTGTTGGCCCAAAGTATTTCATCCTAACCTTTACAACTCCTTATACCTCTGTGTTTATATTCCCTAAACCCAGTCATTCCCTTACCTCTCCTACTATCTCAATCTAGTACCTTTACCATTGTACCTTACTTATCCACTTTACTGCCTTAGGGATCCACAAAAACCCTATTCACAGTGCCTTATCCCCTATTCACTCTATCTTTAGTCCCTTGCCTGCTTTATCCACTACTATAACCCTATCTCTGGCTTAATTTCCTTGTTACCTCCAGCCCTTGGTCTCATATCACCCTATTGCCATATTCCCTTATAATATATATACCCTATTCCCTTATTACATCTGGGGAGCACAGTTAACAAAAAAATACGAATCTTCTAAAATAACAAAAATGAATCTGACAAGAATAACTTTTATTCTAGGCAGTGTCTCCATAATGGCTTGTTCCCTTATGCAAGGTTTATGTAACTTTTGGTTTGTAAAGGTCCCAAATCTAGTGCAACAAATGCTAGAAATATATGATTATAATAAATGGTTTGCCTTTACACTAGCCGAATGCATATGTTTCATCCCCACAGCTATTGCAATTATCCTATCTCTCTGGCAAATCCTTATAATCTCTAAGGCAGTTCTAACTCACCAGTGTAATTACTTTAAGACATCTCCGGTAAAAACTCATACTGAATCCACGGAACTAGTAGAGAATATCAAGCTACTGTCCCAAGTGTTAAAACAAATTAGAGAGGGAAAGAACTAGACAAGCACACAATCCTCCAACTGGAGATTGTGGAATCAAATTTTTTAAAACATAATAAAACCGCAAAAGATCAATCAATCCAAAACGCTGTAGTCTTTGTATTACCGACTGTGGACAGGACTATTGTTCAACCAGGAGAGGGGGTGGTAAAGACCTACAAGGCTTTCACTCTAAGCGATATGGAAGTTCTAAAAAGGCGATTCCCCAAGTTCTATGAAAAACCTTTCAAGAGCCTCAAGGAATTAAAAAGGGTGTTCACTTTATTCAATCCTAGTTTTGATGACGTTGAATTTATTTTGGGGGATTTTACTCTCCCTCGGAAAAGGAAAAATTCCTCAATGAAACTAGGACAAATCCCAATTTAGAATCGTGGCCACTGGTTCACCAAGACCTAGATTTTACACAACATGCCAATATGAGATATTTAATGAGGTGCAGAGCAGATTTGATTGAAACCATGAGATTGCATGCAAAAAGACCAAATGCATGGCAAAAATTCAAAAAACTGAAGCAAGGGGAAGAAGATCACTCAAGTAGTTTTCTGGATAGGGTCATCGAAGCTGCAGAAACAATCTTTGGTCTTAGAGACACACATGCCCAGGATACCATTGACCACATACGTAGACAGTTTGTGAAGGGAACCTCAATCCTGATACAAAGCTATTTTAGACAAAGTTGTCCACAGTGGGAATCACTACCACTGGAGGATGTAAGACAACATGCAGTGTACATTCATGATTCAAAACAAAAAGTGGCAAGATTGGCTAGACAGTCTGAAACAGATAAGGATGAAGTCATAGCTGATCCGAAACGACAATTAAAACAGGCAAGGTGGGAGAAAGAAATAGAGGAAGTGAAAAATTTTGCTCTCCAAACAAGTAGGAGCCAAAATCAGTATGGGCAACCTACTAGCAACACCCAAAGAACCAAATCATTGCTATCTACATGGACGGATTGGGCACATCCTTCGATTTTGTAGATTTAGGCAGCAAATAGATTTTTCTAGAAGCAATAACCAAAATCAGAGAGACAGAGACATCAGAAAAACCTTTTATAATTCGAAATGGTCTAAAAAACAATGAATCAAGAAGAAATGATGATAACAAACATGATGGTGCATGTTGTAACCATGCATGTAAAAAATATAGTCAAGCCCCTTCATTAGATGATATGGAAAGATATATTCAAATGGGAACGAAACCTAAGAAATCATTATGAATTGAGATTCCTGATTTAAAGCCTTCTAATCAATGTAATTTGGGTGTGGCAGAGTCTATCTAAGTGAGGAAAGCAAAATGAGATATCTAGGCAATATAGAGCGAGTATCTAAAGTAATCTACACAGAAGATGAACATAGATCTGTGGTAGATAATAAGCAATGGGAAGAAATATTGCAAATGCGCAGAGAAGTATATGGCAATAATGAGGATGATTATATAAGGGATCAGCTTTCCCATTCCATATCACACACTTTGGGTGAGAAGCATAAGGATCAATCAGACCATTGCAACAACTCACATCAAGAGATTTTGCAATCTGGTTCAGAATCATCAAAAACTCCAATTCCTCTCTTTATTCCAAGTATAAAACAAAGGGGCAACTTGGATAAAGAACATTATGGTGAGGATTTACAAAGTTTCCATAAAGGAACACTTTCAGTAACCTCGGGGGAATTAGATGCCAAAATTCTTTCCAATTCATGTGCTTTAGATACAGTGTCACTGTTTGAGGTTAAAGAGCAAAATAGTCAGTACGTAGGCAAAGATTTGATTTTAAAGATGCAATCCACTGAGTTGCAGGATGATACACAGGTAAAGCTAAAAAAAATCTCAATTTGTTTTCCACCAAAGCTTTCACATTTATTAAACAGATCATCAAACTAGTAAGATTCCCCTTCCCACTTGGATTAACAACTCACATTTGAGAGATGACATGGATGGAAATAATGAGAACCTTGGGGAAAACTATTATTCTATCATATATTTTATCATTGATTATGAGAAGAAAACTGAAAATACTATTATATACATGTTTTATTTGGGGAAAGGATATTTAAAAAAGATCTGAAGAACAATGGAATTGGGAAATTGAAACCAGAGTAGATAGGAAGATCTCAAGAATTAAATTCAGAAAACACAAAGAAAACAATTCCATTGAGGAAGAAAAAGATAAGTTAACTAAAGCAATGCACATGGCTGAACCAGGAGCTCTCTTTTAAAAGACATGTCCAGGGTGCATCTGGGTAGCTCAGTGGATTGAGAGTCAGGCCTAGAGATGGGGGGTCCTAAGTTCAAATCTGGCCTCAGACACTTCCCAGCTGTGTGACCCTGGACAACTCACTTGACTACCCTTATCACTCTTCTGCCTTGGAGCCAGTACACAGTATTGACTCCAAGATACAAGGAAAGGGTTTAAAAAATAGTAAAAAATAAAAGACATGACCAAAAGATGGAGGCAAATACAGAAATAGAAGATAAATAAATATAATTGGGCCAGTAAGGACCTACCTTTGGAAATATGTGAAGGAGACCTAAGTCTAATCTTTCTGACCACAACCAAGCTTCCTGATTACCACCAGGTTCCACTGTAATGGTGTTCTGACCACTTTCCAGAATACGTGTTTTATGCACAGACTTTGACCTTTCTTATTACTTACTTACTACTTACTAGCTGGTCTGGACTTTGTCTTTGATACCAGTATACTATGAAATTTTCTTGCCTCTCCACCCTCTTATTTAGATATTTACCTAGTATTCAGAATAATATTTTTCTGCCCTGGTCAATTGAGTTTATTTAGTCTTTAGTTTTAATCATGCCTATTGTGGCCTATCAATGACAACTGAGAGGACTCAACTAACATTAATGGATACAGGTTCTAAAGAGGCAGATGTCATTTCAATAAAGATTCTGTATGTTTGGAACTGACCAATAGTAAAATGGGGCTTTCTTGTAAAATATCATTTTACTTATAACCAAAGGACAATGAGTATGGATTAGACTGCAGAGGGGTTTCCAGATGAAGTACAAGAAGAACTATACAAGACATTTTAATCTTTTCTAATCCTGTGATTCTATGAGAAGCAGAAAAGGAATTTCTCAGGTACAAAGTTGGGGAGAATATAGGAAGTGATACATAAAATTGAATTAAAAAGTACAATAGAGAGAATAGAGCCCTAGAGATATGGGAAGCAGTCACAATAAATGGAATGTGTACCCACAAGTACTCCAGTTTTGTTTTGCAATTTGTCCCTTCATAAATGTCATTTAAAATGTCTGGGGAGTAGATGGCAGCAGAGTAAAAAGCTTAAACTCTCCTAACCAAAACATACAGGACTCCTCAAGGGGACATAAAAACAAATCCAGACGAACGGAGGGACCCCACAACAGGGCACAGCCAGGAAGGTATGTGGAATCAGGGCATTTCCATGCTATAAAGGGGTGAAACAGCTCTCACTAAATAGTTGTCTAAGCAACCCCCCCACACACACATACCACCTACATTGCCAAAGACAGAGCAAAAGAAGTAGAGCAAGTTTGGGGCACCCATTGAGTCATTGGCAGCTGCAGGGCCTGCTCCTGAGAGCAGCAAGACTTAAGACCCCAAAAGGCTAAAGAACTCAAGCAGACTTTGAGTGCTGACACTGAGCGCAGGCTTGGGTGGAGGCGGACACAGGCGTGAGAGAAGACTCTGAAACCTTCAGTGGGGAACCAGTACAGATGGGTGTACAACTGTGGAAGCAGCGCCCTGAGACTTGTAAAGGAGCCTCTGGCAGAGAATCAAGCAACGGGGACCACGAGGAGGCTTGACCTTGAGAACAACCAGACCTAAGACCTCAGGAGCCTAAAGAGTGCATACAGACCCTGAGCATGAGGATAAAGCTGAGAAGGTGCTAGGCTAAAAATGGGAACCCAGAATCAGGAAGCCCAGAAGAGAAAGATTAACAACAACAAGAAGAAATCTTTAACACTCGACAACTTTTACACAGAGAAAATCCAGACAACAGAGCAAACAGAAGAGGAGAACAAAAAAGCAATCACATCTGAACCCTACCAAAATAATGAAAACTGGTCACAAACTCTTGAAGAGTTCAAATCTGAGATGACGAGAAAGTTGGAAAAGATTTGGCTAGAGAAATGGGAAAGGAAAAAGGAAAGGAAAAGAAATCAGGCAAGAAAATAACAGTTTAAAGGCAGAATTTTGCAATTGGAAAGTGAGGCTCAGAAATCAAATGACCTGATAAGCAAATTCAACACCAGAAATGACCAGATTGAAAAGGAAAACCAAAAGATTATAGCTGAAAACCAGTCCATAAAGGCGAGAATTGAGCAATCAGAAGCTAATGATCTCTCAAGACAACAAGAACAAGTAAAACAAAGTCAAAAGACTGAAAAAATAGAAGGAAACGTGAAATATCTCAATGAGAAAGTGACAGACCAAGAAAAGCGGTCTAGAAGACACAATTTGAGAATAATTGGTCTTCCAGAAAAACCAGAAATTAATAGAAACCTGGAATCCATACTAAAAGAAATTATTCAACAAAATTGCCCTGAAGTCCTACAACAAGAGGGCAATATAGATATTGAAAGGATCCATAGATCACCCTTGACACTCGACTTAAAAAAGACAACGCCCAGAAATATAATTGCCAAATTTAAGAGCTTCCAAGTAAAAGAAAAAATCTTACAAGAAGCCAGAAAGAGACAATTCAAATATCAAGGAGCACCAATCAGGATCACACAGGATCTGGCAGCCTCCACGCTAAAAGACTACAAGGTTTGGAATATGATATTCAGAAAGGCAAGAGAGCTGGGCCTTCAACCACGGATAAACTACCCATTAAAATTGACTATATACTTCCAGGGGAAAGTAGGGGCATTCAACAAAATTGAAGATTTCCAAGTATTTGCACAGAAAAGACCAGGGCTAAATGGAAAGTTTGATATCCAACCACAAAAATCGAGAGAAACATGAAAAGGTAAATAAGAAACAGAGGGGAAAGAAAGAAAACTTATAATTTTTAAATTTGCCTTTTTAAGGGCCTCACTATGATCTAATTATCTGTATTCCTATGTGGAGAAATGCTATGTATAATTCTCTGTAGTGAACTCTATTCACTATTATAGTAATCAGAAGAATAATTCACAGGGAGAGGGTGGAATACTAAATGGTCTAAGATGATATGGGGGTAGAAAAGAGTGGGGTGAATAGTAGGGGACAACAAGAGAAACTTAAGTGAATAAGAAAAATAGGATAATCTATTACACACAAAGAGGGCATGGGAAGGGGAGGGGACAAATACTATTATAAGAAGGAGAGGAAGAGAGCATTAAGAGGTAATATTTAAACCTTACTCTCAGTGTAATTAACCCTGAGAGGGAAAAGTAACTATATTATCCTTTGGGATATAAAATTCTATCTAACCCTACTGAGAAAGTCAGAAGGGATAAACCAAGGGGAGCAGGGGAGGGGGAAGGTCAAAAAAGGGAGGGGAGAAGAAGGGGGAAGGAATTCATTAGGCCTTTAAAAACAAAAAGAGGGGAATAATAAAGGATGGGGTAGAAAGGGAAGTTAAACAAGGGAGGGTGCTTAAAGGGAAGTTAAACAAGGGAGAGTGGCTTAAAGCAAACCACTGGTTTAAAAGGAAATAGTGTAAGAAGAAGGGGTGGGTCTAGGGGAGGATACAAACATGTCAGTGAATGCACAACTAACAATTGTAACTCTGAATGTGAACGGGATGAACTCGCTCATAAAACGGAAGCAAATAGCAGAGTGGATCAGAAACCAAAATCCTACCATATGTTGTCTACAAGAAACACATATGAGGCAGGTAGACACACACAAGTTCAAGGTTAAGGGCATGAGCAAAATCTTTTGGGCATCAAATGAGAAAAAGAAGGCAGGAGTGGCTATTATGATATCTGACAAAGCCAAAGTAAAAATAGATAGGATTAAAAAAGACAGGGAAGGTCATTACATCCTGATTAAAGGCAGTATAAACAATGAGGAAATAACACTGCTCAATATATATGCACCAAGTGGTATAGCATCCAAATTCATAAAGGAGAAACTGGCAAGGCTCAAGAAGGAAATAATAGTAAAACCATAATAGTGAGAGATGTAAATATTCCTCTTTTATAACTAGATAAATCAAGCCAAAAAATAAATAAGAAAGAGGTAAGAGAGGTGAATGAAGTCCTAGAAAAATTAGATTTAATTGATATGTGAAGAAAAATAAATAGGGACAAAAAGGAATACACCTTTTTATCAGCTGCACATGGTACATTCACATAGATTGACCATGTAATAGGGCATAGAAACATTGCAAACAAATGGAAAAGAGCAGAAATAATAAATGTAACCTTCTCAGATTATAATGCAATAAAATTAATAATTAGTTAGGGCACCTGGACAGGCAAATCAAAACTAATTGGAAATTAAATAATATGATTCTCCAAAACCAGTTAGTCAAAGAAGAAATCATAGAAACAATCAACAATTTCATTGAAGAGAACAACAATGATGAACCATTCTACCAAACTCTGCGGAATGCAGCCAAGGCAGTACTCAGGGGGAAATTTATATCCTTGAGTGCATATATTAACAAATTAGGGAGGGCAGAGATTAATGAATTGGGCATGCAATTTAAAAAACTAGAAAGCAAGCAAATTAAAAATCCCCAGATGAAAACTAAATTAGAAATACTAAAAATCAAGGGAGAAATTAATAAAATTGAAAGTAAAAGAACTATTGAATTAATAAATAAGACTAGAAGTTGGTATTTTGAAAAAACAGATAAAATAGACAAAGTATTGGTCAATCTAATAAGAAAAGGAAAGAAGAAAACCAAATTGACAGTATCAAAGATGAAAAGGGAGACCTCACCTCTAATGAAGGGGAAATTAAGGCAATCATTAAAAACTATTTTGTCCAATTATATGGCAATAAATAAAACAATCTAGGAGATATGGATGAATATTTACAAAAATATAAACTGCCTAGATTAACAGCAGAAGAAATAGAAAACCTAAATATCCCATATCAGAAAAAGAAATTGAACAAGCCATCAAAGAATTCGCTAAGAAAAAATTGCCAGGGTCTGTTGGATTCACAAGTGAATTCTATCAGACACTGAAATCCCAATACTATACAAACTATTTGATATGATAAGCAAAGAAGGAGTCCTACCAAATTCCTTTTATGACACAAATATGGTATTGATTCCAAAGCCAGGTAGATCAAAAACAGAGAAGGAAAACTGCAGACCAATGTCCCTAATGAATATAGATGCAAAAATCTTAAATAGAATACTAGCAAAGAGACTCCCACAGGAAATTAAGAAGATCATCCACCATGATCAGGTAGGATTTATACCAGGAATGCAAGGATGGTTCAACATTAGGAAAATCATCCACATAATTGACCATATCAACAATCTAACAAACAAAAATCACAGGATTATCTCAATAGATGCTGAAAAAACCTTTAACAAAATACAGCATCCATTCCTATTGAAAACACTGAAAAGTACAGGAATAGAAGGACCTTTCCTAATAATAATAAACAGTATATACCTAAAACCATCAACAAGCATCATATGCAATGGGGATAAATTAGAAGCCTTCCCAATAAGATCAGGAGTGAAACAAGGATGTCCATTATCACCTCTATTGTTCAACATAGTACTGGAAACACTAGTGGTAGAAATTAGAGAAGAAAAAGAAATTGAAGGTATCAAAATAGGCAAGGAGGAGACTAAGCTATCACTCTTTGCAGATGCTATGATGGTCTACTTAAAAAATTCTAGAGAATCAACTAAGAAGCTGGTAGAAATAATCAACAACTTTAGCAAAATTGCAGGATACAAAATAAATGCACATAAATCATCAGCATTTCTATAAATTTCCAACACATTAGAGCAGCAAGAGGTAGAAAGAGAAACACCATTTAAAATCACCCTAGACAATATAAAATACTTAAGAATCTATCTATCAAAAGAAACACAGCAATTATACGAAAACAACTACAAAACACTTTCCAAACAAATAAAATTGTATCTCAACAATTGGAAAGCCATTGATTGCTCATGGGTAGGACGAGCTAACATAATCAAAATGACCATTGTACCCAAATTAATTTACCTATTTAGCGCCATACCTATCAAACTACCAAAAAACTTCTTTACGGAATTAGAAAAAATCTATAACAAATTTCATTTGGAATAACAAAAGATCAAGAATTTCAAGGGAAATAATGAAAAAAATGTGAAGGAAGGGGGTTTGGCAGTACCAAATATTAAACTGTACTATAAAGCAGCAGTCATCTAAACAATATGGTACTGGCTAAGAGATAGAGAGGAGGATCAGTGGAATAGACTTGGGATAAATGGCATCAGCAAGACAGTGTATGATAAACCCAAAGAGCCCAACTTTTGGGACATGAATCCACTATTTGTCAAAAACTGCTGGGAAATTTGGAAAACAATATGGGAGAGATTAGGTTTAGATCAATATCACACACCCTACACCAAGATAAATTCAGAATGGGTGAATGACTTGAATATAAAGAGGGAAACTAAAAATAAGTTAAGTGAACACAGAATAGTAAACTTGTCAGATCTCTGAGAAAGGAAAGATTTTAAAACCAAGGAAGTTAGAGAAAATTACAAAATGTAAATTGAATGGTTTTGATTATATTAAACTAAAAGCTTTTGTACAAACAAAAACAATGTAATTAAAATCAGAAGAGAAACAACAAATTGGGAAAAATCTTTATAACAAAAACTCTGACAGGGGTCTAATTACTCAAATATACAAGAAGTTAAATCAATTGTATGTAAAATCAAGCCATTCCCCAATTGATAAATGGGCAAGAGACATGAATAGGCAATTTTCAGGTAAAGAAATCAAAAGTTTCAATAAGCATATGAGAAAGTATTCTAAATCTCTAATAATTATAGAAATGCAAATCAAAATAACTCGGAGGTATGTAAGAAAATATAAGTAAGGTAATGGAGTCACCAGGGATATTACAATAAACTAAGTGGTTTGTGGGAACACACTCTAGGATTTATGAGAGACTGGACCAGGGTGAAGAGACCAGAGTTTACTGGATTTCTACAGGAATGGCAGTTGATTTTAACTGTCACCCAGCTTCCACTAGACCAGAGTATAGTAACAGGCTAACAAGATAAAAGGGACTTAACAGCTTTAATTATGTTAGACCAAAAGGTGGGAAAGGATTTCTATACTTAAAATCTGAAGGATAAAACCACAGGGCAATGGGAGGACTTATTCTACTCTTATCTAAGTGATCTAAACTAACAGGGCCCAAGGAGCTATAAATGGAGTCTCTGGCTTTCTGCCTCAAACCTGGAACCTGCCAAGCTTGAGTACAGCTAAGACTTTGTGGCTTTGGCATTCTCACTGCAATCCACTGATGATCTCTGGATGCCAGGAGCTAAAGTTGTCTCAGGAACCAAGTAGTAAGGGTTTTGCTTGAAGCACTGTCCTCCAGTACTCAAACTTCACCTCTTCTCTTGGCTCTGTAGATCTTGTCCTTTTGCTAGATGCCACACCACACAGGATCCCAGTGGAAAACAGGAAGCAGGGTGTCCTTTGCTCTGAGGTCTCCCAGGCTGGCAACAGTTTTGCCCACCACTAATGGAGTCCACACTTAGGGCACAGACAGACTTCCTCCTCCCTCATTCCATCATGGAATTCCCAGCTCCAGCTCCTTCCTGCAATGTACAACTTAATCAATACATAATCAATACCTAATCTAATCTTCCTCACAACAGGTATCACCTCACACCTAGCAGATTGGTTAAAATAATAGCAGGGGAGAGTAATGAATGTTGGAGGGGATGTGGCAAAATTGGGACATTAATGCATTGCTGGTAGAGTTGTGAACTGATCCAACCTTTCTGGATGGCAATTTGGAACTATGCCCAAAGAGCTATAAAAGAATGCCTGCCCTTTGATCCAGCCATTCCATTGCTGGGTTTGTACCCCAAAGAGATCATAGATAAGCAGACATGTAAAAAAATATTTGTAGCCATTCTTTTTGTGGTGGCAAAAAACTGGAAAAAGAAGGGATGCCCTTCAATTGGGGAATGGCTGGACAAATTGTGGTATATGCTGGTGATGGAATACTATTGTGTTCAAAGGAATAATAAAGTGGAGGAATTCCATGTGAACTGGAAAGACGTCCAGGAATTGATGCAGAATGAAAGGAGAAGAGTCAGGAGAATATTGTTCACAGAGAAATCAAATGTAATGGACTTCTGTACTAGCAGCGATGCAATGACCCAGGACAATTCTGAGGGATTTATGGAAAAAAATGCTACTCACAATCAGAGGAAGAACTGCAGGAGTGGAAACACAGAAGAAAAACAACTGCTTGAACACATTGGTTGAGGCGAACATGATTGGGGATTTAGACACTAAACAACCCCACCAATGCAACTATTTACAATTTGGAAACAAGTCTTGATTGATCACACGTGTTAAAACCACTGGAAATGCATGTTGTCTATGGAGGAGGGGAGGAATTTGGGGGGAGAAGGGGAAAATAAGAACATGAAACATGTAACCATGGATAACTTTTTAAAATATAAAAATTATAAAAAAAAGAATGCTGATAAAATAAAAAAAATATGTTGGAACCATGAGGGAGAAGGAAAAGAACAATTCCAGTAAAAAGAGTCTAACAAAAAGAAAAATAGAAGAACATTAAGGAAATTATAAAATACTTAATAATGTTAATCTAGCAAGAAAAAGAGAGAAAAGTGAACTTGCAATAAGATGAATGAAGAGAAAGAAAGGAGGAAAGGACAGCTCACTCCTATACCTGTGAAAAATTTTCTAAATACTGCATTAACAAAACGCATGTTTATATAAATGTGGTTGTTAATAGGTCAAAAAATTTGATTTAATTCCTTAAGAAATCCAAGGCAAACATCATTTATACCTTCTAGTCTAGTCTTGTCAAGTCTAAAGTTAAATCCCATCCTGAAGCATAAAGTACATTTAATTATATTTTAAATCTTTATTTGACATAAAAGAATAATTTGCCTTTTCAAAGAAAGAATTTGTTCTCAATGTGATTATCCTAGGACTTCACTAAAGAAAATAGGATAATTTTTCTTTTTTTAATCAAACTAAATCCAGACTAATACAAATCTATTTAAACTCTCCTTCTTCAGCATTTACAGCTACAACAGACCAGGGGCTTAAAACCAGACACCATGTTGATGAAAAACTTTCAATTATTCAAAGGTTTATTATCCAAGCCCTTTGTTTCCCCATTTTGTTCCTCTTCCCTCATACTTTATATTTTTTCTACTACTAACATTTCTACAATAAGAAAAATAGGGGGTGGGGGAGCAGCTGGGTAGCTCAGTGGATTGAGAGTCAGGCCTATAGACAGGAGTTCCTAGGTTCAAATCTGGCCTCAGACACTTCCCAGCTGTGTGACCCTGGGCAAGTCACTCGACTCTCATTGCCCACCCTTACCACTCTTCCACCTTGGAGCCAATACACAGGAGTTAAGGGTTTAAAAGAAAAGAAAAGAAGAATAGAGGGCAACAGAAGGAGCCAAAAGAAACTTTGAAAGTCAATTTTAATCAGAGAGCATACAAAGAAATATTAGATGCTAGAAGAAACCCTAGAGGCCATCTAGTCCAACCCTTTCATTTTTTGTAAAGGTAGAATCTTGAGTATATAGAGGGGGTCATTCAAAAAGAGTAGGAATAAGAACCACAATTCTTGATTCTTAATCATTGTTTTGTCCATTATAGAGTTGATACTATTAGTTCTAGGGAAGATCCAGGAATGAAGGAAAATGGAATGAAAAATACGCATAGGATATGGGAGATTATCTATATATTTTAGTTATCTAAATTTTCTCTGTCTACCATGGAGTAATTTTAAAAACTACTTTTGAACAGATGATCATGGTGACTTGGCTTTTAGCTACTAATTAAGATATTGTTATATAGGGCAGAGTCAAGATTCCAGAGTCAAGGCAGTGAATCACTTGACTCTCTCAACATTCCCTAAAAAAAAAAAAACCTCTTTAAAATAATACCTCATATCACCTCACACCTAGCAGATTAGCTGACATGACAGCAAAGGAAAGTGGTGAATGTTGGAGGGGATGTGACAAAATTGGGACATTAATGCATTGCTGGTGGAGTTGTGGATTGATCCAACCATTCTGGATGGCAATTTTGAACTATGCCCAAAGGGCTTTAAAAGACTATCTGCCTTTTGATCCAGCCATGCCACTGCTTTTTTGTAGTGCAAAAGGGTGTATATTAGCCCAGCAAAGCCTTACTGCAGAGTTTCTGACAGTTTAAAAGGGTTTAGAATCCTAAGGTTAGACAGTTGACCCTGGAGACTCAATGAGGGTAGAAGGGTCAACTGAGCTCTATTCTTTGGACTGAAAACCTGGCCTATATTCTGCAGCTTTTCTCTTAACATTTGTTAGCTTAACTATTTCCTTTGGATCTCCCTAACCTCCCTTATTCCTAATCATCATTTTCCCTTCCTAAATTTCTTCGGGTTTTTGAAAGGAGGGTGGATCTGGGTGTTAGGGCTCACCCTTGTTACAAATTATCTCTTGAATCATTGTATCCAACTTTCCTAACCCTATAGGCTACCAAAAAACCTCTCGGGGCTGAGATAGGCAGGTCCTTTCTCAGTCTCACATTCCTGTCTCCCACCCCCACCTGAAGCTTTCTCTAGGCGGCTGTTAGAGTTACCTTGTATCCCTCCATCCCTTCCAATCAACCCTAAACTCAATAAACCCTGTTTGTCACTTAATCAAACCTTTGGCTACTTCATTAGTTGATTGATAAGAGAGAGAGAATGGGAGAAAGGAATAATATTGTCTCTGGGTCCTGAAGGGAATTGGAGGAAGTGTAATCTCAATACTTCCTCTGAATTCTTCGTTTGTGAACCTGAGAAACTGACTAGAAAGGCCTTTAGTCAGTTTCAAGCCATTCTTGGCTGGCCCTAACCTTTGTCTGAAGAAGTGCCCTTCCTACTTGAAGGGCTCAGTCTGTTTCCCTTTAGTGTCTCTGTCTCTAACCTGTGTCCCAGTCTGTATCTCCCAGGCTGTAGCTGCTTGCCCAAAATGTCTCATCCTCACCCTTGCAACTCTTTATACCTCCATGTTTATATTCCCTAAACTCAGTCATTCCCTTACTTCTCCTACCACCTCAATTTACCACCTTTACCATTGTATCTTCCTTATCCACTTTACTGCCTTAGGGATCCACAAACCCCTATCCAGAGTGCCTTATCCCTATTCACACTACCTAAAGTCCCTTACATGCCTTATCCCCTATTACAACCTTACCTCTGCCTTAATTTCCCTATTACCTCTAGCCTATTCCCTTATTACAACCACTTTACCACCAATACTAGCTAATTCCCCAATAACACCAAAGGGCTTTAAAAGACTATCTGCCTTTTTATCATACCAAAGAAATAATAAGGAAAAGACTTGTACAAAAATATTTATAGTTGTGCTCTTCGTGGTGGTAAAAAATTGGAAAATGAGGGAATATCCTCTGATTGCGGAATGGCTGAACAAACTGTGGAATATTCCCTTATTACATCCAAAATACCCTTATTACAGGTATCTCTTGGTGATGGAATACTACTTTGCTCAAAGGAATAATGAACTGAAGGAATGACCTCCAGGAATTGATGCAGAGTGAAAGTAGCAGATCCAGGAGAAGGTTGTATACAGAGACTGATACACTGTGGTACAATCGAACATAACAGACTACTAGCAGCAATGCAAGGATCCAGAGCAATGCTGAGGGACTCATGTGAAAGAAAATTAGCCATATTCAAAGGAACATCTGTGGGAGTAGAAACACAGAAGAAAAACAACTTCTTGAACACATGGGCTGATGAGGATATTATTGGGGATGTAGAAGCTAAATGATAACTCTAGTCCTACTATTAATAATATGGAATTAGGTCTCAATAAATGACACATGTGGTTCCGGGTTAAGATGGCGGCAGAGTGAAAAGCAGCTGCTTGACCTCTGCTAACCCACACATATAGGACTCCTCAAGGGGACATAAAAACAAATCCAGACGAACAAAGGGACACCACAACGAACAAAGGGACCACACAACAGGGCGCAGCATTGAAGGTATATGGAATCGGGGCATTTCCACACTGTAAGGGGGTGAAATAGCTCTCACTAAAACGCAAGCTGAGCAACCCCTCCCCCCACCACCACCTACAGTGCTAAAAGCCAGTTCAAAAGTCTTTGAGCAAGTTTGGGGCACCCATTAAGTCTTTGGCAGCTACCGGGGGTCACCAGGGCCTGTTCTTGAGAGCAGCAAGACTTAAGACCCCAAGAGGCTAAAGAACATGAGGACTTTGAACACAGACCCTGAGTGCAGGCACGGTTGCAGCTGCAGACACCAATCCTGTGTGCAGGTGTGGACCTGGGTGGGGACCCAGTTCAGAGGGGTACACAACTGTAGAAGCAGTGCCCTGAGACTGTTAAAGGAGCTTCAGGCAGAGGAACAAGCAAAGGGACCACCAGGAGGCTTGACTCTGAGAACAACTAAACCTGAGACCTCAGGAGCCCAAAGAGTGCAGACAGTCCCTGGGCATTAGGATAAAGCTGAGAGGGTACTGGGCTAACAATGCAAGCCAGAGACAAGAACCCCAGAAAAGAAATCTTCAAGAAGAAATCTTTAACACTCCACAACTTTTACACAGAAAAAATCCAGACAACAGAGCAAACAGCAGAAAACAAACAAGTAATCATATCCAAACCTTCCCAAAAAAGTGACCAAATCAAATTCTGGATTGTTGAAGACAACAAAAGGTTGGAGTGTATTGAGTCTTGCTCATCAAATTTCTCTTGGGTAAATAAACTGGAATGAGAAAAAATGATTCTGGGATTACAAGAGGGTCAAACTGACAGACTGACAGACATGGAGAAGTCCTCTTACTGACCAGTGACAAAGTTTAATGATTTGGATACATACTTATAGATAAAATGATGTAGGCTAAGGGATTAAGTAAGCCTTTTGCAGGGACAATGGTTAGTAATGGTTTACAAGATAGAAACAATGGATTTAGATTACTTCAGTGGTTCTGAACAGAGTTTTCTATAGGTGATAATTCAATATGTCAATGTGTAATCATCTAACAGAGTTTCTCATAGAATTCTCATGCCAGTGATTTCTTGGAAGAAAATCTAGTATTTGGGGAGGGGGAAAGTTTGCTTTTCTCAAGCTGAGGAGCAGGCTGCACGTTTGGCAACTGCAAAACTATGGCTGTGATTTTACTGGGGCCTATTCTCACTACTGGGGGCTACAGGATTGGAACAATTTTCCATGTGAAGAGAATTTAGAAAGTTGGAAGGATAGTTCTGTCACAAGTGGTGGTCAGGCCCAGAGTATAGCACATGGCAAAGCCAGGAACAAGTCTTAAAGGTGCTCACAACAGTAGCAGCAGCAACTTTAAGAACTCTCAACTCACAGATGGTATGGAGATTGGATAACTAATCATAAAATGATTACAGGGTACCCTTTGCTAGCACTGGGTTCAGGATCATACTTTATTGCCTCTATGTAATTTCAGGTCAAAGTCCCAGGGCAAGAACACTAGTACTCATGGCCACTGGATGCAGAGGCCCAAGTTATATTTCCAGGACCAAAAGGAATGATTTTGACTATGACTATGGGGGAACAGGATCACTAGTCATAGTTCCAGGGTAGAGAAGAGTGCTTGTGGTGACTTAAAAAGGAGTAGGGTCCTTGATGTCAGTTGTAATTCAGAAAAGAGCACTAGAAGTGGTAATTGCAGGAAAGCAGAAGACTTGGCCACAATTCCAGGTGCAAGAAGAGCACTACCATTTATGACTATAGAGGAACAAGTTTTTTTCCTGGATAAAGACAGGAGCAAAGTCAGAAGATCAGTGACCACTCATCCTTGGACAAAAACACTTTAGAAGCACAAAAAAACTTATGGAACTCCAGAATTAATTCTGAAAACAGTAGCATTAAAAACCTGAAGCTTCCGTCAGTGTCTCCTCTATCCCAAAAACACAATCTAATTTTCGTGTAAAATTAAAACTCAATAAATAGGTTGCCGAAAATGAGCAAATGACAACAACAAAAAGAACTTGACCATGAAAATGTTACCTTGGAGATAGGAAAGACCAAGGAACAAAATCAGAAAAAGACAACAGTGTCAAAATAGTTAAAATAAGAACCTCAAAGGAAAAAATGTGAATTAGTGAATTAGACAACAAAAATTCCTGCATGACCATAAAGGATTTTTTAAAAAGAAATGAAAGAGTTACAAGAAAAATTGGGAAAAGGAAGCAAGAAAATTACACAAGAGAATTAACAGCTTTGTATAAGAGGCACACACACACACATAAATGAAGGAAATAAAACCTAAAAAAACAGAATTGGTCAAATGGTAAAAAGAGAAATGAAAATCACTGTGGAAAGAACTTCTCAAAAAGAACAATTGGCAAATGGGTAAAGAGGTATAAAAGTTCACTAATCATGAAAATGAGAATTGGAAAACATCAAAATAATGAAAACAAGAAGAAAATGTGAAATGTTTCATTGGAAAAACAACTGACCTAGGAAAATAGATCTAGGAGAGGTCATTTTAAATTATTAGATCCAAAAGCCACAATGAAAAATGGATCTGCATATCATCCTTGAAGACATCATCAAGGAAAGTTGCCCTGATATTCTAGAAATAGAGAGTAAAATAAAGAATCCACGGATCACCTCCTAATAGAAATTCCCATATGAAAACTCCCAGGAATACTATAACCAAATTCCAGAGATCTCCAGTCAAGAAAAAAATAATTCAAGTAGTTAGGAATATCATGAAGCCACAGTAAGGATTATGTAGGATTTAGCAGCTTCTAAATTAAGAAATCAGAAGACCTAGCATATGTTCATCTGGAGGGCAAGGGAACTAGGACTACAATCAAGAATCTCCTACTGAGGAAAAGCAAGAATAATGTGAGAAGGAGGAAATGGATATTCATTGAAAAGAAGCCTTTCAAGCATTACTGATTTTTTAAAAAAGACCAGAGTTGGAAAGATAATTTTACTTTCAAATACAAAATAAAATCAAAAGAATGAAAAAATAGAAGATAATGTGAAATTTCTCATTGGAAACACAATTGATGTGGAAAATAGATTTAGAAGATGTAATTTAAAGAATTATTATACTACTTAAAATTCATGATCAAAACCAAATTCATAATCAAAACATCATATTTCAAGAAGTTTTCAGGGAAATTGTCTTTATATCATAGAATCAGAGGGTAAAAATAGAAATTGAAAGAATTCAATCATCTCCAGAAAAAGATACCTAAATGAAAAACCACAGGAATATTATAGCCAATTTCCAGATCTCTCTGGTTAAGGAAAAATAAATATTATAAGTAGGCAGAAAAAAATAATTCAAATATCATGATGTCACAGTCAAGATAACATAAAATTTAGCCTTTTCTAACTTAAAGGATCAGAGAGCCTCAAATATTAATATTTCAGGGGGCAAAGGAGATGAGATTACATCCAAGAATTACCTATCCAGCAAAAATTAATTTACTGCTGGGGGGAGGGATGAATGGATATTTAATGAAATTGAAAACTTAAAAAATTTCTAATAAAAAGATCAGAACTGCATAGAAAATCTGACATTCAAATAGAAAATTCAAGAGAAGCATAAAAGGGTAAACAGGAAAGAGAATTCATTTTCTTATTTGGAAAGATGATACTTGTAACTCTGGGACCTTTATTAATATTAGGGCAATTAGAAATTATATGTATATATATACAATATGTTGGAGTGGATTAACTACAATGGGATCTTATTCAAACAAACCAAATTAAGAGATGAGAAAAAGAACTGCACTTGTAGAAAAGGGAAGGGAAGCATAGAATGTAGTGAATTATCTCAATTAAAATGGGGTGAAAGAGCTATTGCATTGGTCAGGAATATGTGAGGTGGTAGACAATGCTTGAACCTTACTTTCATCGGATTTGGCTCACAGGGACAATAATATACACACACTCAGTTGGAAATAGGAATCCATCTATCTTATATGGAAGTAAAAGGGTATGGCGTAACCAAAAAATAAACAAGAAAGAAGTTAAAGAGATGAATAGAACCTTAGATAAGTTCAACATGATTGTTATCTGGAGAGCCTGCTTGAGGGTAGTAGTAGATCTAAGCCTGAACATATACATAATACAAACACAGTTTCTGCTAAGACAACACTTGTTTAGAGAATATAAATATTCTATACAATTTTTATTTTACCACTCATCATACTGTGCAGATAATCTTGCATTGATGAGGGGTTGAGGTATTGGAACAAAAGTTCCATTGAATATAGCCATGGTGAAAAGACTTGGTTTTAGAAAAGGTATGATCCTGGCAACAGATCCATGAGTACCAATCTAGTTAAATGTGGTCTTGATAATGTATGTTAACTAAGAATCAGATGGAATAAGTTGATTAAATTAAATAATGATAGGAATATGGAGAAAAGGATCAAATATTACATTGCTAAAGCAGCTGTGAATTTTTTTTTAGAAAATGAGGTAGAAATACATATATATATATATATATATATATATATATATATATAGAGAGAGAGAGAGAGAGAGAGAGAGAGAGAGAGAGAGAGCTGTAAAATTGATCATGCTTATTACCTATGCCTCTCATTAGTAGGATTAGGTCTTAAGGACATTACTAAGCTGTTTATGTATGAAGTTATTCATAGAAGCTTTGTCTGTAATAGCAAAATAACTGGAAATAATACAAATGCAATCATTAGAAAAAATGTCTAAATAAATGGTGATGTTTGAATGTAATGAATTGTATTATGTTACTAGCAATGACAAATAGAAATGTAAAGAAAAGGGAAATATATGAAGAGATGGAAAGAGAATAAAAATAATATATGTTATTATTACATTTTTTAAATGGCCAAAAATATCAGGAGAAAAAAATATCAAAGTAAAAAATAATCCAATGGAAATTCAAAAGTAAAGAACATTTATATTTACACACATATGATTTGCATATTTTAAAACAAATTGTAAATAAAGTGGAGTTTGTGGTTTTGCACCCAACTTTAATGCATATTTTAATTTTAAAAAATTAGTGGTGGGGCAGCTGGGTAGCTCAGTGGAGTGAGAGTCAGGCCTAGAGACAGGAGGTCCTAGGTTCAAACCCGGCCTCAGTCACTTCCCAGCTGTGTGACCCTGGGCAAGTCACTTGACTCCCATTGCCCACCCTTACCAATCTTCTACCTATGAGACAATACACCAAAGTAGAAGGGTTAAAAATTTAAAAAAAAAATTAAAAAAAAATTAGTGGTGGTAGTTACTAAGTAATAATAAAAAATATTAAAAAAAATAAATATAAATAAATAACTAAATAAATAAAATAATAAAAAAAATTTA
Source organism: Gracilinanus agilis (assembly GCF_016433145.1). Lineage (NCBI taxonomy): Eukaryota > Metazoa > Chordata > Mammalia > Didelphimorphia > Didelphidae > Gracilinanus > Gracilinanus agilis. The sequence goes on from NC_058131.1 coordinate 440,359,469, forward strand.
AGGAATAGGGATAAGAAAAAGGGGTAGATAGAAAAGAATACTGGTTTGGGAACAATGCTATTTTTGAATTAATTTTTTTTTTACTTTACTGTTGTCTGAGGTTGAGCCAAGATCTTCTTTGTCCTCATAATAGCTTATTAATAGCTGGGTTCTTTCTCTTCTCTTTGCTCATTTTTATTTATTGATTTTTTAACTTTAGTGGTCAGAACAAAAGACAATTTTTTGGGTGGTGGAGAGGTTCCTGAAGTATGGGGTTCCTGTTGTGTTTATGTGTTACCCCAGGTTCTAGGATATTGTGTGTGTGTTTGTTTTTTCCTGAGTCCTTTGTAGTCATTGAAAATTTTATATTTCAGAATCAGATGTACTCTCCATCAGTTGATTCTACTCAAGCCCCACTCTGTGATTAACCTCAGGTCTGCAGGTAGCTCTGCCATTGCAACTGCAAGCAGCCAGTTCACCTTCCCTGTGGTGATGAGCAGGGTCTCCACTCTTCTGGGAGTAACCACAGCTGATGAGGCTCCAGTCTTTCAGCAAACATACTTACTGGTGCATACTTTTTCCTCACTCCTCTCCTACTGCCACAACCCTGGACAAAGTGTGTGTCAGGTCTTCTTTTTTGGGTCTTCCAAAGTCCCAATGAGGCTTGAATTCCTGCTTTAAGGGCCTGGAGACTGCCAACTTCAAGGTGTCCACTCCTTCAGTCCCCAGCCACTGCCCTTCTAGTCTCCAGAGCCAAGGGTGAAGCAAAAATAGCTACTATCATGGCCTTTAGAGGGCAGATTGATATTCCCTCAGGGACCCTCAACAAACAAGTGAAGTTACTAATCCTTCCATGCAAGACTGCTTTGTGGATTCTTTCTATTCCGTTTCTTCCCCCAGAGTCTTTGGTGGTGGTACTGAGGCCAGGAAAGACAGAAGACTTCTTTCGTAGTTTTCCTTGGCTGTTCAGCTTCACTCTGGACTCCTACCTGTTGTTGCTGCTTTTGATTTTAATTTTATGAAGTTATTTTTGGTTGTTTGTTGGGGGCTTTAGGTGGGCAAGAAACTTTACACCCTACTCTGCCATCTTCACTCAATGCAATTGAGTGAAAAAGAATAAACAGGGTGCAATTTTTTATAGAGAAAATATAGATTAGAGATTTAGTTAGCAGACAGCAGATTTAGCTGGCAAGCTGACAAGAGCTTAGAATTCCAAACTTGGAATCCTGCCACAGAGGGGACTTGCACACCGTGACTCTGGAGTTGGCAGTTGTTGGCTTGGTAAGCAGCCATCTTGATGAGCCTGTGTGGTATTTTGGATCTCTGTACTTTGGAATTGTTCCTTGAATCTGAATACAAGGTCTTCAATCAAGAACTGTAAAGTTGCAGGTTGAGACAGGATTTTTATCTGTGCTGCTTGTAGACACAAACAGATAAACCAATTTTCCTGACTTCCCACTTGGATTATATCTTGCTATTTAACCAGAGTTTCCTGAGACCAGAGACATCAATGGCCAAGGACAGCTTTGTGAGATACTCTTACCCCTGACAAGCTAGCCTTGCCATAGGCAATCTGCTGGTAGAATTAATGTTGAGAGTAGTCCTCACCATCCCTTCATTCCCTGAAAGTTACCTTTAGACTGAAGTGGCAGTTTTCCCTACATCCCTTCACTCTCTATCCTATTTTATACAGACTTTCCTTGTTCTTCTCATTTCCCAGACAAACCTGGCATCTGACAAAAGAACCCACTGAGATAACCCCAGCAACTGCTCCTGGTGGTTTCCCTCTCTCCTCCATTCTCATTCTCCTTACAAAACCACCCTGGAGTTGTTTGTTATTGGTTTTATTATTCTGTTAATTAACCCACAGAGTTATTTATTCACTTAATTTAACTTAATTTGTTACAATAACAAAGTAAGATGGAGGGAAATATACAGTTAGTTATAACTGAAATGTGAATGGGATGAACTCACCTATAAAACATAAGTAGATAGCAGAATGAATTAAAAATTGAATCCTACCATATGCTATCTACAAGAAACAAATTTGAAACAGAAACATACACAGAACAAAGATAACTGTCTAGAAAAGAATCTTTTATGGTTAAGCTGAAGGGGGGAAATTCAGGAGTAGTAATTATGATCTTAGACAAAGCTAATTTAAAATAGATCTAATTAAAATACATAAGTAAAGAAATATCTTGCTAAAAGATACTGTAGACAGTGAAGTGATAGCAATACTAAGTATATATGCACCAAATGGTACAGTAGTCAAGTTTTTAAAGAAGTCAAATGAATTACAGGAGGAAATAGTAAAATTATACTACTGGGATTTCCTTGACTTTCTTCTTTCAAAAAGAGATAAAGCTAACCAAAAAATAAGAAAAAAAAATTAAAGAGATGAATAGAATTTTAGAAGAATTAGATTTAATAGATCTCTGGAGAAAATTGTATGAGAATAGAGAAGAATATACCTTTTTCCTCAGTAGCACCTACAAAAAAATTTGACCATGTATTAGGACATAAAAACTGCAAAAAATGCAGAAAAGCAAAAATCTTAAGTGCATTTTTAAAAATCATACTACAATATAAAGTATATTCAATAAAGGTTCATAAAAAGGCAGATTAAAAAGTAATCATAAACTGGGGGCAGCTGGGTAGCTCAGTGGATTGAGAGTAGGGCCTAGAGATGGGAGGTCCTAGCTTGAAATCTGGCCTCCGACACTTCCCAGCTGTGTGACCCTGGGCAAGTCACTCGACCCCCATTGCCCACCCTTACCACTCTTCCACCTATGAGCCAATACACAGAAGTTAAGGGTTTAAAAAAATAATCATAAACTAAATAATTCTAAAGAATAAATGAGTCCAAAATTGAGCCATAGAAACAATAGGTAATTTCATTGAAGATAATGACAACTTTGGAACAAGGTATCAAAATTTAAGCAATACAATCAAAGCAGTACTTAAAGAAGAATTTATATCTCTAAATGCTTACAACAATTAGAGAAGGAATTTAATTAATAAATTAATTGAACATAAAACTAAAAATGTTAAAAAAGAAACATTAAAAATTAAAAAATATATTAATATTAAACTAAATGAATTAAATTTAAATTAAAAATCAAATTGCAAATTGGAAATCTTGACAATCAACGGTGAGATAAATAAAATTGAAAGTAAGAAGAACATTGAATTAATAAAGCTTAAAAAGTTGCTTTTATAAAAAAAAGATAAAATAGATAAAACATTGGTTAATTTTATTTTAAAAAGGAAAGAAGAAAATCAAATTACCTGTATCAAAAATGAAAAGGGTGAATTGGCCACTAGTGAAGAAGAAATTAAAACAATTAGTAGGAGTTAATTTGCCAAATTAATTATATGCCAAAAAGTTGATAATCTAAGTAAAATGGACAAATATTTACAAAAAATATATAAACTACCCAGAATAATGTAAAAGGAAATAGAATAAATAATTTCATGTTAGAAAAAATAAATTAAACAATTCTTTCAATGAATTCTTCAAAATAAAATCTGCAAGGCAGGATTCACAAATGAATTCTAACAGATATTTAAAGAATGATTAATTCTAATATTATATAAATCATTTGGAAAAACAGGCAAGGGAGGAGTTCTACCAAATTCTTTTTATAATATCAGTATAGTGTGGATACCTAAACCAGAAAGAAAAAAGAGAGAGAAAAGAAACTATTGACCAATCTCCCTTATCAATATTAATACAAAAATTTTAATAAAATACTAGCAAGAAGATTATAGGAATATGTCATGAGAATCATTCACTTTCACCAGGTGGATTTTATACCAGGAATACAGAACTGGTTCAAAATTAGGAAAATTGCCAGTGTAAATGACTTTATCAATAGTAAAACCAACAGAAATAATATGATCATCTCAATTCATGCAGAAAAAGCTTTTGACTAAATGCAATATACATTCCTATTACAAACTAAGAGGACATAGAAATAAATGGAACTTCCTTTAAAATGATAACTAGCAACTATCTAAAACAATCAATAGGCATTACCTGTAATGAGACAAGCTAAACGTGTTCCCAATCAGATGACTTGTGATAGGACAGATATTAAAAAAAAAACAAAACCCACCATTGTGGAGTAGCAGTATGTAAAATCTGTGCTGATTTTTTTTTCAAAATATTCTCTTATTTGGCAAAAAGTATAAAGTAGCATTACCATCAGTGGGGTGAAATGGACATCTCTTTCTATCTGAAATAGGCTAAATGTAATTGCTTCTAGAAATTTAAACCCTGAATTTCCTATCCAAAACGTTTTTACATGCTTTGCTTACTTCCATTTCTATCCAGAAAAAGGAGCAAGATCTGACCAAAATCAAAAAAATAAATTTGATGGCAAAGTAGAATAAAAAATTTGTCATCAATGCTTTCTAAACCTGATAATAATTTTCTTACCCAAAGTTTCTGTTTCTCTAATATGATTATAATAATGATAATCACAATCATGATCATGATTATCATGATAATGGCAATTCACATTTTATAAGTGAAATCATGAAAGAAAGTATTTAAAGTACCGACTATTTGTCAGTCAGTTATACTGGATATGAGTTTAAAAATGAAAAAATCCTTGATGTCAAGGAGTTTATATTCTAATAAGGAGAGACAAAACACATAAAGTTGACAATAGTATAGTGTTTTGTTCTAGGAATTCACAAGGAGTATGATTGTATCAAAAGGGAAATGAATTGTTGCACACTTTCTAAAAGTAATGATAGCATTGATTTGATTAATATTCTCAAAGCAAGATGATGGGGATGGAATAGAAAGGAAATGGCCAAGCTCCCAAAATATATGACTGAATAGGATGTAAAGTATGTTCTGTGGCTAACAAAACATAATGAGTTGAGTGAGTTTGCATTCACTCATTCATTCAGACAGCTCACTCCCATGCAGAATATAAAAGCTGAATGGATTGATTTCCCCAAAGAGAAAGAACATGGTTTCTGGAATTCCAATTCAGAGTCCTCAAGTCCTGAATAAGGAGGGGAAGAAGCATTATCATTGTAGATGGGGAAATGTTTGAGGTGGATAACTGGATATATAGAGCTTTAAGGTTTTGAATTATTACTTACATTTGAATATTTATTTTATTCAAAACATTGTGAAGAAATCCAACTTTTATCCCTATTTCACAGATTAGAAAATGGAATCTTAGAGATATTAATTGAGTTGACCATGCCACAAAGATAACAAATATTGGAGTTAGTATTTAAACTCAGGCCTATTGATTCAAAATCCAGTGTTCTTTCCACAACTGTATTTCCAACAATTTTATAGTATGTCAGTCAAAATATCAGTATGTAAGTCAAATGCTGAATGCTTTCCTGAATTTTTGAGAGAGTAGGGGTATAGAAAGAAATGTGTCATCTGAATTTTTAATGATGCACTTGAGAAGTTCATCTCTTTAGCATGGGGATGACATTTTAAATTAGGAATTCCACAATGCAAATATCAGAAATATTGAAATTTCAAATATTTTATTTAGGTTCTTGTATGTGCTTACTTGCTTGGAGGCTGCATCATTCCAAAGCTATTCTCTTCAACTATGGCATTGCCAATAGTAATTCACCCCAATTCTTTACCAGGTATTCAGTTAAAATTGCAAAAATGACAGGATTACTTCCTTCCTATCAACATTCCCACTTGGTATTATTATTTCTAGGAAATCAACCTTTCTAAAACAATATTTTTTCTTTAGAACTATTTTATCTTCTGGAGTGTATAGAGAGTTGACAGAGACCTAGTACTGTGGTGTGAGGGCATGTTAAATCCTTTTCAAGAATGCTCATTCACCTTTAGTGACTACAAAAAACTGGAGCATGACAGTGGTCATAACCTAGTAAAACAGTCTTGGCAGGTGGGCTAACTCAGGTTGAGGTTAATCTACAGGCTTCAAACCAATCAGTGAACTGGGGATATCAACCTCAAGCATGTGAAGACTTCCTCAGGAGAATGAAATGATGAAAACAATTTGCTCTAATATCCATGAAGACAGCTGAGGCAGTTGGTGTGGTCAGACATCGAAGAACCCTAGGTCTTCCATTGTATCTCAAGCTATCTGCAGTCATCCTGATTTTTGCCTTGCCACAAGACTTTAGTAGCTCTGCACTAGAGTGAGGCTGGTAACTTTTTATAACTCTGACTCAATTAAATTCAAATCAGCAACAAGTAAAGGTGTGATGTCATTGGTCATTGGTCCTCTTTTGAAAACAAAGGATGAACAACAACAACAACAAAATAATTGTAGCCTTTCAACAATATTCCTATTAGGGAGAGACTATCAGAGAGAAATGCATTTCTCTCTTAATAATGGTTACTTCCTTAGTGTCTACAAGCACACCTTTATCTCCTCATCTCAAGAAAGAAAACCCTCCCTTCATTCTTCAATCCTGATTAGGTATAACTTCATATCTCTCCTCTCTTTTGAGGCTTGAATCTTTGAGACAGCTATCTAGAATGTATGACTCTGCTTCCCTTCCTGTAATTCTCTTCCTAATTCTTTTACAGCTTCCTTCTGACCTAATCATTTAAACAATGCTTCCCGCTTCATGTATACTAATTATATCTTAATTGCCAAATCTAATACTTTTTCTTCTATCTTTACCTTTCTTGCCATCTCTATAGCCTTTCACACTGATCAATTACTCTCTTCTTGATGTTCTATTCTCTCTAAGTTTTTGATACACTGCTCTTATATTCCTACCTGTTTCTACTCAGCAGGCTTTGATCAGTCTCTCTTCTTCAATAATATTTTGCTTGGAGACTTCTGGGTAAAAATGGCCTCAGAGTAGAAGTAAGGCTCTTCCTTCCCTCTCCACCAACAGATATAAAGTGTCTCCAAAGGACAAAACCAAAATTAGATGAGCAAAGTGGCTCCACTATAGGGCACAGAATTGAAGGTAGGCAGGGTTTTGGAAATTTCCATGCTAAAAAGGGGGCAAAATTATTCCCTCAAAAATGTGAGCTCCTCACCCCTCCCCCAATCCAACCAAGGCCCCAGAGTCAAAGCAAGCATGGGGCAACAGATACATGCCTAAAAGCAGCTCCTGGGAATCCAGGATGTTGAGGAATGCAGACATTGTGCACAGAGATAGAGCAGAGAGGGGCAGCACACAGAAGACTTCTGGAGACTTAAAAAAGAGCCTCAGGGCAAAAAATTGCTCCTTAGCTCAATACAGAGAGAGCCTGCCCTCCTCATTCAGACTTCTGGCTGGGAAGGGAAATAAAACCAACAAAGCAATGGCCACAAATACCCAAGAAATACAATTTATAAACACCAAAAAGAACAAGAGAAAGTCATTAACCTTGGATAATTTTTCTGGAGAAAAAATCCAGACTACATAGGAGAGAGTAGAGGATGACAAACAAGCAAATATATCTAAACTTTCCTAAAAAATGGGAAATGGTCACAAGCTCACTTGTGACCAATCAGGCTGGAATTTGAGAACCAAGTTAAAAATATAGGAGAAACTTGTCAAGAAAAGTGGAAAATGTGCAAAAACAAAGAAGAAAAACAACTGCTTAAACACATGGGCTGATGGAATATTATTGGGGATGTAGATGCTAAAAGATAACTCTAGTCCAACTATCAATAATATGAAATTAGATTTTAATGAAAGATACATGTAAAACCCAGTGGAATTGTGTGTCAGCTGCATGGGGTGGGGGTGGATTTGGGGGAGAGGGAAAGAACATGAGATATGTAACTATAGGAAATATTCAAAATTTAAAAAAAATGTTTAAAAGAGTAGAGAATAAAATACTTCAAAAAGAAAATAACAGTTTAAAAGACAGAATCTTCCACTTGGAAAAAAAGAAGCCCAGAAATCAAATGAAATGATAAGCAAATTGAAGACTAGAACCAGCTGGAAGCCATGAAAAGCAGGTTAGAGCAAACTGAAAAGTAAAATTAAAAAAAAATCATAGTTGAAAACAAATCTTTAAAGATCAAAATTGGGCAAGTAAAAGATAATTATCTCACAAGACAACAAGAATTAATAAAGCAAGGTCAAAGGAATGACAAAATAGAAGGAAACATGAAATATCTCACTGGTAAAATAACTTACCTAGAAAACCAATCTAGAAGAGACAATTTGAAAAGTATTGTTCTACCTTAAAACCCAGAAATAAACAGAAACCTTGACATTGTACTACAAGAAATTATCCAAGAAAACTACCTTGGTGTTCTTCAACAAGAGAGCAAAATAGACACTGAAAGAGTCCATAGATCACTCTCTACATTAAGTCCTCAAAAGACAACACGTAGGAATGTAATTGCCAAATTCAAGAGTTTCCAATGTGAGAAGAAAATATTACAAGAAGCCAGAAAGAGACAATTAAGATATCAAGGAACACCAATCAGGATTACACAGGATCTGGCAGCCTCCACATTAAAGGATCACAAGGCTTGGAATATTATATTCAGAAAGGCAAGAGAACTGGGTCTACAAACAAGGATCACCTACAGATCAAAACTGACTATATACTTCTAGGGGAAAGTATGAGCATTCAACAAAATAGAAGATTTTCAAATATTTATAAAGAAAAGACCAGAACTAAATGGAAAATGTGATATCCAAATACAAAAATCAAGAGAAACATGAAAAGGTAAATAAAAAAGAGAGGGGAATTTTTTTTCTTTAAGAGTTTTGATAAGGTCAAATTGTTTATATTCCTATATGGAAAAATGCTACTTGTAACTCTCAAAAATTGTATTCATTATTATAGTAGTTAGAAGAATTATTCATAGGTATAAGTTGAAGTATTAAGTGGTTTAAGATGATATGGAAAAAAAAGAAAGAAAAGGAGAGGAATAGAAGATTCCACCAAGAGAAACTTGAAGAAATAAGAAAAATAGGATAATCTATACCACACAAAGAGGTGCATGGGAGGAGGAGGGGAAGAATACTATTATAAGAAGGACAGGAAGAGAGTGCTAATAGGTAATACTCAAACCTTACTCTCAATGGAATCATTTCTGAGAGAGAAGAGCATCTAGATCCAATGGGGTATCAAATTCTATCTTATCCTACAAGGAAGTTAAGAGGGAAAAATAAAGGGGGGGAGTGGGGCAGGGAGTACAAAAAACGGAGGGAAAGAGAGGGGGGAGGGAATTTAGTAGACTCTAAAAAATAAGAGGGGAATAAAAAGGGAGGAGATGGAAAGGGAAGTAAAATAAGGGTGGGGATTAGGGGGACTGATTAAAAGCAAACCACTAGTGTAGAAGGAAATAGTGAAATAAGAAAGGGAGGAAATCAAAATGTTGGGGAATACAAAGGTGATAATCATATCTCTGAATGTGATTGGGATGAACTCACTCATAAAATGAAGGCAAATAGCAGAGTGGATTAGATACCAAAATCCTACCATATGTTGTCTATAAGAAACACATATGAGGCAGGTAGACACACAGACAGGCCAAAGGTAAAAGGCTGAAGCAAAATCTATTATTGGGCATTGAGGAAATGGAATTTTCACAAGAAAGCCATGAAGGGAGATGGACAAGGAGAGAGGCAAAAGATCATTAGAATGCTGAGAGAAAGGGCATTTGGGATTTGTTAACATCCCTGGGGGGAATCTTTTATTAGACTGGATACAGAGCAGAACCTCCCTGGGAGACTTTCAAAAGACAAGACATCCTCTCAGCCATTATCCTCAACTATTCAAAGAAGCCTTTTTCCGGATCAGCTTATCATCCTGTCCCTGAGGGAATCTGAGTGAATTGGTTTATCAGCCAGTTATCTTGAAGAGATCACCCAGAGAGGAACTAGGCTAAGCTGCAGATCCTTCTTGCCTGTTCCAGCTAATCTAGAGACAAAACTTTTCTTTGATTAGATTAGGGTAGCCATTACTATCAGAACAGGCAGGGAAGGTCAAGCCAGCCCAGCTTAGCCAGGGCTGAGAGAACTTGAACACTGGATTCAACTCCTACAAATTAGGGACTTCCAATTTCCCTCTTTCCTAACCTTAGCATTTGTTATCCAGTTTAATAAATACTCCTCAAACTTAGCAGAGAAGTCAAATTAATCTTCAAGGAAGAAAGAAGGGAGATTGTTGGGCAAAGGGTAATTTGGAGAGACATTTCTATAACACCCAGATAGAGCCAAGTTCCTGGTTCAACTGTTATTACTGTCTCTCTGACAGGGTTGGTAACAAAAGGGACATCGAATGGTGCTACGCCATTCACAAAGTCCTAGCAAAATGCCAATACTCTAACCCAGGGGTATTTCCTATCTGATTACTGACTCCTGTATGCTCTTGCCTCCAAGTTTCCTATCAAGGACAGAGGAAATTGTGGCCCTCTGTCCAAAAGGGAAGATTACACAACTAGTCAGCTCACACACACATGACCTGACTAGTAATTTATTTAACATTCATAGAGATTTCCCTGTTTCCCTTTTAACAGCTTCAACTGAGAGAAAGAAAGCAGGACTCATAATTATAATATCTGACAAAGTCAAAGTAAAAATAGATCTGATTAAAAGAGATAAGGAAGATAATTACATCTGGATAAAAGGCAGTATAGACAATGAGGAGATATCAGTACTCAACATGTATGGCCCAAATTGTATAGCATTCAGATTTCTAAAGGAGAAACTAGTGCAGTCTAAGGAAGAAATAAATAGTAAAACTATACTAGTGGAAGACCTGAAACTTCCTGTATCAGATCTAGATAAATCAAACCAAAAAATAAATAAGGAAGTGGTAAGAGATGTGAATGAATTCTTAGAAAAATTAGTTAATAGATAAGTGGAGAAAATATATATGGACAAAAAGGAATACATCTTCTTTTCAGCAGCACATGATACTTCACAGAGATTGACCATGTACTAAGGCAAAAAAAAACAGGACAAAGAAGTGAAAAAGAGCAGAAATAATAAATGCAACCTTTTCAGATCATAATGCAATAAAAATAATAATTAGTAAGGGTTAATTGGAAATTAAATAATATAATTCTCCAAAATTGGTTAAAGAACAAATCACGGAAACAATTAATGATTTCATTGAAGAGAATGACAATTATGAGACATCTTATCAAAACTTATTTGATGCAGCCAAAACAGTAGTCAAGGGGAAATTAATATCCTTGAGTGCTGTTGTGTGAGGATGCAAAGCATGGAATCCCTGCAAAGTTACAGGGATAGCCTCATCCAGAATTCCAGGGGACCCCGCTGGAGAACTTTGGGTGAGGAGCAGTTGAGAAGGGTTGAAGTCAGTTATTTTGTGGGAGTGGATGTGGGCAGACACTCTGCTTGCTTCTCCTGACTTGGGGTTTCTCCTGAGGTGGCCATTGTAGCATAAGTTAGTCGTTTCTACTCATAGGGTTAGCCTGTTTGTTATTACTATTCTTCATTAATATAATTATATAATTACTTAGTGATTAGAGAGTAAGATACTTATCAATAGCAAGAGAGCCAGTTTCAGTTAAGTGCTTCATCCCCTCTTGAGAAGAGGGGGAAGGGCAGCATCTACTTAGCAGTTCAGAGTTTCCTCTCATTATCCTAAAACCCTCATTTACCCCTTTTAGTTTTCCTTGTTATTACTTAATATAACCTTTATCTTAGAATCTGTCCCTGATAATTATTTGGGAAAGATACTCACAACTCAGTCTGAACATCTAGTTTGAATCCTGTTGACTGCCAGTTTAAGAAGATCTTCTCTGTCCTCAACAGTTAGATAGCTAGCTGCTATATCTCCTCTAACTGACCTGAGAGGAATATAAATTAAAGAAAAGGAACATTATTGGGGTTTCAGCCATAACTGAAACTTACCAGAAGAATCTTATTCCCGTCTTCATTACTAACTGAAGCAGAAGCAGTTAGAGGGGGATGGGGTTTGAGAGCCAGGAGTGTTTAACTCCCTCCTTTCCTCACTGTAGCCTGTCAATCTCTGGCTCTTGACTTAAAGCTCTATTTGGCCCTGACACATTTATCTGCTTCTCCAAACTATCTGTTATTATCATCATAACAGTTTATATATTAACAAATTAGGGAGGCCAGAGGTAAATAAATTGGGCATGAAAATTTAAAAAAATAGAAAGCAAACACTTTAAAAATCCCCAGATCAAAACTAAATAAGAAATCCTAAAAATTAAAGGAGAAATTAATAAAATTGAAAGTAAAAGAACTATTGAATTAATAAATAAGATTAGGAGCTGGTACTTTGAAAAAACAAATAAAATAGAAAAAGTACTGGTCAATCTAATAAAAAAAGGAAAGAAGAAAACCAAAATAACAATATGAAAGATAAAAAGGGATACCGCAAGTCTAATGAGGAGGAAATTAAGAGAATTATTAAAAACTATTTTGCCCAATTATATAGCAATAAATATGGCAATAGAGGAGATATGGATTAATATTTACAAAAATACAAATTTCCTAGATTAACAGAAGGAGAAATAGAATACATAAATAATCCCATATCAGAAAAAGAAATTGAACAAGCCATTAAAGAACTCCCTAAGAAAAATCCCCAGGGCCAGATGGATTCACAAATGAATTCTATCAAACATTTAAAGAACAACTAATCCCAATACTACAGAAATTTTATCTGATAAAATAAACAAAGGAGTTCTGCCAAATTGCTTTCATGACACAAATATGGTACTGATTCCAAAGCCAAACAAATCACAATCAGAGGAAAAACACTACAGTCCAATGAACATAGATGCAAAAATCTTAAATAGAATACTAGCAAAAAGACTCCAGCAAGTGATCACAAGGATCATTCATTATGATCAGGTGGGATTTATACCACGAATGCAAGGATGGTTCAATTTTAGGAAAACCATTCACATAATTGACCATTTTAACAAACAAACCAACAAAAACCACATGATTATCTCAATAGATGCAGAAAAAGCCTTTGACAAAATACAACACTCATTCCTATTGAAAACGTTAGAAAGTAGAGGAATAGAGGGACCTTTCCTAAAAATAATAAACAGCATATATTTAAAACCATCAGCAAGCATCATCTGCAATGTGGATAAATTAGAAGCCTTCCCAATAAGATCAGGAGTCAAACAAGAATGCCCATTATCACCTCTATTATTTAACATTGTACAAGAAACACTAGTAGTAGTAATTAGAGAAGAAAAAGAAATTGAAGGTATAAAAATAGGCAGTAAGGAGACAAAACTATTACTCTTTGCAGATAATATGATGGTGTACTTAAAGAATCCTAGAGAATCAACTAAAAAGCTAGTGGAAATTATCAACAACTTTAGCAAAGTTGCAGGATACAAAACAAATGAAGATAAATCATCAGCATTTTTATATATTTCCAATACATCACAGCAGCAAGAGTTAGAAAGAAAAATTCCATTCAAAATCACCCTAGACAATATAAAATACTTATGAATCTATCTGCCAAGACAATCACAGGAATTTTATGAGCACAACAACGAAACACTTTCCACACAATTAAAACTAGATCTAAACACTTGTAAAAACACTAATTGCTTATGGACAGGATGAGCTAACATGATAAAAATAACAATCCTACCCAAATTAATTTACTTATTCAATGCCATACCTATCAAACTACCAAGAAACTTTTTATTGAATTAGAAAAAACTATAACAAAGTTCATTTGGGAGAACAAAATATAAAAAATATCAAGGGAAATAACGAAAAAAATGTGAAGAATGGGAGCCTCATGGTACCAGATTTTAAACTGTACTATAAAGCAGTATTCTTCAAAACAATATGGTACTGGCTGAGAGACAGAAGGAAGGATCAGTGGAATAGACTTGGGGTAAATGACCTCAGCAAGACAGTCTATGATAAACACAAAGAGCCCAACTTCTGGGACATGAATTCACTATTTGACAAAAACTGCTGGGAAACTTGGAAAACAATATGGGAGAGATTAGGTTTAGATCAATATCTCACACCCTACACCAAGATAAATTCAGAATGGGTGAATGACTTGAATATAAAGAAGGAAACTATAAGTAAGTTAAGTGAACATATAATAGTATCCTTGTCAGATCTCTGGGAAAGGAAAGAGTTTAAAATTAAGCAAGAGTTTGAAAAAAAATTATAAAATACAAAATAAATAATTTTGACTACATTAAATTAAAAAGGTTTTGTACAAACAAAATCTATGCAACCAAAATTAGAAGGGAAGCAACAAATTGGGAAAAATATTTAAAAAAAAACCTCTAACAAAGATCTAATTACTCAAATGTATAAGGAGCTAAATCAATGGTATAAAAAATCAAGCCACTCCCCAATTGGGCAAGTCACATGAATAGGCAATTTTCAGATAATGAAATCAAAACTATCAATAAGCACATGAAAAAATGTTCTAAATCTCTTATAATTAGAGAAATGCAAATCAAAACAACTCTGAGGTATCACTTCACACCTAGCAAATTGTCTAATATGACAGCAAAAGAAAGTAATAAATGTTGGAGGGGATGTGGCAAAATTGGGACATTAATGCATTGCTAGTGAAGTTGTGAATTGATCCAACCATTCTGGTTAACAATTTGGAACCATGACCATAGCACTTTAAAAGATTGCCTGCCCTTTGATCCAACCATACCACTACTAGGTTTAAATCCCAAAGAGTTCATAAGGGAAAAGACTCATGCAAAAATATAGCCACACTATTTGTGGTGGCAAAAAAATGGAAAATAAGGGGATGCACTTCAATTGGGGAATGGCTAAACAAATTGTGAATCTTTTGGTGACGGAATACTATTGTGTTAAAAGGAATAATGAACTGGGGGAATTCCATGTGAGCTTGAATGGCCTCTAGGAATTGATGCAGAGTGAAAGGAAGAGAACCAGGAGAACCTTATACACAGAGATGGATACAGTGTGACACAGTCGAATGTAATGGACTTCTCTACTAGCAGCAATGCAATGATCCAAAGTATTTCTGAGGGTCCTATGAGAAAGAATGCTATCCAAACCAGTGAAAGAACTGTAGAAGCAGAAACGCAGAAGAAAAACAACTGCTTGATCATATGGGTTGATGGGGATATGATTGGGGATGTAAACTCTAAAGCAGTGGTTTCCAAACTTTTTTGGCCTACCGCCTCCTTTCCAGGAAAAATACTACTTAGCCCTCTGGAAATTAATTTTTTTTTAAATTTTAATGGCAATTAATAGGAAAGATAAACACACCTGTGACCATCACCGCCCCCTGGATTGCTGTAGCACCCATCAGGGGGTGATGGCACCCACTTTGGGAATCACTGCTCTAGAGGATCACTCTAGTGCAGTGATGGGCAAAGTACAGTCCATGGGCCAGATGCGGCTCCCTGAAACGTTCTATCCAGCTGTGTGACATTATTCCTAATCTGACGAATACAATGAGTAGGATATAATACAATGAAACTTCAAAAGAATTGCCTTAGAAATAGACTGAGAGAGGAGCATTTCCTTTCCTTTGGCCCCCCTTTAAAAAGTTTGTCCATCACTGCCCTAATGTAAATATCAATAATATGGAAATAGATCTTGATCAGTGACACTTGTAAAACTCTGTGGAATTGCTCATTGGCAAACAAAAGGTGGGGTTTGAGGAGGGGCGGGAAAAAACATGAATCATGGAACCATGGGAAAATTATCTTAATATTTTGCTTGGTAATGCCACTAGTTCCTATGGGTTCAAGTATTATCTCTATGAAGATAATTCTCAGATCTTTTGACTAACCCAAATCTCTTTCCTGACCTGTGAGCTCACATATATAATTGCCTATTGAACATCTCAAATTCAATATCTTAAATAATTTAAATTCAATTTCCCTGTCTGAATTCATTGTTTCCCCCTATTATTGTCAAAAGAGAGTTACCACAATTCTCTTGGTCACTTAGTCTCATATCCTGTCATCCTCAAATCCTAACTCTAAACACTCATATCTAATTGCAAAGTCCTCTCTTTTCTTCCTTTAAAAAAAGTCTTTATCTTCCATCTTAAATAAATACTGCCTATTGGTTTCAAAACAGAAGAGTAGTAAGGACTAAGTATGGAGGTTAAGTGACCTGCCCAGGGTCAGTTAGGATATGTCTGGGCCAAATTTGAACTTAGGATTTTCTATCTTTAGGCTTTGCTCTCAATCCACTGAGCCACTTAGCTGCCCCTTCATTACTAATTTTTTAACATCAGTTATAATTTTTCTTATCTGATATCAACTCTAATATAATAAAGATCCTCATCACCTCATTCATTCATTGTTACAATAGCCTTTTGGTTGTTCTTCCTGCTTTATCTTTTCCCACTCCTGTCCATTCCCTATTCCAGTCTTTCATTCAGTTATTTTATTGTTCTTCCAAAAGTGAAACCATGAGTTCTGAACACACCCAAAATCCTTTGGCATTTAAAACCCTTCATATTCTGGCTTCTTCCTCCTCTTGTAGTCTTACACTTTATTTAAATACAAATTTTTTACTCTGCCATGCAGTGATACTTTGGTTCCTTGCATTCACTGCTCTTAACTGGTCATTTTCACTGGTTGTTCTCCATAACTGGAACTCTCTCCCTTCTCATTTCTATTTCTTGGCTTTCCTGGATCCCTGAAAGTTTCACCTAAAGTCTTACCTTCCTCAAGAATTTTTTTCCAGACCTCCTTATTGTCTCTCCCATTAGGCTTCAAGTTCCCTGAGAGCAATAAAACCTTCACTCCATTTTTTATATTCCTAAATCTTAGCATACTAATAACTAAATAGAAAGTATTAAATGAGAGTTGAGTTGAACATGTAAGAAATTTCTACTGGTTTCTTATTTCATACTCTTCTAGCAAAGGCTACTTTATTCATTTGCATATCCTTCTGATATTGGTTACTTACTCTGAATCTAGAAAGGTTTGAAGTCACTCTGATACTACTAGTGGTTTTAAAAGTGGTGCTTTTCTAGAAATAACTTTTTCTTCAGAAAAACTTAAATTCACTTTTGACTATCTGGTATAGAACAATATGTAACACTGGAAAGCCTTGTTGAATACTGAACAGAATAAAATATATGAGCTGTCATTTTTCTGACAGTAAGGCTTTTTTTTTACTAGAGAGCTATACTGGCTTTTCTTGAACTTCAGAGAAACATCTAGCTGCATATTAACTAACCAGGGAAATGAATGTTGGCTAACATCTCACATGTAACACCCAAAAGTCAATATGCAAGATGTACTTTAATCAAACTCTCTCAGCAGAGACTACATTCATACACAGATGCTTTCTTTAAAAGTGCCAATTATTCATTAGTTAAAGGATCTCAAAGCATAAGTAATAACTCAATTTATTTTTATAGAGCTTTAGAGAGATTTTTCTTATCAAATGAAGACTTTATGTGAAATTATCACCACATGTTAAGGAAAAAAGTAAGTGTGAAGTTACCTTAAGACAGAAACAGGGTTGGGGACAAGAACTGCTAAATAACAGAAAGAATGCCTTTACAAAACACTTTTAGTTCCCAAAAATTTAAGTTATAAGTGGAAAACTTTATTTATTTTAAATTGCAATCATCCTTTCTCTATTTGCATTGGTTTAATTGACCAGGAGTGCAATAGAAAATCATCAGGAAGAATAAAAATGTAATCAAATAGCAAGACAAAGTTGAAAGTAGGTCAGTCATAGGAAACAAGATGTACCAGTGATTTTAAGACATTTTACAGGGCATTACTTTTTTAATGTACTTTTTTGTCCTCTTCTCAACTCCTGTTTACAAAAACAGAAATACTACTACCACACCACAAAAATATTACCATTTAATTTTCCTGTTTGCTAGAATATGATGAATATGCTTTCATGCCTTACATAACAATGAGTTTGGGGGAGGGGGTTCCTGTGGGAGTTACAGTGGTAAAAGAGAGAGTTGCTCCTTTCCAAAGAAGCAGACTGTGGTGAAAATAAACCAACCTATCACCACACCACATGTCAGTCTCATACACGATTCTTCCTCCAGAGAGTCACTTCGTCGTGTTTCTTGGGAAATTGTCCCCAGATTAAAAGAGGGGAAAAGACCACAACCTGGGTCAGTCTCACAAGACGGAAACAGTACTTTCACAGGACAAAGGAGAGCAATTCTTCACAGTCTGACCACAGGCTTTCTAGCCTGCTGGTAGTCCTAGTTCAGCACCACGGACAGCGATACATCTACATGGGAAGCCTGATTCCCTCAGCTCAGAGATGGATTCCAGCAATCTAGGGAAGCAATTGTAGCCCGAATATGCTACCCTCGATGTAAGAATTTGTGATTTTATCTAATTTTTATTGCAAAGGAATATTTTCTTTACGAAATTGGGGGGCTAAAGTTCGAGCTATGTGCCGCGGTCTTTTAAGATGTAAGTCAGTTAATAAAGACCCTTCCTTGAAATAGGATTGTTCGTTAGGGGAGGGGACATTTCTTAAAACTACATATTAAAATTGCCTAAGTTTACAAAGTCATATAGGAATTTACAAATCAATTTGGTATCCCTACGTCTTGCTACGCTTGCATAGTTATTTACCTATTAAAGAATGTATGTGTATCTCATCTTTCCATCATAGCACTTGATAGTCTTTATTTCTTGAACTAAGAGAAATGGTAGAGGGTGTCAGATATTGTGCTACAAACAGTGCCTACCCATACAACATTACTGGTGCAAGAAAGAAAAGGACAGGTTTTCTCCTCATTTTGGAAAGATCTGCTCTGTGCTTTGCTTTCCATTTCAAAGAGACGCTATTAATTGGGAGAGAGCGGGGAGAGACCTCGTTTTGGGGCTCGGAAGTCTAGGTTTGAAATTAACCTGTTAAGATTTGGAGTTTTCAATTATCATTTATGGAAGAGACACAACCTAAGTGCCACTACCAATTATCCTATTTTTAACATGCTTAAATACTTGGGAGTGGGGGAAAATGTGATAGAAACTAAAATGATTGAGATATTCTACATGCCTCAGGCTCTGAACGCCACCTGCTGGACGCTTTTTTTCTCAAGACACTGGACTAGACAGGCTGGGCTGGGGTGAGTACTAATCAAATTTATGAATGAACACTCTTTAAAACCAAAAATGTTCATTATAGCATGCAAATCCCTTCCATTTGGGGCTTTTCCAAAATAATGTTGCTTTAGTTATTTAGTAGTTTACTAGCAGCTCCATATCTTGTTAATGTTTCTATAATCACAATTATCTTAGAAACCTCTTTTCCTTTCTCTCCAACTTCCATCCTTTTATTGACAAAGCTCCAAGCACAGGAACCTAAACACAGGAAATATGCACGGTATCAAATAGGAGAATTGCAAAATCCCTATTGTATCTTAATGTAAAGGTGTCTAGGAGGTTATAATCTACATATATAAATGTCATACAAGTTTATTTTTTTAATATTGTTTCCTATATTAAGCAACCATTTCTGTATTGCTGGTATTAGATAAACTTGTTTATCCTGGAATAGTATTCAGTTAAATCCACAATGGTTTCCAAAGGTTACAAAGGGATTTAAATGTTACAATGAATCTTTGAAATAATTTCATACAGCTCTTAATGATGGTTCTTCCTGCTTCACCTGGTATTCATGCACAGTGAAACTAAGACATGTAGGTTTACTATAAGTTTTCCATGTTCATGTCAATGAATTTGATGTAGCAAGAAAATTAGAAACAAGTTTTGGAAAATATTCTTCTATTTGTCCCACCAATAATATACAGAATAGGTGAATATGCACTTAGTAAGAATTCTTATGAAGAAGAACATATCCTGTTAAAAAAATTCACTTTTCTGAGAGAAAAGAAATATGTCACTGATAGGGTCATGCAGTGGTATTTAGTAACATTAAACACCCATGATCAATGCAAGATACCATAGTGGGGTAAATAACTTGTTATGATAGATTGGATGGAAAAACAATATAAAGAAAATCAAAACTCACTTAGAATGAATTATCATGTGAGATTTCCTCAATCACATGAGAAGTCATCCTGATTAAATGTTAAAAAGTTTGTCTTCTAAAAAGCAACTGCTTGAACACATGGGTTGAGGCGGTCATGATTGGGGATGTAGACTCGAAACTACCACTCCAATGCAACTATCAAAAACTTGGAAATAGGTCTTGATCAATGACACATGTTAAAACCAGTGGAAATGCGCATCAGCTATGGGGGGGGGGGGAGTCAGGGGGTAAAGGATAAAGTAAGAGCATGAATCATGTAACCAGGTTAACTTTTCTAAAAAATAAAAATTATTAAATGGGAAAATAAAGTTTGTCTTCTATAAAAAAATGTACTTTGGGTGCATCACACAATAGTATACTCATAAAAGATTATTTTATACAAAATCATACATGTTACTAAAAAGTAATGCCACAGGACTAGGAAACTTGTATGAATTTGGCTGGCAGTTATTTTTATTGAAAGGAATCAAATTTATTGGTAACATAAAATAAAGTTTGAATAAAGTCCTCCCTGGAAATAAGTTATTTGATTCTGAATCTGAATTAGTTCCCTACAACCCTAGAGACACTGTAGTAAAATGGACTAGTAATTTCTATTAGTTATTCCTTAGGGATTCAAAAGTGTTCATTTACCACCCAGGGGAAAGCCATTCTCATTACAACTGATTAGGCAAGAAAATATGGTAGTATATACAAATGTTAATAATGAGGAATTGGTGTAATTTCTTGCATCCTATAATCTGAACTTTCAGTCATTTGATGTCTATATTCTGAAAAATAAATAAATATAGAACAAATTATTTATATTCAAGAAAGTCATTTGGGATTTAGAAGGGAAAGAAATAAATATTTATTTCTGTGTTGAGTACTATGCTGAGTGCTTTACAAATATCTCATTTCTGGGGAAAATATTTAAATACATTACTCTGGATACCTGTTATGACCTATACACAAAAATCCCTGTACATGTTTTATTTTTCAAAGGCTCTTTGAAATGCACTGTCTCCTTTGATCCTCATCCTTATCCCTTTTAAGGTAGTCAGGAAATAAATTATTATTCCTACTGAATAAAAATGAGGAAACAGATGCTCAAAGAAATAAGCTCAAGGTCATATAGTAAGTAGTTGATGGTCTGGGCTTGAAACCAAATCTTCTATTTCCTCATTTACCATTCTACCAACCTATTTGTCTATGCATGGATGCAAAAGGTGTGTGTGTGGGGGGGTTATCTTTTCCCCAAAACAGGGTTTATTTTTCCTTTCTAATGCCATTTTTTTGTGTGTAGATGTAACAGAGTTCCAGGCAGTAGTGTATTCAAACTGGAAGATACTAGCATTTTGCTTTAAGATTTGGCTTAGGATTTTAGAAGAAATACTTTAAGTTTACCATTCCTATCATTTCAAGTGATTAACTGAAATGTCTCTCTAGAAAGTATCCTGTGTTTGTGTTCAGGAATAGTTGGTTTTAAGGTACTGAATTCACACATTTTATGGATCATTGAAGTCTGACCGCTCCACCTTCAAACTGCATGATGCATCTGTGAAGGCGGTGTGATAAAAAATAGCAACTTAAGGATCAAGATGGGAGCTTAATAATCAGTCTTTCTCTAAACATACAGTTTTGCATCTCCTGGAACATTTCTTTTCAATGACATGAAATGTCAATGTATGCATTTCTCAATGATAAAAAAGTACACTATTTTAATGAAGATGTTTGATGAGTCTGATCACTCATTATCTCAATAATGTATGCAAATAAAATCATTTAAATTCAAATTACCTTTTAAAGAAAATATTAAAATAGGTGCAATCAAAGGCCAATTACATTTTTAAAGGAAACCATTTGCATTCTGATCTCCAAGATTAGTTTTTAAACAGAGACCACACAACCCAACAGTACATCAGACATGGAAGAAGTATATGAGGAAGCTGCTGAGCTACCCTGTACCTAATGACTTTGTTTTCCTGACACCTCATAAATTTAGGATTATTTCCAACTCACATGCTATGTCTGATTGAAACAGGGAGGTTTGTGCCAAATATTAAAAAGCAAAAATAAATTAATGTACATATCCTTGACCCTACAATACTTACAAATGTCCATTCTACTTCCATGTTCATGAATATCAAAATTCCTTTATCTGATCATAATTTTTAAATTTTTTATTTTTATCTATGCCTTATGACCAACTCAATTTTCATCATGAATATATTCATTCCACTTATTAATTCTCTCCTAAGTCCATTACCCCATGCACAGGCTGCTTTTTCCTTCCTTATCATGGTGGTTTGATGAACTCTACACTATCTTCTATTTTAGAATCCCTTCCTCCTTGTGCTATTATTGATGATAGCTTACCAAACCCCAGACCTGCAGCAAATACTGGGTATTAATCCCAGTATCTTCTTCTTTCATTCCTTTCCCCATGCAACTGGATAGAACTGAAGAAAATCATGAGACCATGCTGATTGTCAGTTGCAAATTTGTTTTCTCATTTCAACAGGAGTCTCATTGCTACAAGGTAATCTTTTTAGTCCTTAAATGATTCCTTAATTTTACCTAAAGAAGTAATTCAAAGCTTCATCATCTCTCTTCAAGTATCCCATGACAGTTTCTCCTACCACCCTCTGAACTAAGGACCTCAACTCATATTTCACTGGAAAAAAATGTGGACATGAACACTCTTTTCCCTATCTTAAACCATACAAATCTCTTCCCCTACTGTAGTCTCCTTTACTCCTCCCTGCCAATGTCAACTACTCTGCATGTATCCTTGAACCCTTACATACACTGTTGCCACTATTGTTCTCTCTCCTATTCATACACACACACCATATCTATCTATCTATCTATCTATCTATCTATCTATATATGACTTTCCATGCTATTCAAAACCATAGTAAATTTTTTCAAAGACCCTCCTCTTTGATACCACTTTCCTAGTTAGCTTTAATCCTATGTCTCTTATTCCTTTCATGGCTAAACTTCTTGAGAAAGTCATCTTTATATAGTGACGGCTTCTTCTCCTTTCATTCTTTTCTAAACCTTCTATGGCCTGGTTTCCAATATCATTATTCAAAAGAAATTGTCTTTTCCAATTTACTAATTCATCATTCCAATTACCTTTTCTCCATACCTCTCCACAGCATCTGACATTGTAAGTCAATCTGTTTTCTTGGATATTGCCTCTTCTCTAGGATTTCATGACCCCAATTTCTTTTGGTTCCTTTCCAAGTTGTCTAGTCACTCCTCTTCTATCTCCTATGCTAGTTTTTGTCATACCTTTGTGATTGTCCCCAAGGCTCTGCTCTAGGCCTTCTTCTTTCACTCTAATATCTATACATAATTATCTCATCAGTTTTCATGCAATCAATTACCATCTCTATGCTCGATATTGGTAAAACTATATAAACAACCCTAGTCTTTTCTGACCTATAGTCTCTTAGATATCTTGAATTTAATGTCCAATAAGCATTTCAAATGCAACATGTTCAAATCATCTTTCCCTACAAACATTCTACTCATTCTACCTTCATTACTGCTGTTAAGAAAACCATCATTATCACCCAAGTTCACAAACCTGGTATCTTCCTTGATTCCTCATGTATATATTGCATTTCCAAATCCAGATAATTCTGCCTACACATCTCTTAGATATATCCTTCAGGCAAAGGACAGTTTTTGCCCCTTTTTTTTTAGTATGTTCAGAACATAGCACAGTACTCAGCACATATTAAGCCCTAAAAATGCTTGTGGACTAACTGAGTGATCTAGATTAAGTTCCACAGGTTGTTACTATCTATCCTGTATCTATCCCCTCAGAACACCCAGCCCCAATGTATGATCTTCTGGTTCTTGCTTTTCACCACAGGATTGAATTTTTATAATTTTTTTAGGTCTTTCCATCTATCTTCTAATTGAATTTTCTTTTATATGTTGTCCAATTAAAGTATGAGCAGAAGAGGAAGTAATGTTTTGCTTTTTTAGTTTTTATCTCTGACACTTAGCAGACTATTTCATATATAAATAAATTCTTTTTTGTTGATTCAGTATGGCAGAGGCTTGATTTATATGTTCCCCCAAATGAGGGCATTTTACAAGCACGCAGATAAATGATGAACTGTACCAATTTATTTTTCTATTTGGAAATGCTAGAATAATGCACGTAAGTAATCTCTTCTTCATTACTAGTCCTATCCCATAGCCCTTTTTATTTTTTTATTTTTTCTTTGCTTTTTAAAAATAAAGTTCATTAATTAATTAATTTAGAAAATTTTTCCATGGTTACATGATTCATGTTCTTTCCCTTCCCTACTCACGCCCCTCTCCCATAGACAATGAGAAATTCCACAGTTTTACATGTGTCTTTGATCAAGATCTATTTCTATATTATTTATATTTCCACTAGGGCAATCGTTTAGAGCAGTGATTCTCAAAGTGGGTGCTATTTCCCCCTGGTGGGTGCTGCAAGGATCCAGGAGTGCAGTGATGGACACATGTGCATTTATCTTTCCTATTAATTGCTATTAAAATTTTTAAAAATTAATTTCCAGGGGGCTAAGTAATATTTTTTTCTGGAAAGGGGGCAGTAGGCCAAAAAAGTTTGGGAACCACTGCTTTAGAGTCTACATCCCCAATCATATCTCCATCAACCCATATGATCAAACAGTTGATTATTTCTTTTTTGTTCCTACTCCCACAGTTCTTTTTCTGGATGTAGATAGCTTTCTTTCTCATAGGACCATCTTATGTCTCAGAAAATTGCATTGCTAATAAGTCCATTACATTCAATTGTGCCACAGTGTATCCATCTCTAGGTATAATGTGCTCCTGGTTCTGCTCCTTTCACTCTGCATCAATTCCTGGAGTTCCTCCAGTTTAGTATTCAGTCACTAAACAGATACCACAATTTGTTCAACCATTCCCCAATGGAAGGGCATACCCTCGTTTTCCAGTTTTTTGTTACCACAAAGAGCACAACTATTACAAATATTTTTGTATGTCTTTTTTCCCTATGATTTCTTTGGGGTATAAAGCCAACAGTGGTATTGCTAGATCAAAGGGCAGGCAGTCTTTTAGTGCTCTTTGGGCATAATTCCAAATTGCCATCCAGAATGGTTAGATCAATTCAAAACTCCACCAGCAATGCATTAATGTCCCAATTTTGCCACACCCCCTCCAACATTCACCACTTTCCTTTACTGTCATGTTAGCTAATCTGCTAGATGTGAGGTAGTACCTCAGAGTTGTTTTGATTTGCATTTCGCTATTTTAGAACACTTTTTCAAGTGTTTCTTGATTGTTTTGACTTCTTTATCTGAAAATTGCTTATTCATGTCCCTTGCCCATTTACCAATTGAGGAATGGCTTGATTTTTTGTACAATTGATTTAGCTCTTTATATATTTGAGTAAATAAACTTTTGTCAGAGTTTTTGTTATAAAGATTTTCCCCCAATTTGTTGCTTCCCTTCTAATTTTGTTGCATTGGTTTTGTTTGTACAAAACCTTTTTTAATTTAATGTAATCAAAATTATTTATTTTACATTTTGTAATTTTTTCTAACTCTTGCTTGGTTTTAAAATTTTTCCTTTTCCAAAGATCTGACAATTATAATATTCTGTGCTCACCTAATTTACTTAAAGTTTCCTTCTTTGTAATCAAGTCATTCACTCATTCTGACTATATCTTGGTATAGGATGTGAGATGTTTTTCTAGAACCAATATATCCCATACTGTTTTCCAATGTTCACAGCAGTTTTTGTCAAATAGTGGGGTTTTGTCCTCAAAGATGGGCTTTTTGGGTTTATCATAAACTCTCTTGCTTATATCACTTACCCCAAGTCTATTCCACTGATCCTCCCTTCTGTCTCTTAGCCAGGACTATATTGCTTTGATGACCACTGCTTTAGACTACAGTTTAAGATTTGGTACTAGGCCACCTTCCTTCACATTTTTTCAATATTTCTCTTCATATTCTTGATCTTTTGTTCTTTCAAATAAACTTTGTTATAGTTTTTTTTCTAATTCAGAGAAAAAATTTTTGATACTTTAACAGGTATGGCATGAAATAAGTAAATTAATTTGGGTAGGATGGTCATTTTTATAATGTTAGCTTGTCCTACACATGAGCAATTAATGTTTTTCCAATTTTTTAATTGTGTGCAAAGTGTTTTGTGGGTATGCTCACATAATTCCTGTGTTTGTCTTGGCAGATAGATTCATAAGTATTTTATATTGTCTAAGGTGATTTTAAATGGAATTTCACATTCTAATTCTTGCTGCTGAGTTGTGTTGGAAATATATAAAAATGCTGATGATTTATCTGCATTTGTTTTGTATCCTGCAACTTTGCTAAAGTTGTTGATTATTTCCACTAGCTTTCTAGTTGATTTTCTAGGATTCTTTAAGTATACCATCATATTATCTGGAAAGAGTGATAGTTTGGTCTCCTCACTACCTATTTTTATACCTTCAATTTCTTTTTCTTCTCTAATTGCTACTACTAGTGTTTCTTGTACAATGTTAAATAATAGAGGTGATTATGGGCATCCTTGTTTGACTCCTGATCTTATTGGGAAGGATTTTAATTTATCCCCATTGCAGATGATGCTTGCTGATGGTTTTAAATATATACTGTTTATTACTTTTAGGAAAGTTCCTTCTTTTTCTATAACAGGTTTGGAGTAAGGAAATCTTTCTTAACAATTATACCTGAACAAAAAGATGAATGGGCTATGGGAAGAGATAGTGAACACTTCTTAGACATGTTATAGAAGTGATTCTTATTTGGATATGAGTTAGAATTGGATGAGATGGGCACTGAAAATCTTTCAACTCTGAAATTCTATTTCTCTCTCTCTCTCTCTCTCTCTCTCTCTCTCTCTCTCTCTCTCTCTCTCTCTCTCTCTCTCTCTCTCTCTCTCCCTCTCTCTCTGTGTGTGTGTGTGTGTGTCTCTCTCTCCTTCTCCATATATGTGTGTGTGTGTGTGTGAGTGTGTGTGTGTGTTCCTCATATTTGGTGACAAGGTCAGAGAAGTCAGAGATACAAGAGTTAATATCTGGTTTCTGCTACTTAATAAATTGGTTTAATGGGTAGAAATGTCAAAAAATTGAGAAAAAATTACAAGCACAAAAAATTAAGCACTAATTATGTGCCAGGCAATTTACAATTTAACATTTGCATTAACAACTTTATTAGCCAACTGTATTCATATTAATGATTTTCTTAATTAAATGTCTTAACATTCGATCTTCCCAATAATCCTAGGAGTTAGATGCTGCTATTTTCCCCAATTAACAAACACTGCTAAATGGCACAGCGAATAGAGCACTGGGCTTGGAATCAGAAAGGATCATCTTCACAAATTCTCAGACTCTTGCTGGATGACCTTGGTCAAGTCACTTAACATCATTTGCCTCAGTTTCTTCATCTGTTCAGTAAATTGGAGAAGGAAATGGCAAACTACTCCAGTATCTTAGCCAAGAAAACCCTAAAGGGGATCATGAAGCTCTGGATACAACTGAACTTAGTAACAAATTTAACAGATATGAAAATTGAGAAAGACAGAAGTTAAAGAACTTACCCAAGGTCACAGATACTAAATATGTGAAGTCAGACTTAAACTTCGGTATTCCTGACTCCAGATCCTAGGCTCTATCCTCTGGGTTACCAAGCTGCTTCAGAAGGCAGGAGCTATAAAAGCACTTGTAAATTATATAGTAAAATATCCATTTTATAAGCAGGAAAACTGAGGCCAAGAAAAAGGAAACAGAAATTATCCAATTACTTAGTGACAAAGCTATAATTTCCATTCTAGTTTCTTGCTTCTTAGTTCAATGCTATTTTTATTGCAACATACTTTCTTTTCCTACTGATTTTTTAAAATTAATTTTATTGATATCTTTTTTAATATCACCAAAATTTCCTTAGTCTCTTTCCTCCTCCTTCAAAAAAGCCATCCTATTTAACCAATAATATTTTGGGCATAATCATAACACAACTCTTTTTCCATGAGTCCTCTTCCTCCTATTTTCATCTCTTTCTCTAGTTTCAAAGTTTTGTTTAACTTATAGGTTCCTTTTTCTTTCTTCTTTCTTCTAATTCTTTCCCTTTTTTCTCTCAGTTAAGTTGTCAAGTAAAATTCCTCCTTCCCTTTCAACTTGTTTTACTTGTTAATTTCTTAGTTCTTTTTCTAAAAACATTTCTTTCCCTAATTATTTTCATTATTTTTTTCTGTTTTTGTCTAATCTAGATGTTTATTCTTTGATTAATGTCTCTGTAAATTATTTAGGTCTTCTTTAGTCTCTGTATTCTTCGTAGAAATTAAAACTTCTAGAGGACTTATTTTGAGTTCCTTCTTTTATACAAACTATGTTATTGTCTTGTAGATCTTTTCCCTATTCCCTTTTTTCAATCATGCTTCACTTTTAGAAATATCAATTCCTGAAGAAGATAGAAAGGCTAGAAGTATTGTTCTTTATTGCTTAATCTATTATAATTTTCTTGTCATTCACATAATAATTTCCCCTTATTTGCCATGCAATCTCCTCTCTGGGTCCATGCCCATTGTCTTCTGGTCTTCTGTAAGTTTTCCACAGGATCCCTGATTCTCCTTTAAAAACCAGGGTGCTAATTATGGAGGGACAGAAGTCTCTTTGAGTTAGTTTCTCCAAGCACCAAACCGGGAAGATTATCCCCAGTGTAAGGTCATAATTTCCTATTAAAAATATCCTTTCCTTACATGGGAGCATTCAGTTTTCAGTATAGTTTTTATTGTTTTGCTTTTCTTTGTTTTGTTTCTCTGGAGATGATCTCTAGAGTCTTTCAGTTGGCACTTTATTGCACTCTAAAGTTTTGGACATTTTCATGCATTGTATTTTTCTCTGTGATGTCCAGTACTCTTTTCTTCAGAGTTAGTAGACCATACACAAATGTACACATGAACCTTGACCTAGTTTCCTCTGCTTCTTCATTATTTGACTAGTACAGAAAATGCTGCTCTGACATCCTAGGCAAAATAAACTTTTGACTTTTGTCTTTCCATAGAACAGGAAAGGTGTAGTCAGTGTTCAATTCTACTGAAAATCCATGGATGTGCTTTTGAGTCTTGCCAATATGGTGGCTAGTGGAAGAGAAGTGCTGAGCAAGCACATAAGGGATTTTGTTTACTTCTGTTGACCAGGTGGTTACTTTCTTTGGGTTTTTGGTGTCTTAGAACATGGAGACAACTGAAATTGGTTTGTATCTTCAGTACAATTCCTATTTTAGAGGAGTTTAGGACAGTACAAGGCACATAGTAGACAGTAATTCATTAACTGATTGAAGTTTAAGAGACTGTGACTGAGAAAGTGTCTAGTCCTCGGTCTTATTGGTCACATTACCCAGAAGTCTTCCTATTGTCTTTTAAAGTAGCTTTAAGAACCTGTGAAGATTAGAAAAATCAAAGGCTAATAATGAGAAAAAAGGAAATTGGTGGGTTTCATTCTCATCTTTTGAACAAGGCTTCCCTCTGTGTCCTTTTTAAGAGACCTAGGAAATATGTTTTAGTTCTTATAAAGCAGTATTTAATTTGTATTCAAATCCATCATGAGATTGCTTCTATATTTACAGGTTGTAAAGATTTCAAATTTTTTTTCAGCCCTTCAGATAGAGAAATATCTAATCCAAATATGCTATGAGAAATGTATGACTCTCATATTCTGGGGATGAATGCAAAGAAGCAGAGCTGGATTCTTTGAGGACTCTCATCCACAAAATAAGAGAAATAGTGGAACGGGGGAAATGACCTAGGTGTTATGTCCTATATACATCCTTTCATTCCCCTAATACTCTCAACCAAACTCTAATTTTAGCTGTTATGAAAAGGTTAATAAGAAATATTGCCCAAAGAGAGATATTTCATCACATCCCTTACTCATGGAATAGGAGGTAATTTAGGACATTTCTCCCATAATGAAATGCACAATGCAGCCAAGTTGCAAACTATATGAATTCCATGATGCTTTAATGGATGGACTTCTTTTCATTTTAATACAGGTTGGAGAACAACAACTTTAAAAACATGCACCGTAGACACACAACCCTTCGGGAGAAAGGAAGAAGGCAGGCTATCCGAGGTCCAGCCTACATGTTTAATGAGAAAGGGACCAGTCTCACCATGGAAGAAGAACGTTTCTTGGACTCTGCTGAGTATGGTAACATCCCAGTAGTCAGGAAGATGCTTGAGGAGTCCAAAACACTAAACTTCAACTGTGTTGATTACATGGGACAAAATGCCCTGCAGCTAGCAGTGGGAAATGAGCACCTAGAAGTTACAGAATTACTGCTGAAAAAGGAAAACCTGGCCAGAGTTGGTGATGCACTCTTGTTGGCCATCAGCAAAGGCTATGTGAGGATTGTTGAAGCAATACTGAACCACCCAGCCTTTGCCCAGGGGCAGAGACTTACTCTCAGTCCCCTGGAACAGGAACTACGGGATGATGACTTTTATGCCTATGATGAGGATGGAACCCGCTTCTCTCATGATATCACTCCCATCATCCTGGCTGCCCACTGCCAGGAGTATGAAATTGTACACATCCTTCTTCTCAAAGGGGCCCGTATAGAAAGGCCTCATGACTATTTCTGCAAGTGCAATGAGTGTGCTGAAAAGCAAAGAAAAGACTCCTTCAGCCATTCAAGGTCCAGAATGAATGCATATAAAGGATTAGCTAGTGCTGCCTACTTGTCTCTGTCCAGTGAAGATCCTGTCCTAACTGCCTTAGAATTAAGCAATGAGTTAGCCAGACTGGCCAACATTGAGACTGAATTTAAGGTAATCCTACAAAAATCTTTCACTTCCATCAAATTATCTGAAAGTTCTTTTCCAGGTACATCCAGTATCCAAACGAGCTGCCTAAAGGGCAGACACTCAGTTGAGTTAAACACTGTGGTTTAACAGCTAAGGATGTTAAATAATTTCTTTTAACTTGCCTGAAAGTATACTGAAGAGTAAGAAAGGCTTAGAAGCAAAAGCAATCAAACTTGGCAAGTTAAAAAACATTCCTGGATGTCAGAGAGGCAATTTGACAGAAAGATCTATGAAGATCTGATTTCAAGTCCTGGCTCTGATATCCAATAGTTACTTGTCCATTTAATCATTTAACCACTTATTGTCTCCACAATAGCCTTAAGATGACAAGTTATAGATAAGTTGCATCAAAAGATGGGAGTTTCTATATAAGAATTTTCCTACAAAATCTTACATACAAAACGAGGAAACAACAAGAGGTCACGTGTCAAAACTAACTCACATAGAGACAGTACACAAAGATCTGAGACTTTGGCAATATGGAATATATACTAGGCAGATCGCCACTGATGCTTAAACAAGTAAGTCTAAGCTGCTGCCAGAGACACATCAAAAAGAAATCACCTGTCCATAGTCCCACAGCTAGTAACTGTCAGAAGCAGGTCCAGTGCTTCTGGGTTCAGTTTTCCTTCAATGAAGCACATCACTCTTTCCATGATGTCATACTGACTCCTGAAGGATTTATAGCCCAAGTAGTTGTTGTGTGCTTATATTCTCATTCAATTCTAGGGATAGCTAAGTAAAATAGATCTCAATTAAAATGTTTCTTTATCATAGCTATTCAGATCAACCAGGGTCAGATCCTGTCATCTGAAATGAATCTGTGTATAGAAGAATCTTGATAAAACAGGCGTGTCCAAGAAGCAGATATTAGTCTTATCCCTCAGATGTCCCAAAGCATCATAGGATGACCCCAAAGCACTTTTTTTGAACCTAGCAATTCCTATAGAAAAATGGAAAGAGAGTGAGAGAGAGAGAGAGGGAAAGAGTGTGTGTGTGAGAGAGAGAGAGAGAGAGAGAGAGAGAGAGAGAGAGTAAGAGAGTGAGAGAGAGAGAGAAAGAGAGAGAGAGAGAGAGAGAGAGAGAGAGAGAGAGAAGTTTACATAGAAGGTATTTGCACATCATATTTTCTGTTCAGAGAAAACCTTAGAAAGCCTTTTTATATGGCTGTAATTTGGAGAATATATTCCATCTTTGGTTGTTTCTGGTGTATTCTCCTGAGGTAAGGCCAATCTTTCTGGATTTATTAGCTCACCAGATGACTGACTGCATAATCATGGGAGCTGCACCTGGATTTAGATTTCCTGATTCATTAGTCAACAGATATTTAGTGAGTCATTTCCCATGCGTGTAACCCTGTTTGTGGTTGAGGAAAGAATACCTGAATACATTCCTGCCTGTGCAAAGCTTCTAGTATCATTGTAAAGATAAACTTGATCAAGAAATATTTATTGCCAGAGGAAGTTACCAAAAGTGGTAAAGGTATAGGACTTAAAGGTTTACAAAGCTCTGTATGTATAGTATCTTATTTTATCCTCACAATAACCCTGGGAGGTAAATGTTATTATTTTCCCCATTTTAGGGCTGAGGAAACTGAGGCAAATAGAGGTTAAGTGATTTTCCCAGGAGTCACACAGCTAGTAAGTGAATGAGACTGGATTTGAATTTAGATTTTTCTTATTCTATATTCAGTGCTCTATGTACTGTAACCCCTATATAACTTTTGTATTCATAAATATATATATAATAGATAAAAGATAATTTTGGAGTTATCAGAGGAAAGAGCTCTTGCAAAGCAATATGTGATAATGCATGAAATGAGTGCTACCAAAAAAAAGTATTAAAAGTTAATAAAAAGGGATAGATTGGAATGGTGAGGAAAGTGAGAATTGAGATGCTATTAGAAGGCTGTAAGAATGTTTTATATAGGTAGCAGGCAAGGAGAGAAAATTCTAGTGAGATAGGAAATAGCAAGTTGGGAATGATTATTCTGTGAAGGAGAACAGTGTACAGCAAGCACCAGTGTATTTGAGGGTGAGGCATCATTCCTACTCAATGGAAAGTAGAACTCTAAACTCACCTCTAAACAAAATTATTTCTTATACAGCCTAACATTAGGTCTTAACAAAGTAGATCTTAATAAATGCCTGGTCCTTTGAATTGAATAATGTCAATTTGTTCATCTATTTCTTTCCTAAAAAAGACTTTTCCCTAAAATTTCTATATAATCTAAAGAGGAAAGATGTTCTTTGGGCTGCCTTCTCTGGATAAGTGTCACAATTATAACTTTCAGTGTCTTTAGTTAACTGGGTCAGATCTTGTCTAACACAAGTAAAACAATACAAAGACTACAATTGGGACCAAATATAAAACACTAATCTCTTTTACTGAAATTCTGAAATTTCTATTCCTAAGAAATCTAAAATCTAGAGTGGGAAATTACTGGTCAGACCTTTAGAGAGGAAAGAGTCTTCAGAGGTAATCTACTTTCATTTCTTCATATTGATGAGAATATAGTTACATAGAGAAAAGAATGATTGAAAGCCATGAATAACTGAAATAATGCTAATCAATGAAAGACATCTTTGGACATTACAGTCATTGGTTTATAATAAGAACAAGTGCAAAATCAACCCACATTTTTGGAAGGACAATGTCCAGAGGATGGTAATCAAGATAATGAAGGATCTTAATTTCATGACAAGAGTCACTTGTTCTAACTAGGGATGCTTAATCTAGAAAATACAAGTAGGATAAGATTGCTATCTTCAATTATTTGAAGGACTTTATACAAAAGATGGATTAGATATACTCTTCTTTGCTTGAGACACAATGATAGAGGCAAATTTAGACTTAATTTAAAGAAAAAGTTGCTAACAATAGAACTTTCCTAAAATGTAATAATTTGCCTGAAGAGGTGGGAGATTTTCATCCATTGGAGGTCCTTAAGCAAAGACTAAAAGATCATTTCACAGAAAAATTGTAAAGAAAATATATTTTTAGACCCTTGCTTTCCATCTTAGAATCAATACTGAATATTGGTTCTAAGGTAAGGGCCAGGCAATGGGGGTTAAGTGACTTGCTCAAGGTCACACAGCTGGGAAGTGTCTGAGGCCATACTTGAACCTAGGACCTCCCATCTCTAGGCCTGGCTTTCTATCCAGGAGATATCTAGCTGCCCCTGTAAAGAAAATTATTATTTAGGTATAAGTTGTTATAAATGGCCTCTGAACTTCTTTCCACATAGGAAATTCTGTAATTTTGTGATTCCAACAATATCAACTTTATCAATTTCCTATAAAATCTCCAGGAGTATTTTTTTATTTGAAATTAGGGCTTTCATATTACCAAAAGACACTTATGATAAACATCATATTTCTTTAGGAGTTCATAACTCATTCAGGTATCATTAAATGCAGAGATAGCCTTGACAATATAAATCTTTCCTTTTTTGTTTTTTTAAATATTTAATAATATTTATTTTTTAGAAAATTTACATGGTTACATGATTCATGCTCTTAATTTCCCCTTCACTCTCTAACCTCTACCCCCCCAAAAGTCAATGCACATTTCCACTGGTTTTAACATGTGTCATTGATCAAGACCTATTTCCAAATTGTTGATAGTTGCATTGGTGTGGTAGTTTCGAGTCTACATCCCCAAACATGTCCGCCTCAACCCATGTATTCAAGCAGTTGTTTTTCTTCTGTGTTTCCACTCTTGCAGTTCTTCCTCTGAAAGTGGGTAGCATTCTTTTCAATAAATCCTTCAGAATTGTCCTGGGTCATTGCATTGCTACTAGTACAGGAGTCCATTACATTCTATTTACCACAGTGGTCTCTGTGTACAATGTTCTTCTGGCTCTGCTCCTTTGCTCTGGATCAATTCCTGGAGGTCTTTAAAGTTCACATGGAATTCCTCCATTTTATTATTCCTTTCAGCACAATTCCATCACCAGCATATAATACAATTTGTTCAGCCACTCCCCAATTGAAGGGCATACCCTCATTTTCCAGTTTTTTGCCACCACAAAAATCCCAGCTATAAATATTTTTGTACAAGTCTATTTATCTATGATCTCTTTGGGGTACAAACCCAACAATTGTATGGCTGGATCAAAGGGAAGGCACTGCTTCATAGTTCCAAATTGCCATCCAGA
The DNA here is from genome assembly GCF_016433145.1 of Gracilinanus agilis. Taxonomy (NCBI): domain Eukaryota; kingdom Metazoa; phylum Chordata; class Mammalia; order Didelphimorphia; family Didelphidae; genus Gracilinanus; species Gracilinanus agilis. The sequence continues at coordinate 440,394,390 of NC_058131.1, forward strand.
ATGGTTGGATTAATTCACAACTCCATCAGAAATACATTAATGTCCAAATTTTGTCACATCCCCTCCAACATTATTCTCCCCTTCTCTCATTTTAGCCAATCTGCTAGGTGTGAGGTGATACCTCAGAGTTGTTTTGATTTGCATTTCTCTAATTATTAGAGATTTAGAGCACTTTCTCATGTGCTTATTGATAGTTTTGATTCTTTATGTGAAAATTGCATATTCACGTCCCTTACCCATTTATCAATTGGGGAATGGCTTGATTTATTACACAATTGATTTAAATCCTTGTATATTTGAGTAATTAAGACCACTGTCAGAGTATTTTGTTATAAAGATTTTTTCCCAATTTGTTGTTTCCCTTCTGATTTTGGCTACGTTGTTTTTGTTTGCACAAAAGCTTTTTAATTTAATATAATCAAAATCATTTTTGTTACATTTTGTAATTTTCTCTAACTTTTGTTTGGTTTTAAAATCTTTCCTTTCCCAGAGATCTGACAAGTATCCTATTCTGTATTCACTTAACTTATTTATAATTTCCCTCTTTATATTCAGGAATTTATCTTGGTATAGGGTGTGAGATGTTGATCTAAACCTAATCTCTCCCATACTGTTTTCCAATTTTCCCAGCAGTTTTTCTCAAATAGTGGATTTTTGTCCCAAAAGTTGGGCTCTTTGGGTTTATCATACACTATCTTGCTGACGTCGCTTACCCCAAGTCTATTCCACTGATCCACCCTTCTGTCTCTTAGCCAGTACCATACTGTTTTGATGACCACTGATTTATAGTATACTTTAATATCTGATACTGCTAGGCCACCTTCATTCATATTTTTTCATTATTTTCCTTGATATTCTTGATCTTTTGTTCTTCCAAATGAACTTCATTATAGTTTTTTCTAATTCAATAAAAAGTTTTTTTGGTAGTTTGATAGGTATGATGCAAAATAGGTAAATTAATTTAGATAGAATGGTCATTTTTATTATGTTAGTTCTTCCTACCCATGAGCAATCAATTGTTTTCCAATTATTTAGATCTAGTTTTAATTTTTTGGAGAGTGTTTTGTAGTTGTGTTTGTATAATTCCTGTGTTTGTTTTGGTAGAGAGATTCCTAAGTATTTTATATTGTCTGGGGTGATTTTAAATGGTATTTATCCTTCTACCTATTATGGCTGTGATGTGTTAGAAATATATAGAAATGCTAATGATTTATGTGCATTTATTTTGTATCCTGCAATCGTGTGACTTTTGCTTGTTAGCTTGTTGATATGGTCAATTATGTGGATGGTTTTCCTAATGTTGAACCATCCTTGCATTCCTGGTATAAATCCCACCTGATCATGGTGGATAATCCTCTTGATTACTTGCTGGAGTCTTTTTGCTAGTATTCTATTTAAGATTTTTGCATCTATGTTCATTAGAGAGATTGTTCTGTAGTTTTCTTTCTCTGTTTTTGATCTACCTAGCTTTGGAATCAGTACCATATTTTTGTCATAAAAGGAATTTGGTTATTATATCAAATAATTTGTATAGTATTGGGATTAGTTGTTCTTTGAATGTTTGATAGGATTCATTTGTGAATCCATCAGGCCCTGGCGATTTTTTCTTAGGGAGTTATTTGATGGCTTGTTCAATTTCTTTTTATGATATGGGACTGTTTAGGTATTCTATTTCTTCTGCTGTTAAAAGAGGCAATTTATATTTTTGTAAATATTCATCCATATCACCTAGGTTGCTATATTTATTGCCATATAATTGGGCAAAATAGTTTTAATGATTGCCATAATTCCTCTTCATTAGAAGTAAGGTTTCCCTTTTCATCTTTGATACTGTCAATTTGGTTTTCTTCTTTCCTTTTTTATTAGATTGACCAGTACTTTGTCTATTTTATCTGTTTTTTCAAAATACCAGCTTCTAGTCTTATTTATTAATTCAAGAGTTCTTTTATTTCCAATTTTACTAATTTCTCCCTGGATTTTTAGTATTTCTAATTTAGTTTTCATCTGGGGATTTTTAATTTGCTTGCTTTCTAGTTCTTTAAGTTGCATGCCCAATTCATTGATCTCTGCCCTCCCTAATTTAATATATGCACCCAAGGATATAAATTTCCCCCTGATTACTGCCTTTGCTGCATCCCACAGAGTTTGGTAGGATGTCGCATTGTTGTCACTCTCTTCAATGAATTCATTGGTTGTTTCTATGATTTCTTCTTTGACTAGCTGGTTTTGGAGAATCATATTATTTAATTTCCAATTAGTTTTTGATTTGCCTATCCCTGTGCCCTACACTAATTATTATTTTTATTGCATTATGATCTGAGAAGGTTACAATTATTATTTCTGCTGTTTTCCATTTGTTTGCACTGTTTCTATGCCCTATTACATGGTCAATCTTTCTGAATCTACCATGTGCAGCTGAAAATAAGGTATATTCCCTTTTGTCCCTATTCATTTTTATCCACATATCTATTAAATCTAGTTTTTCTAGGACTTCATTCACCTCCGTTATCTCTTTCTTATTTATTTTTTGGTTTGATTTATCTAGATTTGAAAGAGGAATATTTAGATCTCACACTAGTATGGTTTTAATATCTATTTCCTGCTTGAGTTCTGCCAGTTTCTCCTTTAGGAATTTGGATGCTATGCCATTTGGTGCATACATATTGACCAATGTTATTTCCTCATTTTCTATACTGCCTTTTATCAGAATGTAATTACTTTCCCTATCTTATTCAATTGTATCTATTTTTACTTTGGCTTTGTCAGAAATCAGTATCACCACTCCTGCCTTCTTTTTCTCATTTGAAGCACAAAGGATTTTGCTCAAGCCCTTTCCTTAAATCTGTGTATGTCCACCCACCTCATATGTGTTTCTTGTAGACAACATATGGTAGGATTTTGGTTTCTAATCCACTCTACTATTTGCTTCCTTTTTATGAGCAAGTTCATTCCATTCACATTCAGAATTATAATTATAAGTAGTGTATTCCCCAACATTTTGGTATCCTCTCGTAGTTCTCCCCCTTCTTCTTACACTATTTTCTTTTAAACCAGTTGTGTGCTTTAAGCCTGTAACCCTTGTCCCCTCCCTTGATTTACTTCCCTTTCTACCCACTCCCTCTTTTTATTTTTAAGGCCTAATGAATTCCCTCCCTCTTCTTCTCCCCTCCCTTTTTTGACCTCCCCATTCCCCTGCTCCCCTTGGTTTATCCCTTCTGACTTTCTCATTAGGGTTAGATAGAGTTCTACATTCCAATTGATATAGCTACTCTTCCCTCTCAGGGTTAATTCCACTGAGAGTAAGGTTTAATGCTTAATGCTCTCTTCCTCTCCTTTTTATAACAGTATTCATCCCCTCCCCTTTCCATGCCCTCTTTGTGTGTAATAGAACATCCTATTTTTCTTTTTCATTAAAGTTTCTCTTGGTGTCCTCTACTATTCACCCCCCTCTTTCCCACCCCCCCATATCATCTTAGACCTTTTAATATTCAAATCTCTACCTATGAATAATTCATCTAATTACTATAATAGTGAACAATATAATAGTGATTAGGGTTCACTACAGAGAATTATACATAACATTTCTCCATATAGGAATACAAATAATTAGATCTCATTGAAGCCCTTAAAGAGGCAAATTTAAAAAAATATGAGTTTTCTTTCTTTCCCTTCTGTTTCATACTTATCTTTTCATGTTTCTCTTGGTTTTTGTGGTTGGATATTGAACTTTCCATTTAGTTCTAGTCTTTTCTGTTCAAATACTTGGAAATCTTCTATATTGTTGAATGCCCATACTTTCCCCAGGAAGTATACAGTCAATTTTGGTGGGTAGGTGATCCTTGGTTCTAGACCCATTTCTCTTGCTTTTCTGAATATTATATTCGAAGCCTTGCTGTCTTTTAGTGTGGAGGCTGCCAGATCCTGTGTGATTCTGATTGGTACTCCTTAATATCTGAATTGTCTCTTTCTGGCTTCTTGTAAGATTTTTCCTTTTACTTGGAAACTCTTGAATTTGGCTATTACATTCTTGGGGGTTGACTTTTCAGGGTCTAGTGTAGAGGGTGATCTATGGATCCTTTCAATGTCTATATTGCCCTCTTGTTGTAGAACTTCAGAGCAGTTTTGCTGAATAATTTCTTTTAGTATGGAGTCCAGATTTCTATTAATTTCTGGTTTTTCAGGAAGACCAATGATTCTCAAATTGTCTCTTCTAGATGTGTTTTCTTGATCTATCAATTTCTCATTGAGATATTTTATGTTTCCTTCTATTTTATCAGTCTTTTGACTTTGTTTTATTTGTTCTTGCTATCTTCAGAAATCATTACCTTTTAAATGCTCAATTCTAGCCTTTAGAGACTGGTTTTCCTTTTCAATCTGGTCATTTCTGGTCTTCAATTTACTTTCCTCACTTTCCACCTCACTTTCCAATTGCAAAATTCTGCCTTTTAAACTGATATTTTCTTTCCATATCTCTTCCATCTTTCCCATCATCTCAGATTTGAACTCTTCAATCACTTGTGACCAGTTTTCATTATTTTGGGAAAGTTTGGATATGATTATTTTTTGTTCTCCTCTGCTATTTGCTCTATTGTCTGGATTTTCTCTGCTTAAAAGTTGTTGAGTATTAAAGATTTCTTCTTGTTGATCTTTCTCTTTTGGGGTTCTTGTGGATGGCTTGCCATTGTGAGCCACACGCCCTCTCAGGTTTATCCTCACACCCAGGATCTGTCTGTACTCTTTGGATTCCTGAGGTCTCAGGTCTAGTTGTTCTCAGTGTCAACCCTCCTGGTTGTCTCCTTGCTTGTTCCTTTGTCTGAAGCTCCTTTACCAGTCTCAGGGCACTGCTTCCACAGTTGTGCACCCCTCTGCACTGGGTCCTCACCCAAGGTCCACTCCTGAGCTCAGGATCCACATCCAAGCCTGCGTCCACATCTGCTCTCAGAGTCAGTGTTTAAAGTCAACATGTTCTTTAGCCTTTTGGGGTCTTAAGTCTTGCTGCTCTCAGAAGCAGGCCCTGGTGATACCAGGTAGCTGCCAAGGACTTAATGGGTGCCCCAAACTTGCTCTAACTCTTTTGCTCTGGCTTTGGCACTGTAGGTGGTGTGGGGGGGAAGGGGATTGCTCAGCTCACGTTTTAGTATGAGCTGTTTTACCCTTTATAACATGGAAATGCCCTGAATCCACGTACCTTCAATGCTGCGCCCTATTGTTGGGTGCCTTCATTCATATGGATTTGTTTTTATGTCTTCTTGAGGAGTCCTATATGTGTTTGTTTAGGAGAGGTTAAGCAGCTGCTTTTTACTCTGCCACCATCTTAACCTGGAAGCCTAAATCTTTCCTTTTTTTATCGGAAAGAAAAGAGAACACCTTAATGGGAGAGAGGTATAGCTATAGTGAAACAATGGAGAATAAGGATATATGTTCAGAAATCTACTCAGTGAGTACATTCAGCAAAAATATAGAATTATTTCTAGGCATATTACATAGTTTGGCATGTGTCATTAACTATTTGTATAAGCTTTCAATAAAAATTTGAATTGTAAATGCAAATTATATAGTTTAGCACGTAAGAAGCTATCATTGTAAAAATCATCTTTCATCATTTTTAAATTGAGAAATTCATTATGGAAAAGACTACTCTTCAAAGTTAAGCTAAGTAGCATCCACGAAAGCTTTTTTGAAGACGTTTATGAGGTTTTTTTTAAGTTTATGAGTTTCTTTGGAGTTTTTGGCAAAACAACATCTAATAATATGCTGTACAGCTGCTGTAAGGGTCCCTAGTAAATTTTATTTAGATACTTCCTAGTGATATTTTTCTGTTTCTTGACATGCCTAAAAATTGTTCTGCTGTTTAAATGTTTTGTTCCAGTATATCTTTTTTTATTTTCATATTTAAAAAGTCATTAATGCTTGTCTGCAAAAACATTACTTCAGAATTAACCCCATCACAAAGTGGTTACTTCTAAATGTTCACATATTGATTCAACAGAGTTTTTCCTCTATGGCCTATGATTTTTGGTAACTGTGGATTGAAAAAAAGTTTACTCTGATTGGAAACCTAATGAGTGTACTTCAGGAATATCAGATATAGTTATAGCATCAAGGAATAATGTGTTTGAAATGAAATATCCAGGAGGAACCATCTGGGAACATTTCTCTGGATTTGAGAATTTCTAGGTTTCCTGAATCTTAAAAAGCTCAGGTAGCTGGCCACTACAGTTAATTGTCATTTGATAAAAATCTAGTAATACTGGACAGTAAATACACCTGTGCTAGGTGACAGAGTAAAGTCAATATGTATTTATTAAATGTTTACTGTGTAGTAGACACTGTGCTAAGAACTGGAGATGTGAAGAAGCGAAAATGTTTTCTGCCTGATGGAGGAGATAATATGAAAAAAATTATGTACAAACTATATATGTGTGAAAAATATATACATATAGGATAAATTCAGGTAATTTCAGAGGAAAGAATCTAAGATTAGAGAAGACTGAGAAAGACTTGTTGCAAAATGCTGATTCCAAGAGATAAAAATGAAGAGGGATAGAGTTCCAGGCATAGGGGGATAGACAGTGAAAGAGCCTGAAGCTGGGAGAATGAGTATCTTGTGCAAGGAATAGCAAGGAGCCACTCTAACTGGATCACAGACTACAAAGGAGTAAAGACAGGTAATAAAGTGTAAGAAGACTTGAGATGTGGCAGTGGAGGAGGACATTATGAATGAACAAATACCATTCCAAAGATTTTGTATTTAATAGGGAGTCACTGGGATTTAGGAAGATCAATCCAGCATCTGAGTGGAGGATAGACTTGAGAAGACAGAAAAATCAACAGTCCAGCCATGAGATAAGAAAAGGTTACATCAAGGTGTTAATGGAAATGTCAGAGGAAAGAAGGGGATGTATAAAAGGGATGTTACAAAAGTAAAAATGATAGACTTTGGAAAGTGATTGGATATGAGTGGAATGAGAAAATGTGGAATCAGGGATGATATTTAAGGTGTGAGCCTAGATGACTGGTAAAATGTGGGAAGCCAATAAGAGAATAGATAAAAATCTGAGACTCCTCTTTTGACCCCTTTTGTGATCCTTGTGATTTCTTGTTGAAAAGTATTGTGACCTTATTGAAAAGCTTTAAGTTCCTATAAAACCTGAATTTAAAGAGTTAACACTTTTAACACAGCAAGAAATGCTGCTGCCTGTTATAGCCAAGGCCAAGATACTCCCCAACTTGGCTTTCTGATAAGAACCTAGTCAAAATTCAGCCTTGGCCTTGGTCTATTCTGAAGCCAATATTTTGTGTTGTAACTTCTGCGCATCTTCAAAGTTTTGGGGGGTTCTTTTGTGTGAAATGAGTCTTGAAACATATATAATAAATTCCATGCTCCTGGAGCCAGAACTGGAAGCATGAGGTAAAAGACAACTCCCTTGTCCTATCCTTATTTCCTTGTCAACTGAACTGTCCTTATCAGATTATCAGAGATGATAAAGAGATCTTCACAGTAAAATAGTGGTATCTTTGACAACAGGGAGGTTTGGAAGAGAGGAGGATTTGAGGGAAAAGATAATTAGTTCAGTTTTGGACATAAATGAGTTTAAAATGTCTATTAGACATCCAGTTTGAGATATCCAATAAGCGTTTGCAAATACGAGTCTGCAAGTTAGCATAGGTATTTTCAAACTGCCTCAGACTCCAGTTCTTGTCTTTGCCATTTATTTGCTACATCAAATTGGATAAATACCTTTGATTTCCAAATCTAAAGTCCTGATTCTATGTTCTTCATGATTTTTTAAAATAATATGCTAGGGGGCAGCTGGGTAGCTCAGTGGAGTGAGAGTCAGGCCTAGAGACAGGAGATCCTAGGTTCAAACCCGGCCTCAGCCACTTCCCAGCTGTGTGACCCGGGGCAAGTCACTTGACCTCCATTGCCCACCCTTACCAATCTTCCACCTATGAGACAATACACCGAAGTACAAGGGTTTAAAAAAAGAATATGCTATTATTCTGTCATGCCACTATTAAGTCTAGTAAGGAATGCTAAGAGACTATATTCCATTGGCCTCAAAGAGCTTACAATCTTGCTAAAGAAGGGAGAAAAAACTAATGCATAAAACAACCAGAGGATAAGGGTAAAAAAATGTTAATCTCTAACAAGTACACTCTCCTTGATTGTAAGGCAATTCTCATTCTTGCCATATTACTCATTCTCATGTTTACCAACAAAACTTCATACATAGGAATTACTAGTTTTTGGTGGATGGATTAGTAAGAACAGAATCTCTACACTGATCATGTTTTGCTACACAAATTATTCATATTGTCATTTCATCCTACTGAATTCTTCATTCATTGGGCAAATATTAAGTGCCTTCTATGGACCAGGCCCCGAGTCAGTAATTTAGGATAGAAAGACAACACCATATGGTCTTTGACATCCTAAATTCTTAATTCCTGCAGGATTTGTTGTTTTGTTGTTGTTAATGTGTATTATTTGTTTTCTATATTTTTTCAATGTTCATTCTTCTCAAAAGTTCAGTGTCTAGACAAAAATGGTGAAAAGTTTGTAAGTAACTAGAATATTGTGGAAGGAGGGAAGAACAGTATTCTGGAAGAGAGAAGGAAGCAGGAATGAGCAAGCAGAAATGGTTTCTTGCCTTCTTAAGTCCTGCCAGCTTTGATTTTGAGGGGTCTGCTATTCTCAGGATTGAAAACTATGAAAATTCAATTAAAGTATATACTAGTTCTTATTTTGTCCTGCTTCAAAGCAAATATACTGTAAGCTTCCTTTTGAAGATAAGATTGAAGACAATATAGTGTCTCTTGTACTTTGGAAATTCAGGGTGTGGAGATTGTTTTATTTATTTTTATTTTTTTATTTATTTTTAAAACCCTTACCTTCCCTCTTGGAGTCCAAGAGTATTGTGTATTGGCTCCAAGGCAGAAGACTGGTAAGGGCTAGGCAATGGGGGTTAAGTGACTTGCCCAGGGTCATGCAGTTTAGAAGTGTCTGAGGCCAGATTTGAGCCCAAGACCTCCCATCTCTAGGCCTGGCTCTCAATCCACTAAGCTACCTAGCTGCCCCCTGGAGATTGTTTTTATTGGGACTTTAGAATACAGTGTTGGAAAGAAAAAGAAGTAAGCCAAAGGTTTGATTATGACCTTGTTTTAGAACATTAATAATTACTGTTTATTAATGGAATGTTAACCAGATATATCATGAAAACTGTATTATCAATTATGTATTGATGTTTATGCTGCCACTTATAATTTCCCATAAAGCAATTCAGAGACAAAAATACCACAAATTAAAAATGTAAATAATGACAAATCAACACAATTTGCCACCTGCTATATTCTCTAGTTAGAGCCTATTGTAAGATGTTGAAATATTTTAATGCCACTAGTAATCTGCTTACAAACTTGTCAAAAATGAAAGGCATTAAAGGAATGTAAAGTGAACTTTAATTTCCTATATATGATTCTTGAGATACAATAGAATAAGAAATTTAGAAGCCACTCTCCCCTGACTGTTGATAAATTCACCTAAGGGGATATTTAAAGTACTGCTGTTCAAGATTCTATAGATGCATTCTGTGTCCATAAAATAGCCTATTATAGTGCCAAATAAAGAGAGTATTTCATCAATGCACAAATTACCAACATTGGAATCAAGGAGACCTGGGTTCAAGGCCTACTCCTGATACATACTAGCTATATAACTATGACTATTAAGTGCTACCTGTAAAGAACTGGGCCTAGAGGCATGAAAACTTGATTTCAAATCCAGCCTCAGAAATTTAGTAGCTGTGTGACTCTGCCTCAGTTTCCTCAATAATAAAATAGGGATAATAATAGCATCTATTTTCTAGGATTATTGTCAGGATCAAATGAGATATTCTTCCTAAAATGCTTAGCAACGTGTATATTAATAAGTGTCTATTTTCTTCCTGCCATGGACAAAAGACCAAGTTTCTCAGTATCACTAGGTAATGTTAGGGATAAAAATTATGGTTGGACTGAATATTCAAGAGTTTGGTCACCAGGAATTAAGTTCTTAATTCCATATGAAAGATTCAATTCAGAATGAATTTTATGGTAGTTTATTTACAAATAGGAAGAGTGAAAGCAAGGAAAATGAGAGAAAGAGAGAGAGAGAGAGAGAGATTGAGAGAGAGAGAATATTACTCTGGCCCTGTCTGAACCAGGAAGGGCTTCAAAGGCTCCAGCAAAGGACCCTACATTAATTAAACAAGCACAAGGCCTCCTCCAAGATGAGGGGCCTCTCCAGAGGCTTCCTTCAGGAAGCCAAGGAAAGGGAGTCAGACTTTCCAGTCACCCATATAGCAGTCCAAAGGGAAGCAGTCTGAGGTCTCAAGCCTAAGCTCCTCCAAGGTCAAGTTCAAAGGGGAAAAACCTCCTCACAAGAAGTTACCATCATATTTAAAAGATAGTTCTTTGTGTCACTTCTTGTGTCTTCCTTCCATTTAAAGGGGGATAAATGGCAGCTTTAACTTTGCTTTGAACTGCCCAGGGAGCAGTCAGTTGTTTTTAATTTGTCATTCACTAGCACACGTACGTCATAGACCTCCCTCCCCCACTTAATCCTTAAATTGGGGGTGTATATATTCTGGTGGCTAAAATCTAAAAAATACTAAGGGAGAGTTAATCCCATCTTCACAATAATTTTTTAAAGACTACAGAAAAATTGCCAAACTACATTTCTCAAAGATATTTCCATATTAGAGTTTCACATATCAATGAAATCAAAGAGCTTAATGTACTAAATCACATGGAATTTTAACCAATAAATAAGCTGAGGCCATTTCTCCCTTAAAAAATAATTTATCAATAAGAACATATGATATATTAATAATGTGCAGATCATTATACTCATCCTCTTCATGGAAAGATGCTTTGTAAGCCCTGAAAACTTCTATTTATAGAAGGATGTGTCTTCTTTCTGATTGGTCTAAACTTCCCTGGCAGCTTTGATTAGTGAATATTTTGAAAGACAATGTGATCTTAGGGAGATCTCAACTCCATCATTACTTCATCACAAAGGAAAGACTAACTACCCTTCAGATGGGTAGATCCCTACAAATTCCAGGGAAAGGTAGCCAAGCCTCCCTGCTTTCAAATGCCTTAGGGAGAGTATTCTTGTTTATAAAGAAGAAACAGAAGTATACACTCTTCTTCTAACAAAAGAAATAGGTCCTAGCTTGGTTAGATACCTAGGAGCCTGGGAGTAAATTATCTTAACTTGAGAAGAACTGACAATCTGACCTTCATAAGGCAGGGGTTTAAGGAAAAGGTATGGTTTCACATAGAACTTTTCAAATAAATAATACAATTCAATTAATTTTTCTCAGTACTCTCCAATCTTTTGAAAAATGCACCATGGTAGGAAAAACACTAAATTTGGATAACCCGAGTTCATATTCTTGCTTTGTTCACTTTCAAGCCCCTTCCCTCTTCTAAGTCTCATTTTCTATCTCTGTAAACTGATTGATAAGTTTATCATCATGTTCATTTTGATTCCTCCAATTCTGACATTGCACATTACTCTATAAACAAAGGGCCATGAAAAGTCTGCAAAGATCTAACATGTGTCTAAGATATTCTTGATGTTCAGGCTTTTTCTTTTTATCATGGCTTTCAAGCAGTCTAATAGTTCTTAAATTGTCTCTCCTAGATCTATTTTCCAGATCAGTTCTTTTTTCAATGAGATAGGTCATGTTTTCTTCTGTTTTTTTTTTCATTCTTTTAATTTTGTTTTATTGTTTCTTGATGTCTCATGAAGTCATTAGCTTCTAATTGGCCAATTCTCATTTTTAAGTAATGATTTTCTTCCATCACATTTTGATTTTGAACTTACTTTTCCACTTGGCCCATTTCTTCTTACATTGCTTTCATTTTTCTTCCCTATTTACCCTCTGCTTCTCTTAATTGATTTTTGAAATCCTTTTTGAGCTCTTCCAGAATCTGAGTCCAATTCATGTTTTTCCTTTGGACTTTGCATGTGCTTGCTTTGTTTTCACTGTCCCCCTCTATGTCAGTGTCTTATTCTTTATCTCCATAAAAATTCTCTATAGTTAGGTATAGCTTTTTTTTGGATGTCTTCTCATTTTCCCAGTCTTTTTAAAGGTAGCCTCTATTCACTAAGAGGTTAGAGCATCCTTAAAAGGGACTTTAGTCCTTTCTTGATGCTAACCTTAGTCTTATTCTGGGTTTCTATGAGTTTCAGTTCTTCCAAGATGGTATAATAATCTGTGGGCTGGGAGCTCTGAGAGCTCTGCTGATTCAATTAACCCCTGAGACTGCTGATAGCTAAAATTCTAGCCTCAATGTTGGGCTTTGACTTTTGGTTTCACTCTAGACTTGATTAGGTCAGGAACATAAGAGACTACCCTATCCTAGGGCTCTACCTTGAGCTTTTGACAAGAGAATAAGGGAGCCCAGCTTTGGGGTCTACCAGACTACCCCAAATTGGAATTTATGTCCTTACTGTAAGCTCATGTTGGGGCTCCTGACCTCACTCTGAGCCCCTGCAAATCAGGCTGCATAGCATGGACTTCCTAGGCTAGAATTCCAGACCCCTCTGCATGTTTGCTTGGAACTTTACGGGGTGTGTTTTGGTTTGGAACACTATTGGCCCAGGCAAGGTGTGATGGTCAGAATATTGACTTGGGCTCAGTTTCAGAACCTGACACAGTAGATGTGGGAAAGTGCAAGGATGACTAAAAACTGTTTCCCTAAATATTGTTTCTTCCTGAATTCATTGGGGGTTCCAGTAGCCTAAAAATCTTTTTTAAAAAACTAGCACAAAAAAAAATAATCTGAAGGGATTTATTCAAGGTTACCCAAAAGTGTTACTATGAAAGGGACAAACAGTGTGGCTTGAATCATTCTATTTGGGGTTGCCATTGTTCTGAACTGAGGCCAGCACCTAGAGAATGGGGAAAGATTATAGTTCTAACAGTAAAAAAAAATGGTAACTGAATCGTGGCTGCGCATCTGGATGGTACATGCTGAGTAATCAGGTATCTTGGCTCCTGCACACAATTCTATTTGGAGGCCTGGTATAGAGATCCCTGGGCTAAAACCACTAAATCAAAGCCCCAGAAGCCTATCATCATTCAGGAGAGGGACACGGGTAGGATATTATATTCTGTTTTCAGTCTTTTTCTTCTCTTCTCTTTTTTTAGCTAAAAGTCTGGTCAAACTTTTTTACTGGCACGTTAGAATGGTATTGTTAGGTATGTAAGGTTATAGATATTCTTTTGTTAAAAGAAATTTTCTTTGGCCAGAACCCCCTGGATTTGTAGTCAGGTCACTGCCTATCCCAGATTTCCTTTTCAGTGTCATATAGTAGCTGTTTTATTTTCTTGTTAAAATAATTCATTTATTATCCACATATATTTAAAGATTATAAAACTAATAGATGTGGATTTGTAGTAATTTACATTTAAAATGAGCTTCTATCACCTTTGGATCTTCATTTTCTATGATATTTGAGATTGAAAAACGTTCATTCATGGGAGGGATATTCTCTGTATTACACTTCCCAAGAATCTTTGTGTGAATCCATTGAATGATTAGCCTTCATGTGCATGGGAAGTTTTGTTTTTTTTATTGTTGTTGTTTGTAAAGAGTACTCCTAGTATGGAAAAGTTTTTGTTTATTCATTTTGTTTTTAATGGGTTATTACTATCTTGGTAGAGGGAAAGCACTGGCGGCAGAAATAACTCCCCCAAATGTTGCTTCGTGTCTAACCAAGATCATTTTCTTGCTGTATTTTCTCTTTGTTCACACAATCAGGATCTGATGATCTGATATGGGCTCATACACAGTCTTCTGGGAATTACAGCTCAGAAGATTTCTGCCCAGTACGCAAGATTCATTAAGCCTTGTGAATCCCACAAGCATTGTGGAAAAATGTCCACCCAGAGGCAAGTCTTCTGCATCTTAATTTCTCATTAGTTAAAAAAATGCTTTAAGTCCTTGCAAATAACAATGATTACACAAATATATCTATAAGAACACACCATAAACATTAGTTACATGTAGCACAAAACTCAAATACCTTTTTTAGGTAATTATCTCAAATACTCACTATAAATATAGGAACATATTATATAGGATACACCTTAAGAATGCATACAGCAGGGGGAAGCTAGATAGCTCAGTGGATTGAGAGCCAGGCATAGAGACAGGAGGTCCAAGATTCAAATCTGACCTCAGACACTTCCCAGCTGTGTGACCCTGGGCAAGTCACTTCACCCCCATTTCCTAGTCCTTACCACTCTTCTGCCTTGGAGCCAATACACAGTATTGACTCCAAGATGGAAGGTAAGGGCTTTAAAAAAAAAAGAATGCATACAGCAAATCAGGCACAAAGATCATGTGCAGAATTACAATATATATGTAAAAGTTATGGTGAAGTAGTACCCTGCAGCCTAAACATTTAGGCAAAATGTACATTCTCTTTGATCATAATTCTGCTCTCATAGAACACAATTAGAATATTTAATAATTAGAAATAATTTCAGGGGCAACTGGGTGGCTCAGTGGATTGAGAGTCAGCCTAGAGACAGGAGATCCTAGGTTCAAATTTGGCCTCAGTCACTTCCTACCTGTGTGACCCTGCAAGTAAGTCACTTAACCCCCATTACCTAATCCTTACCACTCTTCTGCCTTGGAACCAATAAACAGTATTGATTCTAAGATGAAAGGTAAGGGTTTAAAAAATAAAGAAATAAAAAAAGAAATAATTTTATTTTACTCCATTATTTCATTGTTTCTGCCTTTGTAACATCTCCTGCATATACTTCCCTTTCTACTCTCACACTGCCACCAACCTAATTCAAGCCCTTATCAATTCAGACCTACCCTGTTGCAATAGCCTTTCTGGTAGTCAGTCTATTTCAAAACTCTTTCCATTTAAATCCATTCTCTGCTTTGCTTTCAAAATGATCTTCCTGATATGTAGGCTGGATCATTTTCTCCAATCCAGTTAACCTTCCTAATTACCTCTAAAATCAAATATAAAATCCTCTACTTGGTTTTTAAAACCCTTCATAGCTTGGTCTATGTTTTTACCTTCTCAGGCTTCTCATATCTTATTTCCTTCCATGTACTCCATGATCTAATGACAGTAGTTTCTTTGTCATTTCCCACACATGACACTCCATCATCCAATTCTAGCATTTTTACTAGCTACCCCTCATGCCCAGAACTCTCTCCCTTCTCATCTCTGCCTCTGACTACCCTGGTTGCTTTCAAGTCTCAGCTAAAGCAAGCCTTTCCTGAACCTCCTTAATGATTGTGCCTTCCCTTTGGAACTACTTTCAGTTTTTCCTGTATATGATCTATTCATTGTATACATAGTTGTCTGCTTCATTAAACTGTGAGCTCCTTGAGACCAGGGACATTTTTTTAAACATTTATTAATAATCATTTTTAACATGGATACATGATTCATGCTCCTACTTTCCCCTTCACCCCCCGCTCTACCCCCACCCATGGCCGACGCATATTTCCACTGGTTTTGTCATGTGTCCTTGATCAAGACCTATTTCCAAATTGTTGGTGGTTGCATTGGTGTGGTAATTTCGAGTCCACATCCCCAATGATGTCCACCCCAACCCATGCTTTCAAGCAGTTGCTTTTCTTATATGTTTCCTCTCCTGCAGTTCTTCCTTTGAATGTAGGTAGCGTTCTTTACCATAAATCCCTCAGAATTGTCCTGGGTCATTGCATTGTTGCTGGTACAGAAGCCCATTACATTCGATTTTACCACAGTATGTCAGTCTCTGTGTACAATGTTCTTCTGGCTCTGCTCCTTTCGCTCTGCATCAGTTCCCGGAGGTCTCTCCAGTTCGCCTGGAACTCCTCCAGTTTATTATTCCTTTTAGCAAAATAGTATTCCATCACCCGCATATACCACAGTTTGTTCAGACATTCCCCAATTGAAGGACATACCCTCCTTTTCCAGTTTGTTGACACCACAAAAAGCGCAGCTATAAATATTTTCATACTAGTCTGTTTATCTATTATCTCTTTGGGGTACACACCCAGCAATGGTATGGCTGGATCAAAGGGCAGGCATTCTTTTATAGCCCCTTGAGCATGATTCCAAATTGCCAGCCAGAATGG
>NC_058131.1:440410939-440441186 GCF_016433145.1 Gracilinanus agilis
TCTAATTCAGTAAAGAAGTTTTTTGGTAGCTTGATAGGTATGGCTCTAAATACGTAAATTAATTTGGGTAGAATTGTCATTTTTATTATGTTAGCTCAACCTACCCATGAGCAATCAATGGCTTTCCAAATGTTTAGATCCAGTTTTATTTGTTTGGAAAGTGTTTTGTAGTTGTTTTCATATAATTGCTGTGTTTGTTTTGGTAGATAGATTCCTAAGTATTTTTATTGTCTAGGGTGATTTTAAAAGATGTTTCTCTTTCTACTTCTTGCTGCTCTAGTGTGTTGGAAATGTATAGAAATGCTGATGATTTATGTGCATTTATTTTGTATCCTGCAACTTTGCTAAAGTTGTTGATTATTTCTACAAGCTTCTTAGTTCATTCTCAAGGATTTTTTAAGTAGACCATCATATCATCTGCAAAGAGTGATAGCTTAGTCTCCTCATTGCCTATTTTGATACCTTCAATTTCTTTTTCTTCTCTAATTGCAACTGCTAGTGTTTCTAGTACTATGTTGAATAGTAGAGGTGATAATGGGCATCCTTGTTTTACTCCTGATCTTATTGGGAAGGTTTCTAATTTATCCCCATTGCATATGATGTTTGTTGATGGTTTTAGGTATATACTGTTTATTATTTTTAGGAAAGGACCTTCTATTCCTATACTTTCCAGTGTTTTCAATAGGAATGGATGCTGTATTTTGTCAAAGGCTTTTTCAGCATCTATTGAGATGATCATGTGATTTTTGTATGTTAGACTGTTGATACGGTCAATTATGTGAATGGTTTTCCTAATGTTGAACCAACCTTGCATTCCTGGTATAAATCCCACCTGATCATGGTGAATGATCTTCTTAATTACTTGCTGGAGTCTCTTTGCTAGTATTCTATTTAAGATTTTTGCATCTCTGTTCATTAGGGAGATTGGTCTTTAGTTTTCTTTCTCTTTTTGATCTCCCTGGCTTTGGAATCAGTACCATATTTGTGTCATAAAAGGAATTTGGTAGGACTCCTTCTTTGCTTATCATATCAAATAATTTGTATAGTATTGGGATTAGTTGCTCTTTGAATGTCTGATAGAATTCACTTGTGAATCCGCCAGGCCCTGGCGATTTTTTCTTAGGGAGTTCTTTGATGGCTTGTTCAATTTCTTTTTCTGATATGGGATTATTTAGGTATTCTATTTCTTCTGCTGTTAATCTAGGCAGTTTATATTTTTGTAAATATTCATCCATATCTCCTAAATTGTTATATTTATTGCCATATAATTGGGCGAAATAGTTTTTAATGATTGCCTTAATTTCCTCTTCATTAGAGGTGAGGTTTCCCTTTTCATATTTGATACTATCAATTTGGTTTTCTTCTTTCCTTTTTTTTATTAGATTGACTAGTACTTTGTCTATTTTATCTGTTTTTTCAAAGTACCAGCTTCTAGTCTTATTTAATAATCCAATAGTTCTTTTAATTTCGATTTTATTAATTTCTCCCTTGATTTTTATTATTTCTAATTTAGTTTCCATCTGGGGATTTTTAATTTGCTCGCTTTCTAATTTTTTGAGTTGCATGGCCAATTCATTAATCTCTGCCCTCCTTAATTTGTTAATATATGCATTCAAGGATATAAATTTCCCCCTGAGTACTGCCTTGGCCATATCCCACAGAGTTTGGTAGGATTTCTCATCATTGTCATTTTCTTCAATGAAATTATTGATAGTTTCTATGATTCCTTTTTTGACAAATTGGTTTTGGAGAATCATATTATTTAATTTCCAATTAGTTTTTGATTTTCCTGTCTAGGTGCCCTTACTAATTATTATTTTTATTGCATTATGATCTGAGAAGGTTACATTTATTATTTCTGCTCTTTTGTATTTGTTTTCAATGGTTCTATGCCCTATAACATGGTCAATCTTTGTGAATGTGCCATGTGCAGCTGAAAAGAAGGTGTATTCCTTTTTGTCCCTATTCATTTTTCTCCACATATCAATTAAATCCAATTTTTCTAGGACTTCATTCACCTCTCTTACCTCTTTCTTATTTATTTTTCGGTTTGATTTATCTAGATCTCAAAGAGGAATATTTAGATCTCCCACTAGTATGGTTTTACTATCGATTTCCTTCTTGAGCTCTGCCAGTTTCTCCTTTATGAATTTGGATGCTACGCCACTTGGTGCATATATATTGAGCAGTGTTATTTCCTCATTGTTTATACTGCCTTTAATCAGGATATAATGTCCTTCCCTGTCTTTTTTAATCATATCTATTTTTACTTTGGCTTTGTCAGAAATCATAATAGCAACTCCTGCCTTCTTTTTCTCATTTGATGCCCAAAAGGTTTTGCTCAAACCCTGAACCTTAAACTTGTGTCTGTCCACCCGTCGCATATATGTTTCTTGTAGACAACATATGGTAGGATTTAGGTATCTAATCCACTCTGCTATTTGCTTCCGTTTTATGGGCGAGTTCATCCCATTCACATTCAGAGTTATAATCATCAGTTGTGCATTTGCTGACATTTTCGTTTCCTCCCCTATTCCTACCACTTTTCCTTAAACTATATCCTTTAAAACCAGTGATTTGCTATTAAGACCCTATCCCTTATCCCCTCCCTTGACTGACTTCCCTTCCTACCCCTCCCTTATTTTTCCCCCCTCTTTTTGTTTTTAAATGCCTTATGGATTCCCTCCCCCTTCTTCTCCCCTCCCTTTTTTTGACCTCCCCACTCCCCTGTTTCCCTTGATTTATCCCCTCTGACTTTCTCAGAAGGGTTAGATAAGAGTTTTATGTCCCAATGGATAGTATAGCTATTCTTCCCTCTCCAGGTTGATTACACTGAGAGTAAGGTTTGATTATTACCTCTTAATACTCTCTTCCTCTCCTACTTATAATAGTATTTGTCCCCTCTCCTTCCCATACCCTCTTTGTGTGTAATAGAATATCCTATTTTTCTTATTCACTCAAGTTTCTCTTGGTGTCCCCTGCTATTCACCCCCTCTTTCCCATCCCCCATGACATCTTAGATTATTTAGTGTTCCACCCTCACCCTGTGAATTATTCTTCTGATTACTATAATAATGGATACTATGATAGTGAATAAAGTTCACTACAGAGAATTATACATAACATTTCTCTACATAGGAATACATATAATTAGATGTTACTGAGGCCCTTAGAAAGGCAAATTTAAAAATTATAAGTTTTCTTTCTTTCCCCTCTGTTTCTTATTTACCTTTTCATGTTTCTCTCGATTTTTGTGGTTCGATATCAAACTTTCCATTTAGCCCTGGTCTTTTCTGTGCAAATACTAGGAATTCTTCAATTTTGCTGAGTGCCCATACTTTCCCCTGGAAATATATAGTCAATTTTGATGGGTAGTTAATCCATGGTTGCAGGCCCAGCTCTCTTGCCTTTCTGAATATTGTATTCCAAGCCTTACGGTCTTTTAGCGTGGAGGCTGCCAGATCCTGTGTGATCCTGATTGGTGCTCCTTGATATTTGAATTGTCTCTTTCTGGCTTCTTGTAAGATTTTTTCTTTTGCTTAAAAGCTTTTGAATTTGGCAATAATATTTCTAACCGTTTTCTTCTCTGGATCGAATGTAGTGGGTGTTCTATGAATCCTTTCGATGTCTATATTGCCCTGTTGTTGTAGGACTTCAGGGCAATTTTGCTGAATAATTTCTTTTAGTATGGAGTCCAGGTTTCTATTAATTTCTGGTTTTTCTGGAAGACCAATTATTCTCAGATTGTCTCTTCTAGACCGGTTTTCTTGGTCTGTCACTCTCTCATTGAGATATTTCATATTTCCTTCTATTTTTTCAGTCTTTTGACTTTGTTTTATTTGTTCTTGTTGTCTTGAGAGATCATTAGCTTCTAATTGCTCAATTCTAGCCTTTAGGGACTGGTTTTCGGCTCTAAACTTTTCGTTTTCAGCTATGATCTTTTCAATCTGGTCATTTCTGGAGTTCAATTTGCTTATCAGTTCATTTGATTTCTGAGCCTCACTTTCCAATTGCAAGATTCTACCTTTTAAACTGTTATTTTCTTGCCAGATCTCTTCCATCTTCCTCAGAATCTCAGTTTTGAACTCTTCCATAGCTTGTGAAGAGTTTTCCTTATTTGAGGAGGGTCCGGATGCTTGTTTGTTCTCCTCCTCTGTTTGCTCGGTTGTCTGAATTTTCTCTGTGTAAAAGTTGTCGAGTGTTAAAGACTTCTTTTTCTTGTTGTTTAGTGCTCTCTTCTGAACTTCCTGAGTCTGGGTAGCCATCATTAGCCCAGCAGCTTCTCAGCTTTATCCTTGCTGTGGTCTTTTGGCTTCTGAGGTCTTAGTTCTGGTTTTTTCCAAGGTCAAGCCTCTTGGTGGACCCCCTTGCTTGATCCTCTGCTGGAGGTTCCTTTACAAGTCTCAGGGCACTGCTTCCACAGTCGTATACCGGTCTGCACTGGTTCCCCACTCAGGGTTTCAGAGCTTCGGCTCGTGGCTGTGTCTGCCTCCACCCACGCCTCCTCCGTGCCTGCGCTCTCCCGTGCTCAAATTTCGGGCGCGTTCTTTGGCTTATTGGGGTCCTAAATCTTGGTGCTCTCAGGAACAGGCCCTGTAGCTGCCAATGACTCGATGGGTGCCCCAAACTTGCTCTATTTCTTTTTAACTGGCTTCGGCGCTATAGGTGGTGTGTGTGGAGGGGGTAGGGGTGGGGTGGTTGCTCAGCCTGCGATTTAGTGAGAGCTGTTTCACCCCTTTATAGCATGGAAATGTCCCGATTCCATGTACCTTCCACGCTGCACCCTGTTGTGGGGTTCCTCCGTTCATCTGGACTTGTTTTTATGTCCCCTTGAGGAGTTTTGTGTGTTTTGGTCAGGAGAAGTTAAGAGCTGCTTTTTACTCTGCCGCCATCTTAACCCGGAACCCTCCAGGGACTTTTTTTTTAACCTTTCCTTAAATCCTCAGTACTAACATAGTGCCTGACATATAGAGGGTTCTTTAATAAATGCTATTTCCTTGACTGATGAAACTGAGATTCTTCTCAATAATGACAATAACAACAAATAATAATCTAACTTTTAAAAAAAGTGAATATATTTCCCTATCAGGATGCCAATTTGATATTGGCCAGCAATATAATACCATATACATATCTCTTTGGAAAACAAAATGGAATGACACAAAGATTTGGAACATTGAACCCCAAGTTCAAAACTAGGAAAGTAAAGAAAGTAAAGGAAATGTAAAGTGAGCACAGGCCTGAGATACTAATGATATACAATTTCTACATTGCAGTGGGTTCACACTCTCACCAATGTGAATACTCTCTCCACTGGAACAATTTGCAAACCACCCATGTCTTCTCATTCTGAAATTTTTATTCATATCCTTTTGTAAATTTTCTGTATAAGATCAATGCAATGTACCAGAGGTCTTCATCTACATCTTTTAATTCTTGACAGGAGAGAGTAGTAGAAAAATGTGTCAGACCAAGTCAGAGTATCTGAGTCAAATACAGGCTATTATTTACTACCTACATAAGTTTGGGCAAGTCATTTAGGACTCATTTTCCTCTGTTTAATGAGGGGGTTGTATTACATGCCTTTTAAGGTCCCTTCCAACTATAAACCTATGATCCTAAGATCCTGTTGAAAGCCTCAGGCAATGCACTTATATTCCTTTGGATATCTGGGATAAAAAGAACTCACAAGCTGAAAAGATTGTGAAGTACAGAAGGAGTGAGGGAGAGAAAATATGCAGAGCATTGTGTTTGCTGAATATGGAAAAGGAAGATTCTTTTTTGACAAATATCAGCAAGAAAGATTTATCACCACATACAAACAATTGGGAGAAAGTCATTTCCTGTACAAGTGTAACTATCTTGCTCAAATATCAGAGATAGGGAAAAAATGAAAGGGAGTTCTTAGAGGATATTAGGAGATGAAAAACAGTTCAAATTAAATCAAATGGAAATGTAGAGTTGCTTGTTGAAAATATTACAATGTGATATAAATGAATAATAACAGCACAATGATGTGACATTAGCAAAGAATACTAAGCATAGGATAAACAAAGAGATGAAAATTTTAAATGTTTCAGTGAATACAAGCATGAGTTCAAGTGTGAGAATGAAGCCCTTTCTGACATGGATTTTAAAGATAATACAATAACAAATTTTGTAGTTGGAAGGACGTTTGGAGATTAGCTAGTCCAAAATTTTCATTTTATAAATGGGGAAACTGAGGACTTATGGGAGGAAATTACTTACCCATGGTTTCATACCTCCGTAAAGTTGGTGTTAAGATTAAGTTGGTAATAACCAAGTCATAGATTCATAGAATCTCAGCAATGGAATAGACCTTAAAGGTCTTCAGATCTCCTTTTTCCAGTTGCCTCACACGTGCATATGTGTGTGTGTGTGTGTGTGTATGTGTGTGTGTGCATTTGTTTGTACTGAAGGTACATTTAATAAAAAATGTCAGCCCAACTGACTCAAAGCTTGCCTATAGAAATGAAGAATTACATTTAATGATAACAATAATAATGCTTTTCCAGTTTTCCCACTACCTACTTTCCCTTTATCATCTTTGTCTTTCTTTATTGTGACCTCTCCTTCAGTTATATTTGATATCACTTATTATCTCTATGCATGGCTCACAAACCCATATCTCTAGGCTTGACTTGTCTCCTGTATTTCAGAGCTATATCTATAGTTATCTGTACAGGGGTATGATGGAGCCAACTCATAATTGTCTCAAGGGAGTTCATTGTTAAATTATCAACATGAGATTGTCAAGTCAAGATGGTGGCAGAGTAGAGGCAGGACGACTTTCTTTCCTTACCAGCAGATATAGAGTGTACCCAAAGGACAAGAAAACAAAATCCAGATGAAAGAAGGGACCCCACAATAGGGCACAGTATCGAAGGTACATGGGATTTGGGCACTTCCATGCTATAAGGAGTGGAAATTGCTCCCATCAAAATGTGAGTGGATCAACCCTCTCTCTCCCCACCCACAGTACCAGAGTTAGAGACTGCGCTCCAGAGTTAGAGCAAGTGGGGGCACAAAATCTAGCCCCTAGGCAAATAGCTGGCACTACCAGGAGCTTGCCCCTAAGAGCAGCAATACCAGAGACCCCAGGTGGCTGGAAAACTCAGAGCTTGGACATGGGAATGGGGCTGAGAGAGGCAGCGGCAGTGCCCAGCACACTCAGACTCAGGGAAAACCTCAGGTGAAGGAGCAAGCATGGGCCAAGTTCTGGGCTCTAGGCAGCTGGCTAGGAACACGGAGGCTTGACTCTGAAAACAGCTAGACCAGAGACCCCAGGAGGCTGGAAAACTAAGACATTGGACACTAGAGTGGGACTGAGAGAGGCAGCAGCAGCACCCGGCTCACTCAGACTCAGGGGAAGACCTCAGGGGGAGGAGCAAGCATTGCCAAGTCCCAAGCTCTGGGCAACTAACTAGGAACATGGGGCCTCAACCCTGAAAACAGCTAGACCAGAGACCCCAGGAGAGTACCCAGAGAAGCCAAGAAACTCACAAAATAGTCTCAGGCAAAAAACTGCTCCCTAGCTCGAAACAAAGAGAATCACATTGCCTTACTCAGCCTTCTGGCAGATAAAACATAATGATGCCAATCAAGGTCAATCAAGAAATAAACAAGAAGACCAAGAAAAAAGCTCAAACACTTGATATCTTCTGCACAGAAAAAAACCCCAGAAAACAGAGGACAAACAATTAAATATATCCAAACCTCCCCCCAAAAATGAAAATTGGTTACAAGATCTTAAAGAGTTCAAATCTGAGATTATGAGAAAGATGGAAGAGATCTGGCAAGAAAATAACAGTTTAAAAGGCAGAATTTCTCAATTGGAAAGTGAGGCTCAGAAATCAAATGAATTGATGAGCAAACTGAAGACCAGAAATGACCAGCTGGAAGCCACGAAGAACCAGATAGAACAGACTGAAAAGGAAAAACAAGTCCCTAAAGACTACAATTGGGAAATTAGGAGCCAATTTCTCTCAAGACAGCAAGAACAAATAAAGCAAAGTCAAATGACTGATAAAATAGAAGGAAACATGAAATACCTCACTGAGAAACTGACAGATCAAGAAAACGGGTCTAGAAGAGACAATTTGAGAATCATTGGTCTTCCTGAAAAAGCAGAAATTAATAGAAATTTGGCCTCCATACTAAAAGAAATTATTCAGCAAAATTGCCCTGAAGTTCTACAACGAGAGGGCAATATAGACATTGAAAGGATCCATAGATCACCCTCTACACTAGACCTTGAGAAGACAACCCCAAGAAATATAATAGCCAAATTCAAGAGCTTCCAAATAAATGAAAAAATATTACAAGAAACCAGAAAGAGACAATTCAGATATCAAAGGGCACCAATTAGGATCACACAGGATCTGGCAGCCTCCACACTAAAAGGCTGCAGGGCTTGGAATATGATATTCAGAAAGGCAAGAGAACTGGGTTTACAACCAAGGATCACTTACCCACCAAAACTGACTATATACTTTTAGGGGTAAGTATAGGCATTCAACAAGATAGAACATTTCCAAGTATTTGCACAGAAAAGACCAGGAATGAATGGAAAGTTCAATATCCAACCACAAAAACCAAGAGAAACATGAAAAGGTAAATAAGAAACAGAGGGGGAAAGAAAGAAAACTTTTATTTTTTAAATATGCCTCTTTAATGGCTTCCATAAGATCTAATTATTTGTATTCCTTTGTGGAGAAATGTTATGTGTAATTATCTGTAGTGAACTCTAATCACTATTATAGTTTTCACTATTAGAGTAATTAGAAGAATTATTCAAAGGGAGAGGTAGGAGTACTACATGGTCTAAGATGATATGGGGATGGGAAAGAAGGGGAAAAATACGTAGCTATACGCATCGGGATATAGAACTCTATATAACCAGACTGAGAAAGTCAGAAGGGATAAACCAAGGGGAGCAGGGTAGTGGGGAGGTAAAAAAAGGGAGGGGAGAAAAAGAGGGAGAGAATTCATTAGGTCTTAAAAATAAAAGAGAGGGAGAAGAAGAGGGAGAGAATTCATTAGGCCTTAAAAATAAAAAGGAGGGGAATAACAAGGGAGGGGGTAGAAAGGGAAGTAAACCAAGTGAGGAGAAAAGGGTTACTGGCTTAAAGGAAACCACTGATTTAAAAGGAAATATTGTAAGAAGAAGGGGGAGAACTAGGAGAGGATACCAAAATGTTGGGGAATACACAATTGAAAATTATAACTCTGAATGTGAATGGGATGAACTCGCTCATAAACAGAAGCAAATAGCAGAGTGGATTAGAAACCAAAACCCTACCATATGTTGTCTACAAGAAATACATGTGAGGCGGTTGGACATACACGGGTTTAAGACAAAGGACTTGAACAAAATTGTTTGGTCTTCAAATGAGAAAAAGAAGGCAGGAGTGGCGATACTGATTTCTGACAAAGCCAATATAAAAATAAATATGATTAAAAAAGATAGGGAAGGTAATTGCATCCTGATAAAAGGCAGTATAGACAATGAGGAAATAACATTGGTCAATATGTATGCACCAAATGGCATAGCTTCCAAATTCCTAAAGGAGAAACTAGCAGAGCTGAAGAAGGAAGTAGATAGTAAAAACATACTAGTGGGGGATCTAAACATTTCCCTTTCAGATCTAGATAAATCAAACCAAAGAATAAATAAGAAAGAGGTAAGAGAGGTGAATGAAATCCTAGAAAAATTAGATTTAATAGATATGTGGAGAAAAATAAATACAGACAAAAAGGAATACACATTCCTTTCAGCTGCACATGGTACATATATAAAGATTGACCATGTAATAGGGCACAGAAACATTGCAAATAAATGCAAAAAAGCAGAAATAATGAATGTAACCTTCTCAGATCATAATGCGATAAAAATAATAATTAGTAAGGGCACGTGGAACGGTAAATAAAAAACTAATTGGAAATTAAATAATATGATTCTTCAAAACCAGTTAGTCAAAGAAGAAATCACAGAAAGAATCAACAATTTCATTGAAGAGAGTGACAATGATGAGACATCCTACTAAACTCTGTGAGATGCAGCTAAGGCTGAACTCAGGGGGAAATTTGTATTAACAAATTAGGGAGGGCAGAGATTAATGAATTGGGCAAGCAACTTAAAAAACTTGAAAGCGAGTGAATTAAAAATCCCTAAATGTGGGGCAGCTGGGCAGCTCAGTGGATTGAGAGCCAGGCCTAGAGACGGGAGGTCCTAGGTTCAAATCCGGCCTCAGACACTTCCCAGCTGTGTGACCCTGGGCAAGTCACTTGACCCCCATTGCCTACCCTTACCACTCTTCCACCTATAAGTCAATACACAGAAGTTAAGGGTTTAAAATAAAAAAATAAAAAAAAAAATCCCTAAATGAAAACTAAATTAGAAATACTAAAAATCAAGGAAAAAATTAATAAAATCGAAAGTAAAAGAACAACCGAATTAATAAATAAGACTAGAAGCTGGTATTTTGAGAAAACAGATATAATAGACAAAGTACTGGTCAATCCAATAAAAAAAAAGGAAAGAAGAAAACCAAATTGACAGTATTAAAGATGAAAAGGGAGAACTCACCTCTAATGAAGGGAAAATTAAGGCAATCATTACAAACTATTTTGCCCAATTATATGGCAATAAATATAACAATCTAGGTGATATGGATGAATATTTACAAAAATATAAATTGCCTAAATTAACAGCAAAAGAAATAGACTACCTAAATAATCCCATATCAGAAAAAGAAATTAAACAAGCCATCAAAGAACTCCCTAAGAAAAAATCCCCAGGGCTGAATGGATTCACAAGTGAATTCTATCAAACATTCAAAGAACAACTAATCCGAATACTATACAAATTATTTGATAAAATACACAAAGAAGGAGTCTTACCAAATTCCTTTTATGACACAAATATGGTACTGATTCCAAAGCCAGGGAGATCAAAAACAGAGAAAGAAAACTACAGACCAATCTCCCTAATGAACATAGATGCAAAAATCTTAAATAGAATACTTGCAAAGAGACTCCATCAAGTGATCAAGAGGATTATCCGCCATGATCAGGTGGGATTTATACCAGGAATGCAAGGATGGTTCAACTATTAGGAAAACCATCCACATAACTGATCATATCAACAATCTAACAAACAAAAATCCCATGATTATCTCAATAGATGCTGAAAAAGCCTTTGACAAAATACAACATGCATTCCTTTTGAAAACACTGGGAAGTATAAAAATAGAAGGACCTTTCCTAAAAATAATAAACAGTATATACCTAAAACCATCAACAAGCATCATGTGCAATGGGGATAAATTAGAAGCCTTTCCAATAAGATTAGGTATAAAACAAGGATGCCCATTATCTCCTCTATTATTTAACATTTTACTAGAAACACTAGCAGTAGCAATTAGAGAAGAAAAAGAAATTGAAAGTATCAAAATAGGCAAGGAGGAGACTAAGCTATCACTCTTTGCAGATGATATGATGGTCTACTTAAAAAATCCTTGAGAATCAACTAAGAAGCTTGTAGAAATAATCAACAACTTTAGCAAAGGTGAAGGATAAAAAATAAATGCACATAAATCATCAGCATTTCTATATATTTCCAACACGTCAGAGCAGCAAGAGGTAGAAAGAGAAACATCATTCAAAATCACACTAAACAATATAAAATACTTAGGAATCTATCTACCAAAACAAACACAGCAATTATACAAAAACAACTACAAAACACTTTCCAAACAAATAAAAGTAGATCTAAACAATTGGAAAAACACTGATTGCTCATGGGTAGGATGAGTTAACATAATAAAAATTGCCATTCTACCCAAATTAATTTACCTATTTAGAGCCATACCTAGCAAACTACTAAAAAAAAATTTCACTGAATTAGGAAAAACTATAACAAAATTCATTTGGAATAACAAAAGATTAAGAATATCAAGGGAAATGATGAAAAAAATGTGAGGGAAGGTGGCCTAGCAGTACCAGATATTAAACTATACTATTAAGCAGCAGTCATTAAAACAGTATGGTACTGGCTAAGAGACAGAAGGGAGGATCAGTGGAATAGACTTGGGGTAAGTGATGTCAGCAAGACAGTGTATGACATCTGGGACAAAATTCAACTATTTGACAAAAACTGCTGGGAAATTTGGAAAACAATATGGGAGAGATTAGGTTTAGATCAACATCTCACACCTTACACCAAGATAAATTCAGAATGGGTGAATGACTTGAATATAAAGAGGGAAAGTATAAAAAAAAATTAAGTGAACAGAGAATAGTATACCTGTCACATCTCTGGGAAAGGAAAGATTTTAAAACCAAGCAAGAGTTAGAGAAAATTACAAAATGTAAAATAAATTATTTTGATTATATTAAATTAAAAAGCTTTTGTACAAATAAAAACAATGCAACCAAAATCAGAAGGGAAACAACAAATTGGGAAAAAATATAACAAAAAACTCTGATGGGGGTTTCATTACTCAAATATACAATGAGTTAAATCAATTGTATAAAAAATCAAGCTATTCCCCAATTGATAAATGGGCGAGAGACATGAATAGGCAATTTTCTCATAAAGAAATCAAAACTATCAATAAGCACATGAGAAAGTGCTCTAAATCTCTAATAATTAGAGAAATGTAAATCAAAACATCTCTGAGCTGATTGGCTAAAATGAGAGCAGGGGAGAGCAATGAATGTTGGAGGGGATGTGGTAAAATTGGGACATTAATGCATTGCTGGTGGAGTTGTGAATTGATCCAACCATTCTGGCTTGCAATTTGGAACTATGCTCAAAGGGCTATAAAAGAATGCCTGCCCTTTGATCCAGCCATACCATTGTTGGGGTTGTACGCAAAAGAGATCATAGATAAACAGACTTGCACAAAAATATTTATAGCTGCACTCTTTGTGGTGGCAAAAAACTGGAAAGCAAGGATATGCCCTTCAATTGGGGAATGGTTGAACAAATTGTGGTATATGCTGGTGATGGAATACTATTGTGCTAAAAGGAATAATAAACTGGAGGAGTTCCAGGTGAACTGGAAAGACCTCCAGGAGCTGATGCAGATTGAAAGGAGCAGAGCCAGAAGAACATCGTACACAGAGACCAATACACTGTGGCAAAATAGAATGTAATGGACTTCTGTACTAGCAGCAATGCAATGACCCAGGTCAGTTCTGAGGAACTTATGGCAAAGAATGCTACCCACATTCAGAGGAAGAACTGCAAGAGTACTAACAGAAGAAAAGTAACTGCTTGAACACCTGGTTTGAGACAGACATGATTGGGGATGTAGACTTGAAAATACCACTCCAATGCAACTATCAACAATTTGGAAATAGGTCTTGATCAATGACACACGTTAAAACCAGTGGAAATGTGCATTGGCTATGTGGGGGCAGAAGTTGGGGGGGGGG
Source organism: Gracilinanus agilis (assembly GCF_016433145.1). Lineage (NCBI taxonomy): Eukaryota > Metazoa > Chordata > Mammalia > Didelphimorphia > Didelphidae > Gracilinanus > Gracilinanus agilis. The sequence continues at coordinate 440,424,404 of NC_058131.1, forward strand.
GGTGAAGGGGAAAGTAAGAGCATGAATCATGTAACCATGTTAACTTTTCTAAAAAATAAAAATTATTAAATAAAAAATAGAAAAAAAAGAAAATACATTTACTTCCCAAACCACCCCCCAAAAATTTTTACACTTTAATTTTTTCATCCTTGTCAATTTTTTCATTGTGTTCTTTGTTATCTTTCCAATAAATTTGATTTAAAAAAAACATCAACCTTCACCAATTTATCCTGTGGGAAACAATTCAGAGAAAGTTATCATCTTTAGGAGTTTAGCCTTGCCATACTTGTTGTCTTGGCCCAGGAGTAAACAAGACAATTTTTTAACCATTACCAATCTGTAACTGACTTTCCAAATGCCTAGTGGGAGGGGGGGAGTGAAGGAGCACTTTGACAAGATCTTGCCCCTCCCATCCAGTCAAGTAGGCTTGCTTGTGGGTGTATCCCTCCATAGATCAAAGGATTAGACTACATTGCTACTGACCCCTGTCATCTTACAGCTTCCCAAATACAACAGTTTAGTGTTTCTCTAATACAACATAGTTTAAATCAGTTTTTATAGAGGATATTTTTAGTTCCAAGTCCAAAATTGACCTCAGAACCCTAGCTTCTTAGAGTATAAGCACCAGACTAGCTAGCTCTAAGGTCCTTATTGTTCAAGCTCCCAGGTCAAGTAGGAATCACCTCTAGGACCTAAAACTGAATACAAACAACAAAGAACAGAAACAAACACCACCAGATGCATTTCTCCAAGCTAGGTTAAAAAAAAATGAAGGAAAAAATATCCTTTCCTTCTTACTGGTTGATTTCAAGGCATCTATCCTGAACAGCACATGAGTCACCATAGTTAAAATATGGTAGAAAAGAGTTTTGAAGCTACAAGCACTAATCAATGGAGGCTCATGTGGCAGGGGACAAAAAATTTTCTTCTTTAGCAATTTGGATATGTTCCAAAGGTCCCTCATGGGCATCTCCATGTTATCTCAACTGGACATATCTAGACCAGTGATTCCCAAAATGGGTGCTACCTCCCCCTGGTGGGTGCTACAGTGATCAAGGAGGGCAGTGATAGCCACAGGTGCATTTATCTTTCCTATTAATTACTATTAAAATTTTTTAAAAAATTAATTTCCAGGGGGCTAAGTAATATTTTTTCTGGAAAGGAGGCAGTAGGCCAAAAAAGTTTGGGAACCACTGGTCTAGACTATCCTAGCTTATGGTTTGTGTTGAGGAAGTCAAACCACAAACTATTACTACAAAAAATAATATGAAGTATATGATGCCCAAATGCTTATGGACAGTTACTATCATCTTCATGCACACAGAGAAGGACAAACTATCACATATAGTTGTTGTTGTTGTTAACCAACCAGGGCTGAGCAATCATACTCTTGAATTTCCCTGAAGTATGTCAGAGAAAATTATGCTTCAGTGTACAGTACATGTACATTTAATTTCCTAATGTAAAGGGAACTTCATTAAAGCAATTGACATGTTAAGGCATTTGCATTCACACTCTCATACACAAATTTTTTGTTGTTCCTCCTTTGTTTTGAAGACCAATAATTTCTTGATGTTGCTATAAATTGGATTTAAGTGAGACAGAGTCGCACAGAATAATTAGTTTCACTCTCTATTCTAGAGTCACCCAAGTCAGGTGGCAAAACAAAAGTTAGGATGACTGGCAATGCCATCAGGATGCAATGGATGACCTTGTTGCCTGCTTAAGCTTTCTTCATGGTTGTTGTAACAAATTCTTTTTATTTTTCCATTCTGCCAAGGAAAGTATACACATTAAGGCCTGTCAATTACTCTCAACATCTATGTGCTGAGATGGTTTTATTGGAATATGACTCTGTGCATGCTACAGCTTCTTAGCATCATAAGTGAGAGTTGGATGATAGGTACACACCAAAAGTGGATAAGCAGTTCTGAAAAAGGCTTGGCAAGCCCTCAGAGCAGAGGTGCTATTTTCCCCTGAACATCCATATACCCCAAAAATTTAATCATCTAAGCAGCAATGTGATGCAATGGATATAGCACCGGGTCTGGAGTCAGGAGTCATCCTGAGTTCAAAAGTAGCTTCAGACATTTATTCGCTATGTGACCTTGGGCAACTCACAGCCTGTATCTGCCTCCATTTCTTTTCTTTTCTTTTTTTGTTTTCTTATTTTTAGAAACATTTTTCCCACGGTTACACAATTCATTTTCTTACTCTCTCCTCCCCCAATATAGAGGTGAGGTCTCCTTTTTCATCTTTGATACTATTAATTTGGTTTTCTTCTTTCCTTTTGTTATTAGATTTACCAGTACTTTGTCTATTTTATCTCTTTTTTTTCAAAATACCAGCTTCTAGTCTTATTTATTAATTCAATAGTTCTAAAAGAACTTTTAGAATAATAAACTTTCAAGTTTATTAATTTCTCCTTTCATTTTTAGGATTTCTAATTTAGTTTTCATCTGGGGATTATTAATTTGTTAGCTTTCTACTTTTTAGGTTGCATGCCCAATTCATTAACCTCTTAGAAATGCTTTGGCTGTACCCTATAGGTTTGGGTAAGAATTATCATCATTGTAGTTGTCTTCAATGAAATTATAATTTTTTTCTATGATTGGTTGTTTTACTAACTTATTTTGGAGAATCATATTATTTAATTTCCAATTAGTTTTTGGTTTGCCTGTCCATGTATCCTTGCCAATAACAATTGTTATTGCATTATGATATGATAAGGTTGCATTTATTATTTGTGCTTTTTTGCATTTGTTTGCCATATTTCTATGCCCTAGTACATGGTCAATCTTTGTGAATGTTCCATGTGCTGCTGAAAAGAAGGTGTATGCATTTTTGTTCCTATTTATTTTTCTCTATATATCTGTTAACTCTAATTTTTCTAGGATTTCATTCTCCTCTCTTATCTCTTTCTTATTTATTTTTTGGTTTTATTTATCTAGATATAATAGGGGAAGGTTGAGGTCACCCACTAGTATAGTTTTGCTATCTATTTCGTACTTGAGCTCCACTAGTTTCTCCTTGAGAAATTTGGATGCTATACCATTTGGTGCATAAAAATGGAGTATTTTTCCTCGTTGTTTATACTGCCTTTTATTAGGATGTAATTACCTTCCCTATCTCTTTCAACCAGATCTATTTTTACTTTGGCTTTGACAGAAATCAAGATTGCAACTCCTGCCTTCTTTTTCTCAATTGAAGCCCAATAGATTTAGCTCCAGCCTTTCATTTTTACTCTATGTATGTCTGCCTGTCTCTTGTGTGTTTCTTTTAGACAACCTATGGTAGGATTTTGGTTTCTAATCCACTCTGCTATTTGCTTTCATTTTATAGGCAAGTTCATCCCATTCACATTCGGAATTATAATTATCAACTGTGTATTCCCAGACATTTTGATTCTCTCTCCTTGTCTTGCCCTTTCTTTTTTCACTATTTCCTTCTATAGCAGTGTTTTGTTTTTAATCAGTTCCCCTGATTCCCGCCCTTATTGTACTTCCCTTTTTCCCTTCTCCCTTCTTATTCCCACTTATTCTTCTTCAAGGACCTTTTAAGCTCCTCCCTACCCTCTCCCTCCCTAGAGTTTCTTCCCTCTAGGATCATGTCCATACTTTTTTTTTTTTTGTCATGATGTTCTGGTAGACCAATAATTCTTAAATTGTCTCTTCAAGATCTGTTCTCCAGATCTTTGGTTGTATCAATGAGATGTTTCATATTCTCCTCAAAATTTTCATTTTTTTAAAATTTCGTTTTATATATTCTTGCTGCTTTGTGAAGTCATTTGCTTCTAGTTGTTGAGTTCTATTTTTTAAAGATTGAATTTCATCCCTGGCTTCTTTATCCTACTTCTCCTTCTGGTCTTATTTTCTTTGTAGATCATCTTTTGCCTTCTTTGATTCATTTTCAAGCTGGTTAATTTTGGCTATAAGACTTTATTTTCTTGCTTTAGTTCATGTATTTCCTTTTTCAAATTGTCTTTGGCCTCTCTTAATTGCTTTTTGAGTTCCTGAAGTTCTTGAGTTAATTGAATTTTAAGATCTTCCAAAGCCTGTATCCAATTCACTGAAGCTTCTTGATCTTTTTCTATTTCATTTGCTGTTTTTTCACTTTCTGGAAAGAAGCTGTCAATTGTAATTTCTTTTCTCTTTTTCTATTGTTTACTCATATTTTTTCCTTCTCCGATCTTCTATTTTAAGCAGATTGATTTAATGAGCTTTGATGAAAGATCTTCCCCCAGCTGGCAATGGAGGTTTACAGTTATGTTCTCTGCAGTCTATAGGAGAAGGGTGTTGGAGTTTCCCTGCCCTTTGAAGACTTCTTGTCTGTCCAGCTGATAGGATTAAGCCTGGATTAGTCTATATTGCTTGATGTGCCCTGAGGCTAAAACCTCCAGAAAGAAAAAATAAGTGGTGTGTGTGTGTGGGGGGGGGAACAAGATAGAGTGTTTTTGCTGAGCTGTTCAGCAGTAGGTTCCCCTTGCTCTGTCCTGCTGTTAGACATGGTTTTCTTTCCTCTCGAAGTGCTCTGTTCTCTATCTCGGTATGGTAAAGCCAGTAGGTCTGAAGTTTTGCTCCATCTAAGTCACCATCTTCCAAGTATTTTTGCTGTGTTTCTCTGGCTTTCTCCTCTAGCCACACACCCCCCGAACCCGAACCCTCCCCCATGCTTGTATTCAACTCCCTGAGTCTGGTGCCAAGGCCCTCTCTCTGGGCTGGTGCACCCACCCGCCTGTAGATTTCAGGGGCCGATGGAGACTCTGCATAGCCCAGGGGGGAGGGGTCCTGGGATTCCCCTTCTATACCCTTAGACCTAACAGTTCAAGAATTCAAGCCTTTTTCTTGGCATACCTCTTGAGCTGTCCAGCAGTAGGATCCCCCTGCTCTGTCCTGTTGTTAAATTTGGTCCTCTTTCTTCTCAAAATGCATTGTTTTCTATTTCAGTGTGAAAAGGGTATGGAGGTTTAAAGATTTGCTCCATCTAAGCCGCCATCTTCCCAGAATCCCCCCGCCTCAATTTTCTCAACTATAATGGGGGATCATAATAACATCTACCTTTTATGGTTGTCATAAGGATCAAATTAGATCATATCTGTAAAAGCACTGAGCACAGTGCCTAGGACACAGTTGTCACTTAATAATGCTTATTTTCTTTCCTTGTTTCTCAACAAAACTTCTGAATTTGATTAGTAAGTTTCCTGTCACCACCACTGCCCCCACTCCAGAATGACTCTATTTCCTTCCACTTCTACTATTACTACCACTACAACAACCATTACCATTACTACTACCAATACTACTATTACTAGTAGAAGGGCAATGAGGTGTCACAGTAGATACAGTGCCAAGCATTGCATCAGAAGACTATCCTTGATTTCAACTCTGGACTCACACAGATAACTGTGTAATCCTGGACAAATCACTTAGTCCTATTTTCCCCAATTTCTACATCTATAAAATAAAATTAAGATGTAACTAACAAACCAGTCCAGTATCTTTTGCCCCCTAAGTGGGTTTTTTTTGAAGATTCACGTGTGACTGATACAATTGAACAACAATAATTACTACTATTAAAGCATTTTAAAAATGTTTTAGTTTAGAAATTGCTTCACCTACATAGTCTCATTTGATATCTAAAATGAAGAGTTGAACTACAGGTATTATTTTTAAAGATTAAGTGAAGACACTAAGGTAGTTTAAGAGACTTTCCCAAAATCCCATACCTAGTCAATGTCAAGGATAGACATTGAACTCATCTTTTCTTCTGAAGTCACTTTCTATGTTCTATACACTCTTAAACTGTATTTTAAGAAGCATCTATGTCACATAACTGCACTGACCTGAAAAGCTGTAACAATAGCTATTCCTTAATTTTCAAAAATGTTAGGCAATGCTATTAATGTGTGTAGTATACTATGAACTCTTAGAAAAAACTGAATTTTCTAACAGATGGCGGTGATAAAAATGATGCTACTTTCTAGGTTTCTCTCTCCCTCATCTACAATGTGGAGTTAATAACAATGATAAAATTTTTCTAGGATACTGTTTATGCTTATAATTATATAATTTTATATTAACCTGCTTAAAATTATGTGATTGCATATATATTATTATATAATCCTGCTTATAATTAAGTACAGGCAAATGCATTAAAAATGAAGAAGCTTTGTATTAGTATGCTAAGTAATATTGTTTTCTCTTCATCTCCCTGAATATATAACATAAGTTATTTATGTAAATGCATTGTGCCAGAAAGAGCAGAAGTTCATTGTTTTGTATGCTGGAGTTCAGCATGGGGAGATTGGGAAGTAAAATATCTATGGCATGATGAGAAATGTGTTTTTGCTATTTATATCCTGAATCTCAAGAGCCTTGTCATCATATTTTTTTAAATAGCCAGTGTAATGCAAGGTAGCTAACAGAAACTTTTTGCTTCTGTAATTTCTAATGATCACAAAAAGTCAGTTAAACATCTTAGAATGTTCAGAAAGTCAGTTAGAACTTTAGGCTATAAATAGAAATGAAGTTCCAACTGATGGGGCTTTTGCCTTCTGGCTTTCACTGGGGCTGGAGGCTTTTGCTTTGGCCTTTAGGCTTTGGTGTAATTGTTTTGGCCTTGGCCTGTGCTTATTTTGTTTTGAGGAAATTTGCACCTATCTCATTTCTCTGGACCTCTCCCTGATCTACTATCTCCATCCCTCCCCTTCCTTGATTTTCCTTTGGGTTCTGGTTGGAAGGGAGGGCTTGATGATTAAACATAGTGGGTTTTAGTTTCTTTAGATAATTGGAGTATCCTCAAATAAGTTATCCCTAGGTTTGATAAAGACTTTATTTAAAAGGCAGTCAAATCTTCCTGACTGGGAGAGCCGTTCTCTCTCTCTGTCTAAACCTCTCCATGACCCATCCCCCACCATCACCCTCTCCCTAGCAGCAATTAGAAAATCCTGAACCCCTCTCCCCTTCTGACTGACCCTGGTATTAATAAATCCCCTTGTTACCTATTCAAACCCTGTGGTGAGTCATTGTGTCGAAAATTAAGACAAGGGCCAAGAGGAAAGAATCTTTTTCCTTTATTTCTTGAGACAACTGGGGCATCCATCTTGACAGGAAGTACCCACCTTCAAGACTTCCTCCAGCCATCAGTTTGACTGGCAGGGAGGGGCCCTCTCAACCCCTTCCTCAACAGACTTTGAAACTAACAAGAGAAACCCTCCAGTCAAGCCTAAACGTTTCTTACTGGCCCTAGTTTCCTCCCTGTATCCTCTGTCTCAAGCCTCTGGGAATAAACCTGTTTGAGCTGCCTCTCCTACATACCCCATTTCCCTTATCTCCTATATACCTTCCCATACCTTCATTTCCTCCTCCAATCATCTTATAATCACCCTAATATCCCCATATATCCTTATTTTGACCCAAACTACGTTTCTTTGACTTACTCAGATCATTTACGATATATTTCTTGATATCACCAGACAGGCATAGATGATAAATAATATTTTTGAAATTTGGAAAATTGAAAATAAGCTTTTCATTCTCCAGTGATTACTGATTTCATTTGAATTTCACAAAGCATTAGAGCATGGAAAGGGCATTAGTTCTAACGTCAAAGAACATAAGTTCAAATTCTACCTCTAGAATGGGACCTCCTCAGACATGCTAATTGTGTGCATTTGTATTCTTTGACTATATATATATATATGTATATATATATATATATGTTATTAAAAAAGGACATACATTTTGACAGTGAGAATTATGGGCCTAGGTTAAAGGAAGAAAAGAGTGAGGAGAGGATGTGGAAATTAAGGTAGGGCACAGACAAGCAGGGCAATATTGAAACTACCAAATAAAAATTAATGTATACTTTAGGAAAAAAAACTAAATTTTACCAAATTCCAATTTCATAAATTTTCATATTTGTTCATGTTTGTCAAGGTTATAATAATAAATTACTTTTTAAATCCCATGCATCTCCAGGGCCTCAGGTTCCTCATCTAATAAATGTCATTGTTATTATTGGTTTCACATTGTAACTCATGGAACCTGGAGAATAGCATCCTACTAGAAAGCAGCTACCTAGAGAATAGCATCATTTTTTTAAATGCTTACCATCTGTCTTGGAATCAATACTTGATTCCAAGACAGAAGAGTAGTAAGGGCTAGGCAATGGAGGTTAAGTGACTTGCCCAGGGTCACACAACTATAAAGTTTCTGAGGCCAGATTTGAACCTAGGACCTCCCATCTCTAGGCCTGGCTCTCAATCCACTGAACCACCCAGCTGCCCCAAGCACCATTTTTATAATAATTCAATGCTCCTAAAGAATTATTTTCTATTATAGAGTTCAAAATACATGTTTTTAATTAAAAGGTTGAATTAGATAGATTCCATCTTCCCATCTGGACTGAAATCTAGGATTCTGTATCTTCACATTATGTTATAAACTTAATTTTATATAGTTTTTAAATAGTTTTTTCAACATAAACATGGAAATGAACCTTAAGAACTATGTAAGAATAAAGTATAAAAATCATTTAATTAGTTCAGAAAATCCAGACCATAAATTTCTAATAATTAGAGAAATGCAAATCATAACAACTATGAGGTATCACCTCACACCCAACAGATTGGCTAAAGTGACAAAAAGGGAGAATAATGAATGTTGGAGGGGATGTGGCAAAATTGGACATTAATGTATTGCTGGTGGAGTTGTGAACTGATCCAGCCATTCTCGATGGCAATTTGAAACCATGCTCAAAGGGCTTTAAAAGACTATCCACTTTTTGATCCAGCAATAGCACTACTTGGATTATACCCCAAAGAGATAATAAGGAAAAAGACTTGTACAAAATTATTTATAGCTGCACTCTTTGTGGTGGCAAAAAATTGCAAAATGAGAGAATGTCCTTTGATTGGCTGAACAAAATGTGGTATCTGCTGGTAATGGAATACTATTGTGCTCAAAGGAATAAAGAACTGGAGGAATACCATGTGAACTGGAATGACCTCCAGGAATTGATGCAGAGTGAAAGGAGCAGATCCAGGAGAACATTGTACACAGAGACTGATACACTGTGATACAATTGAACATAATGGGCTTCTCTACTAGCAGCAATGTAAGGATCCAGAGCAAGGCTGAGGGACTTAGTAGAAAGAAAACTAGCCACATTCAGAGGAAGAACTATGGGAGGAAAAACACAGAAGAAAGACAATTACTTGAACACATGGGTTGTTGGGGATATTATTAGGGATGTAGACGCTAAATGATAACTCTAGCCCAACTATCAATAATATGGAATTAGGTCTTGATCAATGATACATGTAAAACCCAGTGGAATTGTGCATTAGCTAATGGGGGTTAGGGGAGTTTGGGAGAGAGGGGAAGAAGATGAAATTTGTAATTAGGGGAAAATATTCAAAAGAAAATTAAAAATAATAAAAAAAAAGAAAATCTAAACCATGAGGTTTCCTTGGGATCAATAGATTAAGATTGCAATGAAAAGAAAAAGCAAATGGTTTTGCTTCTTCCCCTAAAAGGCTACAGGGTAATATTTGAAATTTGAATCCCTATAATGGTTAAGAGGCAGCTAGGTGACAAAGTGGAGAAAGTACTTGCCTTTGGTGTAAGGAAGACTCACCTTCATGAATTCAAACCTGTCCTCAGACACTTAATAGCTGTATGACCCTGGGCAAGTCACTTATCACTGTGGCAAACCACTTTGCCAAGAAAACCTCCAAAAATGGGTCACAAAAAGTCAGATGTGACTGAAAAATGACTAAATAGTGACAGCAATGATTATCAAGAGAGGGAGGAAAGAACAATACTGGTTGTGTGACTCTGGGCAAATCATTTAAATACTCAGAACCTCAGAAATACTAGTTAGGGCAGTTGTCTATTTGCATTGGTAGAGGTAATTTCCTCCTATAGTTCCCTCTGAACCATTAATATCTTAGTTACAGTTGAAAAAGAAAACTATTACTTATTATTATCATGTGTAAGTTCTCTCAAAAAAAATAAAAAATATTCTCATGGCATATGCAGTTTAGAGAATGACTTAAAGGTATTCAAGAACTGAGCACAAAGTGAGCACTTCATCAGGATATAGTGATTACCTTATAATTGAAGGTCTTCAGATAGAAACTGGTTAGCCATTATTCATAACTTTGTAATTATGACAATTTACCTTCATATAGCACTTCAAGGTTTGCAAAGTACTTTACAATTTCGCCTTTGTGTCCCTCCACCTCTAAGAATCCTTAAATTTATTAAATTACATATTTATTATAATAATTATAATTTTATGTGTGTATATTGTATAAATGGAGATTTTGAACCTTAGACTTCATCCCCCATAAGCCCATTAATTTTTCCAAAATTCCCTTTAATCTCTTCTTCCCCTCCAAGTTTGTGTGGTCACACTATTGTTTTATATTTGGTTGTAACTCCTCCCTCTTCCATTTTTGCTCTGGCAAGCAGGCTGAATACCTACGTCTTTTACTTTAGTTATTATTAGTAACAATTTAGTAACACTTTATTAAATATAATATTTAGTTATTGGATATTAATTTTAAAATCCACATTTTTGGCTTACCACAAAGGGATAGAATTCTCAAATATTTTTAAAGAGAGATTTTCAGTTGTTAGTAAGATTTTTCTCCAGCCAGCCCACCACCCTGCTTTCTGCCAGCCCTGAGGCCTGTCTCCCAGTGCCACTGCCTTCTTCCCAAGCCCAGGGCCAGCATTCCTCACCACTTTGCCCACCCTCCACTTGCAGTGACTAGACATGCCACTCGACCCTGCCATTCCAAGCTATTTTGTTTTTTTTTTCAAGATGGTGATGTATAAAAATCTTTTCACCCAATCCCTTCCCCCACCCCACATGGCTTTTCCAGCCTGTGCTAGCCATTTTTTGAGCTGAAGTCTTAAGCTGGCCCTGGACTCCTGGCAGAGAGAGACTTGCAAGTCGGAATTTTTTTTTTCCATGGTAAGGGGTCTTCTGCAGTTTTTCTTAAGAGGGCAGGGAGACAAAAGAAATAGATTTGAAGTAGAAGTTTTGGGGATTTTTTCTCTACCTTTTGGCCAGTTCTCTCATATGCAAATACTCTATTGTTCTCCAGCAAGATTTTGCTGTTTACTATAAGCAATACTCATTCAGCTTTTTTTTTTCTCTAGAGGACAAAACGCTATTGCAAAGCATGCTTGAATCTCTGCAGTTTGAATTCCTTGAGCTCACCAGTGCATATTGGCTGTGCTTGATTTTCTTACTAGCAGTTTGTATCTTCATTGGTTATTTACCATCCTGCTTCCTTCCCCTCAAGAAAAATAGGCAGAAAGCTGTTCTGTTTAAACTAGAAGCCAAACTGAAATATTTTGACAAAGTTTTGAAAGTCTCAAATGCTCAGTGCAGAATTCTCCCTCACTATGTTGAAATTCGGGGGCAGCTGGGTGGCTCAGTGGATTGAAAGTCAGGCCTAGAGACTGGAGGTCCTAGGTTCAAGTCCGGCCTCGGACACTTCCAGCTGTGTGACCTTGGGCAAGTCACTTGACCCCTATCGCCTACCCTTACCACTCCTGGGCTAAGGAGGGTCCCTAGCCCGGATGAAAAAGGAGGAGGGTTGGGCATGGGGCTAGCAACCCCACCCTGTAAAAACTACATCTGCTAAAGAAACTGCAACCTAAAGTTGGGGCAGCTGGGCTAGCTCAGTGGATTAAGAGCCAGGCCTAGAGACGAAAGGTCCTAGGTTCAAATCTGGGCTCAGACACTTCCCAGCTGGGTGACCCTGAGCGATCCATTGCCTACTGGTTGTGGCCCTATGCTCCTAGAATGGAGTCCCAGGATAAAAAAAAATGTTGAAATTCAGAACTTGACAAATGGATGATAAATACTGAGGCGGGAATGAATCTTAAAGATATATGGGAGTTCATTTCTTGCTAACTATTTGAGTTTTATGTCCCCTCCCTAATAGTAAACAAGTCTAATGGGATTGATAAAAAGGGTTTTGATTGCATTGCTTGTTATTTGCTTGTATTATTGTTTTGGTTGATTTCTTTAAGGTTTAATTTTTTTTAATTTTACCTGTATTAATCTAATTCTCTTATATGAGTCTTTATCTGTATTGTTTCCCTATGATTTTACTAAACAACAAATCATTGTAAAAATGCCATGAACATCTAACGCAAAAAAAAATTTTTAAGTTGTAAAAACCCATAAAGTCCTATGTATACTGAAATTGTCATCTCAACTATAGCTTCACATATTGCCTTAACAATTTCCATTCTATCTTGACAATTATATACAACCTTAAAGACTATGATGCCTTAAAATTTTAAATTGAAATTTTATAAGGGGATTTTAGAAATGACTTTAGATTTCTAGTACCTTTTGAATGTATAATAAGTTTTCATATTATAAAGAATGTTGTATTAAAAGGTAGAGAACCAAATAGAAGTTCCTAACAAAACTTTATGTATTGTTATATTTAGATATTTGATATTATATAGATATATATTTTAAGGTGCCGGGAATCAATAATTCAGATTGATTCCATAATTAAAATAGACCCAAAAGGGACTCAGGTAGGTTCCAGGTTAAGATGGCGGCACAGTAAAAAGCAGCTGCTTGACTTCTCCTAACCCACGCATACAGGACTCCTCAAAAAGACATAAAAACAAATCCAGAGGAAAGAAGGGACCCCACAACAGGGTGCAGCATCAGAGGTACGTGGAATAGGGGCATTTCCATGCTATAAAGGGGCGAAACAGCTCTCACGAAAACACGAGCAGAGCAACTCCCTCCCCCACCCCACATCACCTACAACGCCAAAGCCAGCGTACGGGAGCCGGAGCAGGTTTGGGGCACCCATTGGGTCATTGGCAGCTCACCAGGGCTTGTTCCTGGGAGCAGCAAGACTTGGGAACCCACCGGGAGGCTGAGGAACTCGCCGACTCTGAGCACAGACCCTGAGCCCAGGAGTAGGCGAAGGGGCTGACACAGGCACAGGCTGAGGCATGGATTAAAGCGCTGACTGGGGTGTGGATGAAGGGGCTGATTCTGAGTGCAGAAGCAGACCTTGAGTGGGGACCCAGTGCAGAGAGGTGCTTGACTACGGAAGCAGCTCCCTGAGACTGTTAAATGAGCTTCAGGCAGAAGAACGAGCAAAGGGACCACCAGGAGGCTTGTCTCAAAACAACTAGACTTGAGATCTCAGGAGTTTAAAGGGCACAGACAGATCCTGGGCATGAGCATAAAGCTGAGAGGGCAATCAGCTTACAATGGCAACCCAGAGTCATAAGGAAAACCAGAAGAGAAAGATGAAAAAGAAAAAACCTTTAACACTTGACAACTTTTACACAGAAAAAATCCAGACAACCGAGGAAACAGCAGAGGAGAATAAACAAGTAAACATATCCAAACCTTCCCAAAACAATGAAAACGGGTTACAAGGTCTTGAAGAGTTCAAATCTGAGATCATGAGAAAGATGGAAGAGATCTGGCAAGAAAATCACAGTTTAAAAAGCCGAATTTCACAATTGGAAAGTGAGGCAAGTAAATCAAAGACCAGAAATGACCAGATTGAAAAGGAAAACCAGTCTCTAAAGGCTAGAATTGGGCAATTAGAAAAAGATGCCCACAAATCAAAATAATTAATAAGCAAATTGGAGACCAAAATCAAACAGCTGGAAAACAGGTCAGACCATACTGAAAAGGAAAATCAAAAGCTTATAGCAGAAAACCAGTCACTAAAGACAAGAATTGGGCAAGTGGAAGCCAATGATCTATCAAGTGAGCAAGAACAATTAAAACAAAGTCAAAAGACTGATAAAATAGAAGGAAACATGAAATGTCTCAATGAGAAACTGACAGATCAAGAAAACTGATCTAGAAGAGACAATCTGAAAATCATTGGTCTTCCTGAAAAAGCAGAAATTAATAGAAATTTGTACTCCATACTAAAAGAAATTATTCAGCAAAATTGCCCTGAAGTTCTACAACAAGAGGGCAATATAGACATTGAAAGGATCCATAGATCACCCTCTACACTAGACCCAGAAAAGACAACCCCTAGGAATATAATAGCCAAATTCAAGAGCTTCCAAGTAAAAGAAAAAATTTTACAAGAAGCCAGAAAGAGACAATTCAGATATAATGGAGCACCAATCAGGATCACACAGGATCTGGCAGCCTCCACACTAAAAGGATGCAGGGCTTGGAATATGATATTCAGAAAGGCAAGAGAACTGGGTTTACAACCAAGGATCACATACCCATCAAAACTGACTATATTAGGGGCAGCTGGGTAGCTCAGTGGAGTGAGAGTCAGGCCTAGAGACAGGAGGTCCTAGGTTCAAACTCGGCCTCAGCCACTTCCCAGCTGTGTGACCCTGGGCAAGTCACTTGAGCCCCATTGCCCACCGTTACCAATCTTCCACCTATGAGACAATACACCAAAGTACAAGGGTTAAAAAAAACTGACTATATTCATCCAGGGGAAAGTTTGGGCATTAAACAAGATAGAAAATTACCAAGCATTTGCACAGAAAAGACCAGGACTAAATGGAAAGTTTGATATCCAACCACAAAAATCAAGAGAAACATGAAAAGGTAAATAAGAAACAGAAGGGAAAGTAAGAAAACTCATATTTTTTAAATTTGCCTCTTTAAGGGCTTCAATAAGATTTAATTATTGGTACTCCTATGTGGGGAAATGTTATGTATAATTCTCTTTAGTGAACTCTGCTCACCATTATAGCATTCACTATTATAATCATTAGAAGAATTATTCATAGGGAGAGGTTGGAATACAAATGGTCTAAGATGATATGAGTGGAGGGAAAGAGGGGGGTGAATAGTAGAGGACACCAAGAGAACCTTGAAGGAATAAGAAAAATAGGATATTCTATCACACACAAAAAGGGCATGGGAAGGGGAAGGGATGAATACTATTATAAGAAGGAGAGGAAGAGAAGAGTAGTAATATCCATTGGGATATAAAACTCTATCTAACCCTACTGAGAAAGTCAGAAGGGATAAACCAAGGGGAGCAGGGGAGTGGGGAGGTCAAAAAAGGGAGTGGAGAAGAAGGGGGAGGGAATTCATTAGGCCTTAAAAATAAAAAGAGGGGAATAATAAGAGAGGGGGTAAAAAGGGAGGGGACAAGGGTTACTGGCTTAAAGCAAACCACTGGTTTAAAAGGAAATACTGTAAGAAGAAGGGATAGAATTAGGGGAGGATACCAAAATGTCAGCGAATACACAACTGATAATTATAACTGAATGTGAATGGGATGAACTCACCCATTAAACAGAAGCAAATAGCAGAGTGGATTAGAAACCAAAATCCTAACATATGTTGTCTACAAGAAACACATATGAGGTGGATGGACATACACAAGTTTAAAATAAAGGGCTTCAGCAAAATCTTTTGGGCTTCAAATGAGAAAAAAAAAAGGCAGGAGTGGTGATCATGATTTCTGATAAAGCCAAAGTAAAAATAGATATGATTGAAAAAGACAGGGAAGGTAATTACATCCTGATAAAAGGCAGTATAGAAAATGAGGAAATAACATTGTTTAATATGAATGCACCAAATGGCATAACATCCAGATTTGTAAAGGAGAAACTGGTAGAACTCAAGAAGGAAATAGATAGTAAAACCATATTAGTGGGATATTTAAATATTCCTCTTTCAGATCTAGATAAATTAAACCAAAAAATAAATAAGAAAGAGGTAAGAGAGGTGAATGAAGTCCTAGAAAAATTAGATTTAATAATTATGTGGTGAAAAATAAATAGGGACAAAAAGGAATACATCTTCTTTTCAGTTGCACATGGCACATTCACAAAGATCGACCATGTAATAGGGCATAGAAACATTGAAAACAAATGCAAATGAGCAGAAATGATAATTTAACTTTCTCAGATCATAATGCAGTAAAAATAATGAATACTAAGGGCACCTAGACAGGCAAATCAAAAACAAATTGGGAATTAAATAATAGGGTTCTCCAAAACCAGTTAGTCAAAGAAGAAATCATAGAAACAATCAACAATTTCATTGAAGAGAATGACAATGATGAGACATCCTACCAAACTCTGTGGGATGCAGCAAAGGCAGTAATCAGGGGGAAATTTATATCCTTGAGTGCATATATTAACAAATTAGGGAGGGCAGAGATTAATGAATTGGGCATGCAACTTAAAGAACTAGAAAGCCCCAGAATTAAAAAATTAAAGAATTAAAAGAATTAAAAATCCCCAGATGAAAACTAAATTAGAAATACTAAAAATCAAGGGAGAAATTAATAAAATCGAAAGTAAAAGAACTACAGAATTAATAAATAAGACTAGAAGCTGGTACTTTGAAAAAACAGATAAAATAGACAAAGTACTGGTCAATCTAATTAAAAAAAGGAAAGAAGAAAACCAAATTGACAGTATCAAAGATGGAAAGGGAGACCTTACCTCTAATGAAGGGGAAATTAAGGCAATCATTAAGAACTATTTCGCCCAATTATATGGCAACAAATATAACAATTTAGGAGATATGGATGAATATTTACAAAAATATAAATTGCCTAGATTAACAGCAGAAGAAATAGAATACCTAGATAATCCCATATCAGAAATAGAAATTGAACAAGCCATTAAAAACTCCCTAAGAAAAAATCACCAGGACCTGATGGATTCACAAGTGAATTCTATCAGACATTCAAAGAGCAACTAATCCCAATACTATACAAATTATTTGATATGATAAGCAAAGAAGGAGTCCTACCAAATTC